>NC_059430.1:32630253-32933283 GCF_021028975.2 Sphaerodactylus townsendi
TTGTAGATCGTGGAAGGAGGAAGGTCGGGATCATCCTCAGCCATGGTTGTACAGAGGGTTGCCAACTCCCTGTGGGCAAATCCCAGGACATTTGGGGGTAGATTCTCAGAAGCTGTGGCTTTTGGGACCAGGGTGGGGGCCATGCTCAGTGAGGAATATGGCTGTCGAGTCCACCCTCCATGGCAGACATTTTCTTTGGGGGGGGATAAGTTCACCCCCCCCCCCCCGGAAGTTGACAATTCCATTAAAGGCACCAATTTTGATCCACCATCCAAGTGGAATTTGAGGGGGTTCTTTGGGGGGGGGGGCATAATCAGTGTCTTTCAACACAAGAAAAGAGAAATGTGTGAAATGGGGGTTCTATTGCTGGTCATTTTAATCATACAAAACAACAGGCTTTTTACCCCTCCCTCCTTTTTGCTTTGATGGGTAAAAATGGGCCCCAAAGAAGGGAACTTCTCTCTGCATGAGAATATATACAGTGTTATCTTCATTTTAGATGTCAAAAAGTATTTGCAGCTCCAAGTGTTTTCTTTTCCATGGAAAATGGGCCCAAATGGCTCTTTGGGTGTTAAAGGTTGCCAACCCCTGATCTAGAGTAAAATTAATAAAAGATGTGCATTATTTTGCAAAAAAAAGAGAGGTGTGTGTGTGATAAATATATAAACATGAAATATGGGATAAAGAGAACAGAGCAGTTAAATTGGCAAGAGAAGTGGACTGGATAACACAGCATGGCTTTTTCATCTCTCAAAAGTCTCAGATATGATGGCAAATATGTTGGCATTCCCACAGAGCTCAGCATCCCAAGAGTTTAGCGCTTTGTTCGCCTCTATGAATGAGGATGCTGGAAAAGTGAGTGAATGTTGCTGCCAGTATTTGCTTGTTTTCTTCTGGGAGCAACTACGTGATCTAATTAGCTGTGGCTTCTTGGCTCATGGACTATCTGCACAGCCCATGCAGATGAGGGAAAGATGGGATAGGGAATGGATCACAGTAATTGCAGAGGAAAATCAAATGTAACCAACCAAAGCAAACTATGGTTTGAAAGCTAGGAAAATATCATTTCTGTTCAAGTGATATTTTAGCTGGAGAAAGATGTGTGGATTCCCTAATAACCAGAATGCCATATTCCCTGAACAATTAAACAATAGTATGAAAATAACTTATGAGAGTGGTGGCCCTGTTTTAAGGGCTTTCATGTTTATATGCAAGGAGTGTGATTTAGACGGAGGGTGGCTTGAAGCTCATTTGTTCTGAACCTAGGCAAATTCCTCCTAAAGTTAACAGTACAGAAAAAAATTTCTTTTATTATGCACATTTCTATATTTTTTATTGTTCTGCAGAATTTACGCTGATTTTTCTAATTATGGAGAGAAGCAAGAGCTTATGTTCACCCAAAGGCTGGTTTCTGAGATTTTAGCATATATACTATTGTGTTTTTAAAAAATAAACAAAACCAAAACCACAGTCTCAGAAGCTGAATTGTCTGCCTACTACTATATTCTGCATTTTTTTCTGCATTAGCAGATTATACCTCCAGTCTCATTATAGGCACTGACATAGTTCAGAGAACCAAAGCACTGAACACACTCCCCATATTCTCTGTTAAATTTTGCTCCTTTCAGACCAAACAGCTTAAAAATGTTTAAAGGATTACACTGTTTTCTTATTTTTAAAAAGAGGATCTTACCATTGCAGAGTAGCTGGAGTAGAATGTGGTTTAGATGCTCTGTTATTCTCTTTTTCTTCATCTGTTGAGGAAAAAAACAGTATAAAGGGACATGCTTTCAGCTAGATCTCTTTGGCACTAACAGGATGAAGGAATAACTTTGTGAATAAAAATCTCAAACTTCCCAAGATAAGTTCTGGAAACATACAACCTAGACTAGAGGAAGCGTGAATGAACATATCATTTTTAGTGATGACCAGAGGCACTACAATATTGCCAAACAAGTTGTGGTGCTGTGCTTTCTTGTGTTAGTCATGAAGAAACAGAGGGTTGCATATCAACAGAGTTCAATGGACTGAGCCATAATTTACTCCCAGGGTTTTTTAAAAAGTATTTTTTTCTTTTTATTTGGAGAATAACGTATGACATGGTATTAAAGAAATATAGCAGAGGACCATGACAGAGTTTGAGAAAGGTAGGGGGAGGCAGATGGGCTCAAACCCTTGCTGGAAGGGCTAAGAAAGAGGTAAACCATCCCTAATACTGTGTGGGTCAAATACTGAAGGTTGTTTTTTTAAAGTAAATGTAACTTTTCCCTTCTAAAGGCCAATTATTTGTTTGCTTACTTCATTTATACCCCATCATTCTCCCCAATGGAGTCCCAAAGTGGCTTGTATGATTGTCCTTTCCTCCATTTTACCTTGCGTGCAACTCTGCAAGGTAGATTAGGCTGAGAGTGGGTGTGACTGGCCCAACGTCAGCCACAATCCAGCTTCCACGGCAGCATGGGAAATGTTAAACCTGATATTCTGATCTGTAGAGCCAAGTCAGACCTCCCTCCTTCTTCACAACAGTAGTGTTATAGTTCAATGGAGAACTGGGCAACAGTTAGGGTTGGCAGCTCTGGTTCCTGGAGATCTGGGGACAAACATATGGAGGGGGATTCTGAGGAGAGATTTTACCTAGAACCCAGGATATGACTGATTCTGCCCTCTGTCCTCTGAAATCATTTTTTTGCTCCAGTGGAACTGATACCTGTAATCTGAAGATGAGTGGTAATTCTAGAACTCCAGGCCCCACCTGGAAGCTGGCAACCATAGATGATATTACCTGGTTCTGAATTATAGCCATTCACTGCCATTGAGCAGGGAAGTGTAGTTTCAGTTGCCTGAGATTGTCATTAACTTTTATGAAAAAGGAATTATCCAGCTAAAAATCTTCACAAAGGCCAGCACTTTCAAATCAGCTTAGCCTAGTTAGGACTGCTGAGCCAATGATTTCACAAAGGACAGTGGGTTGACATCAGCTTGACTAACTGGAGGTAAAATGTATCAATCTACCTCACATATTACATCATCCAAGCATTACATCACCCAAGCATCATCCAAGCAAGTCTGAAGGCTAATTCAGTAGCCATATATGGCTCGTGGTTACACGTCGGCCAAACAAGAGGATGACAAAGCAGATGAACAAGTAACAAAGAAGCCTTTCAAAAGAGTTAAAATCAGCTGTCCTACGTAAACCCAGCAGTCCAGTCAGATAGCTGGC
Source organism: Sphaerodactylus townsendi (assembly GCF_021028975.2). NCBI lineage: Eukaryota > Metazoa > Chordata > Lepidosauria > Squamata > Sphaerodactylidae > Sphaerodactylus > Sphaerodactylus townsendi. The sequence continues at coordinate 32,633,474 of NC_059430.1, forward strand.
TGACAAACTAACCAGTAATATAAGAGGCCAAGCAATGACATCACCTCAGCGTGCACCTGGGCAGTAATTCTAAAGTGGCTTGGTATTGGTTCAGCATTCATTTGAGATGTATGACACTCATATGGTTGAAGTGAAAGCTTCTCTAAATAAATAGTAAAAGTGTATACAGGTACAAAAACAAACAAACAGGAAGATAATGTTAGAGACTTCGTTACGATGATTCCAGAATTCTCACTTGGTGACTTGCAACAAGAAGTGGCACCTTACAAACACTGAAATAACTTTCATGTATGTTCACATCTCCTTAATGCTTCTCAGAAAAATACACTCAGCAGTGTATTGTCAAGTGATATGAAAACAGGTGAACCCCTGGACAAACAATGTATATTGCTGTGGATCAGGCAAGTCAAGTGTGCTTTGTCCTCCTCTACGAAGGATTGCTAAAACATCAGCATGGTGCCTACATGGACACAGAGTGTATTTACATGGTTTCTGCCCCCATGATTAGGATGGGAGGAATGTGGTTAATTGTGAGTAGAGGTAGGGCCGGGGGCGGAGCAAGGGGAAACTGCGTCTGGAGCACACGCATGCCCTGTGGCCCTGCTGCAGCGTCATACTCCCCCCACCTCGGAGCATTGGAAGTGTTCCAGATATGCCCGCACCATACCCTCCATGTTCGGCAAAATATTGCCATGCCCCGGGCCAAGTGACTCTTGCCTGGAGGGATCAGCTTCCTGCCCCGCTGGGTTGACGCTAAACCACTGGGTAGGGCCACCATGGTAGCTCCTAGAATCATAGAGTTGGAAGAGACCCCAAGGAAGAGACCCCATCAAGTCTAATCCCCTGCAATGCAGGAACACATTAATCAATACTCTTGTATGTTCTGAAATATGTGTTGAAACACCTCGAAAGCTGGAGACTACCGCGACTCTCCGAGGGCAACCGATTGCACTGTCCGACGAACCGGACGATTCAGGAAGTTCTTCCTAATGTTTTGGTGGAATCTCTTTTCATGCACTTTGAATCCATTAATCCATGTCCTAGTCTCTGAGGCAGCAGAAAACAAGCTTGTTCCCTTTTCAACATGGCATCCCTTCCAACATATTTAAACATAGCTATCATGATATCATAACCTTCACTTCTCCAGATTCAACATCCCCAGCTCTCTAGAATCTTTCTTTGTAGGGCGTGGACTCCCAGAATATTTACTGTTTAGTTTGCCTCCTCTGGACATGTTCTAGTTTGTCAATATCCTTCTTGAATTGTGGTGCCCAGAACTGTACACAATATTCTAGGTGAGGTCTAACCAATGCAGAATAGAGAGGTACAATTACATCCCTTGATCTTGACACTATGCTCCTTTTGATACAGCCCAAAATTGCATTGGCTTTCTTGGCAGCCACTTCACACTGCTGACTCATGTTTAGTTTATGGTCTACTAAGACTCCCAGATCCCTTTCGCATGTAGTGTTGTCAAGCCAGGCGTCACTCATTTTATATTAGTGCATTTCATTTTTTTCTGCCTAAGTGCACATTCTTACATTTATCTCTGTTGAAATTCATTTTGTTTGTTTTGGCCCAGCTGTCTAATCTGTCCAGGTCATTTTGAATCCTGACTCTATCCTCTGGGGTATTAGCAACCCCTCCTAATTTGGTGTCATCTGCAAATTTGATTAGCATGCTGTCTATTCTATCCGTTGATAAACATATTGAATGGCACAGGGCCCAGGACAAAACCCTGTGGCACCCCACTAGTCACTTCTTTCTAGGATGAAGATGAGCCATTAATGAGCACCCTTTGAGTTCAACCAGTCAATCAATTAGAAATCCATCTAATAGCCGCATTGTCAAGTCCACATTTCACTAGCTTACTTACAAGAATATTATGGGGCACCTGGTTAAAAGCTTTACTAAAATCAAGGTATGCTATGTCCACAGCATTCCCTTCATCTACCAAGCTTGTCACTCTATTAAAAAAAGAGATAAGATTGGTCTGGCATGACTTGTTTTTCAGAAACCAATGCTGACTTTTTGTGATCACAGTATTCCCTTCTAAGTGCTGGCAGACCGTCTGTCTAATGATCTGCTTCAGAATCTTCCCTGGTATTGATATCAGGCTGACTGGATGATAGTTATTAGGGTCCTCCTTTTCCCCCTTTTTGAAGATGGGGATAACATTAGCCCTTCTCTAGTCCACTGGGAGTTCTCCTGTTCTCCAGGAGTTCTCAAAGATTATAGGAAGTGGTTCTGAGATTTCTTTTGACAGTTCTTTTAATATTCTGGGATGTAGTTCATCAGGCCTTGGAGATTTCAATTTATTTAAAGTAATTAATTTGAATTCATTGGATTCTGCCTAGCGATTTCATCTGTACAGAGTTGCTTGAGCTGCCCATGCTTATGAGAACTTTTTTGAGGATTGCTGCCAAAAGGGGGAGGAGGGACAACATGGAAATCTAATTTCACCCCACAAACTGCACACTCCAAAATTATCAAAGCTTCCTGGGATTTTGATAATGCTAAGAAAGTATACTCAATGAGGCTTACCTCCAGAGAATTTTTTTCTGTCATAAACCTGGGCCAGGCCCTTTACCACCTTGGCCCCTGCCTGGTGGAACATTCTTCCTTCAGCCATCAGGGCCCTGCAGGACCTTGGACAGTTCCGCAGGGCCTGTAAAATGGAGTTGTTCCACCAGGCTTTTGTGGAGGCTGGTTGCTGATGTGCCGCCCTTCCTCCCCCGCCATCCCCATTTATCATCACACCCGGTTGCCATTATTGTGGTGCCCAGTTCCCTCCCGGGGGGGGGGGGAGGTCCTTCTCTGAGTTGCCATCTGTTCTTGGGTTATTTGGTTTTTACTGTGTTAAATTATTCTGGTTTTAATTATTATATTGTAATTATACGTTTTAATGGTATTTTGTCTGTTGAACACTGCCCAGAACCCTTCGGGGATGGGCGGTATAGTAAGTCTAATGAATGAATGAATGAATGAATGAATGAATGAATGAATGAATGAATGAATGAATGAATGAATGAATGAATGAATGAATGAATGAATGAATGAATGAATGAATGAATGAAGTTACAGATGATTTATTGTGACCCACAAGATCACAATAAGAGACATTCAGAGATGGTTTGCTATTGCATGCCTCTATGTAGCAACTCTAGATATCCTTAGTTTTCTCTCATTCAAGTGCTAGCCTGGGCTGACCCTGCTTAGATTCTGAGATTGAGCTAGCTGGGGCTAACCCAGGTCACAGCAAAAGGTAAAGTACACCATCAATTTGCAACGTGGTGGCCCTGTGGAAACCTCAGGGGGGTTTCAAGACAAGAGATGAGCAGAGGTGTTCGCCATTGCCTGCCTGTGCCGAGTAGCCCCATCTTTTGCGGTCTCCCATCCAAATACTGACCTTGCTTATCCATGCTTGGACATGATTGGTCTAGTCTAGGCTATTGGAACTGCTAAAGTGTTCTTAGGAAATGTTCTTAGGATCACCCTATTAAGCAGGCTGATTTGCCATCTTGCTTATTTACCTTTTGCTGATGTTCAGCTGCTATCAATATTCCATCCAATTCTGGGGCATCTCCAGTCCTCAGCAGACTGATTTGGGGGAGGGGTGCTACTTGGGGGTTAAGTTACAAAATCTTTCTTTCCCATAGCTGAGAATTTCCAGAAGTTGGTAAATACCCCTATTTTGTCAGTGGATGACCTGGATTTGGGTTTTTTGTCATCCTAATGGGAACCAGCCATTTTACTTTTAGATACTGTGGCAAGTTGGGGCATGCAAGAAAATATACAGAGCCTCCCAGCAACTCCCTCTCAGGCCTGGGGATGCATCGAAAGCAAGAATTTTTCCACACCAAAAAGGTTGCAGGAAAATCACAGCAGATTTGTCTATGCTACCACACATATTGTTTGCGTTTACATTTATGTTCTACCTTTCAGCCCATCATATCGCTCACAATGACAGTAAAGCCAACCAAACAGCATAATGTCAACACTAAAATACACACTAAGTCAGACAGAAGAGTTCTTCCATCATATCATAGCCCTAAAGAATAGTTTTCTACAGCTGCCACAATTTAGATTAGGTAATGCCATATGAATCTCTGTAATCACGTAGTTTGCAAGGAATGTATGCACCACTAAGCCTATGTATTAGCTATTTTAATATAGATAAATTGCGAAGAATTAAAATTTTACTTTGTTATTATTGAAACAATTCTGTCAATTTTTTAGCTGGATAATTCCTTTTTCATAAAAGTTAATGACAATCTCAGGCAACTGAAACTTTTGTCAAACAAAATTAAATTTGAGGAACTCCTGAGCAATTATCACAGATACTGCAGGGTGTGGAGTCACCTGCTGATTTCAGTCTCACCTGAATAAATACAGTTATTTTTAATTTAGAAAAAATACAATGATGGATATGTGTGTGAATAAATGACATGGTGAATGGGATATGTTCCTGTCCCATAATACAATAACTTGCTGGTGGGGGGGGGGGACCCAATTAAATTGATTTGCTGTAGATTACAAATAGTGCATATGCAACTTACAGAGTTCAGGCTTCAAAGAGCAGTGATAGTCATAAGCAGACCAGGCACATTTATGAGGGATAAGTCTATCAACTGTTATTACCCACGATGGCTACATGGAGCTTCCATGTTCAGAGACAGCTTTTAGGAGCCAACAGCAGGAGAAGGTTGTTGACTTTCTGCCCTGCTTCTGGGCTTCCTGGAGAAATATAATTGGGAAGCTGCAGGAAACAGGATTCTGGGCTGGACCTTCGGTCTGATCTTATCTTCTGCAATAACTCTTCATAGTCTATAAATGTTTAGAACTACTTTCATTGCCAACTCCAGGTGAAGCAATTCCTGGAGATTCAGGGTTGTGTGTGTCAGGCCTGGGGAGGGCAGTGTTTGGGGAGGGGAGTGCGCTCAGGGGATTATAATGTCACAGAATCCACCTTGCAAACCAGCCATTTTCTCCAGGTGAACTAGTCTCTGTTGTCTGCAGATGAGTTAAATGTACAGGAGATCTCCTTGCCTCATCTGGATGTACAGGAGATCTCCATGCCTACATATCCTTCAGTGTCTGAGGGGTTTTGCTCTGCAAATGTAGGGGGTTTGACAATTCTGTATTATTCAGGAGTAGGGAAGAAACGTCCCCTCAGATCAATGAATCAAGGGTTGTTTGTGCTTGCTGGAGTCATTTTGTAAGCAATAGTCAGTGGCGTTCCTGCCTAGGGACAGGGGGTACCCTATGTCCCCGGGCGCCCCCCATTTGGTCACATGGGGGGCGCCACCATTTCAGGGTCGTTTGTGTGATTTTTAAATTTTTTTAGTGTTTTTCACGTTCTGGCCTGCAGGGGGCGCATTTTTAAGGCTAGCACCAAAATTTCAGGTGCCATCAGAACTGTCTGATGATACACAGGTTTGGTGATGTTTGGTTCAGAGACAACAAAGATATGGACCCCAAGAGGGTGGCCCCGATCCACATTTTTTTCAATGGGAGTTAACAGGAGATGGGGACTGCAGGACCGCAGCGGTCCCCTGAACCTAACTAAGATTGATATCATGAAGACTCTGGGGCAATACCCTGAAATTTTTTAGTAATCTCTAAAAATACACCCATAGGCTTTTAAGAAAAGTTACTTAAGATTCTTTGTTTTGCAGTGACTTTGCTCCATTGTAGCCAATGGGGGCTTCTGTGAGTGTGAAGGCAGGCTGCACATTTTTTTTTTTGAAGATAGAGGCACCAGACCTTCAGGTGGCTCAGGAAGCCCTCCTGGTAACATCCCAGGCATAGAGACCTTTGGCTGGGGTGCATGGGCCCCAAAAGAGAGCTATTTTGTTTCAGCTCCTGCACATAGCGAGAAAGCCTAGGGCTGGGTTCTCTCAGAACTCTCAGCTCGTTCCCCACCCTCCAGAAGCAAAGCTCACCAAGCTTGGATACTGTGCAAGACCTCTTGGAACCACCTTGAGTCTGAACGCCTCTGCTCTTCCAAAAATGTGTGCAAATGATTCTTGCCTCAGAAATTCCCAGAATCTGCCAGGCTCTTCAACAGGTTTGGGGTGGGAAAATACTTTCCCACCATGGAGCTTCTATGGGGCTTTCTGTGTTATGCTTGAATACAGCTCTGTGGTAGAGGTTTCCAGTGGGAGGCACTGTGGTAGGGGTCTTGCTCTGGGTGAGGCATTTCCTGCAGGGCTGCTGGTGTGAGTCTCCTGAGAACCAACCAAATTTGCTAAAATGCTGTGGGCACCAGAGTAGAAGGTGAACCTGATGCTTTGGCATTAGGTACATCAGGCAAACTTTAGTGCTTACCAGAGCAAGACCACTACCACATTGCCTCCTATTTGAAACCTCTGCCTGGCATCAGCTGAGCATAACAAGCAATATGGTGGGAAAAAATGTGTTCCACCATGGGAGCTGCTGAAAACAGCAGCTAATTCTGAGTGTAGCTTGGCCATTTTTTGAAGATAGAGACAGACTTTCAAGGTGAAAAATCCAAAGAGGCCTTGGGTAATAGCATCCAAGCTTGGCTGGCTTTGGCTTCTGCTGGTGGGGGGGGGGGAGTTGAGAGAGTTCTGAGAGAACTCCAGCCCACAGGCTTTTACCTCATGTGCAGGGCGTGGAGCTCATCTAAGCAACACGGGGGCCCGTTGAACCCAGAAGCAAAGGCCTCAAACCTGGATGATATTACCACAGGAGGCCCTCTGAATTGCCTAGTCTGGTGCCTCTATCTTCAAAGTGTGCAGCCTGCCTTCACCTCAGAAATTCCCATTGGCTGCAATGGGCTGAATCCTGCTAAGAATCTGGAGTGCCTAACAAGAATTATTACAGTGACACCTAAAATTTCAGGGGTATCATCTGGTAACTGTCCCATATGATACCACCAGGTTTGGTGAAATTGAGTTCAGGGGACCAAGTTGTCAGTCCCTCAAATAGGCTAGCCCATCTCCTGATATCGATGGCTGTGGAGACATTGTTGGTATCCATGGCTTGCTGCTCCCCTAATCCTGAACAGGTGAGTATCATCTAGGGCTTGATATCTGAATAATCCATGTTAGCTTAAAAATACCCTCCCTGCCAGGCCAGCCTACCCAATGACTCTGCCCATTCACATTTGTTCATATTTGGGCAGGACATAATTGGACACTTTTGTCCAAATATTAAGTACTTTGATTCCAGCTGAATCTGGTATTTTGTTCATCTAAATCTCAACCCTCAAAAGTGATGTTGTTTCAGGGTGGGGGACAGCATCTTTCAATTTTGTTTTAACTTGGAGACCCCAGATTCTCCTTTGGGTGGACTTAAAAAAGAATCTGAAGCTCCTAAGACAGCACCATTGAAAGTGATGCTGTTTGGGGAGTGAATTCACTGGAGGTGTTTTGAGAAGATGCTGACATTTTGACAAAATGTTTTGCTGGGGGTGGTTTGTGAGAGATTTACATGCTTAATACCCACTTGCACTGGCTTGGAGTTGTTTCTCAGGCTAACAACCTACCTCATAGGGTTGTTGTGATTAGGAAATTAGGAAAAGAGTTGGTGGTATGTTTTGCTGGGAGTGGGAGGTGTTTTGTGAGATGGTGCAAAAATAATTGTTTGTTCATGGTGGGGGAAATTTGTATGTGTGAGGCAAACTCAGGTTTTGTCCCCGGGCTCCAGTTTGCCTAGGTTCGCCCCTGGCAATAGTGCTTAATATGTCTGCTCATAAGGACTAGATTGAGGTTCTGATGGACCAAATCATGTCTATGCTACATATTTTTAAAAATCAGATTTATTTGGATCAAACAAAAATCTCTAAATGTAAGTGATTTGCTACATGTTTGGTTGATTGAAAGTACATTGTCAGAAGACAGTAAATCAGTAAAGTGACGGCTCTAAGGCCTTAGAGAAACACAATCTGTTGAACACAACAATGAATGCCTACAGGCAGAGGGGACTATGTCATGTGTCTCAAACCATGGCTGCTCCAGACTGAAGAGTTGGATATTCTTGAATACTGATTCATATTAACCAACAAACACATATGCATATACACAAAGCCCACATGAATTGTAAAGAAGAACAACATGGTAGGAAGAAAAGTATACTAGTCATTTTTCTGATGTTCACAAGCAGTCAAAAACAAAAACAATGAAACATTCAAAACTGGGGGAAGGGGTAAAAAGGCAAAATAAACTGCTGCTTTCCAGAACCACGTCTATAAATCTCTCTTGAAAGGGAAAAGGGTATAAACTTACTTTCATCATTAGAAACATTTCCCAAAGAAGTGTGACTGGAATAGCGTTTGTTTTCACTTTCGCTGAGACATCTTTCAATCCAACTCTCTGCAAAACAACAAAGGTTTGTTTTTAATTAGAAAATGTTACCACCTGAGCAATAAAGTTCATCCCAGTTCTGCAGTTAACAAAACCTGGAGTCTAGTTCCATCTCTGCCCTTGAGGGGACCAGGAAGGCTTTCACTCTTTTAGCATTTGACAGGACGGGCAACACAGAAATGTTCAGGAGGGCATTATTCTAAAGGGATTGGAAATGTAGTTTAATGGAATGGCACAGAAAGTCATTTCTATAAGGGAAGTAGTACTGCAGTCTATTGAAATATTTATTCCCTCTTTATTGAAATGTCATCTTCCTTTGTAACCATCTTTTATTCATCCTGGCATATCATGGCTCAGTTTTTGTTTCCATTGTTTTTCTAGGTCTGAAATCTTAATCTCAGAGGTTTACTGAACGTCCTTGCTTTCTAATTGAACTACTTTTCATATTTTGTAATCTGCCTTGAGTCTCACTGATGACCAAGGTGGGCTAACAATGAGGTTAATAATGATACTGATCTGGGAAAGTCTCTTGTTCTTAGCTCAGTTTCTCCTCTGCGAGGTAGGAGTAATACAATGCAATCCTAAGGAAAATTATTCCAGTCTAAGTCTGTTCATTTCAATGGGTTTAGAGTAAGAAAGCATAGGATTTCATTGACAGTGACCCATGCTGAAAAACTGTTGTAAAGGTCATCAGTAGAAAGCAATTAAATTACTATTCTAGTCTGTGTACATGAAAATTCCATTTTCAGGCTTGGACAAATCTTAGCCAAGCCTTTTCTTTTTTCTTTGTTATACTTAACTATATATCTATATTTATATTTATATAAATCTGGTGTGTTGTTTGATTTTTTGTTTTGACATTGTACACATTGTGACTCTGCATAAACCATTACACCTATAAAATTACTTGGAATATCTGTTGTGTTGTTGTGTTGTACTTGGAATATCTCTCAGTTCAAATAGGAAACCATAAAAAGTACTTCAACATTGTTTTAAAAATATTCAATACTGATTAGAAACCTGGAATTTGGCAGATACAAAAACCCAAGACACACTCGTGACTAGTATAATCTGAAAATGGTACTTGTTAAACTCTAGCACTTAAAATTTGATACATAAAATACAACTCAAAACAGGTCAAAAACCCAGCACAGAGCAAACCAAGCTACCCGTTTAATAGGCCGTTGCACAATGTTGGATCCACTCCAACTTCATACTCATTAATCAGACTTGTAAAAGGGAGTATAAGCAGCCAGAACCATGTGTCTGGGTTCATTTTATTTATTTAATCATTTATACATCACTTTTCATATCATGGGACAGTCAGGTGAGAAGCTTCAATAACAGCTTAAGAACATAAGGAGAGCCTGCTGGATCAGACCAGTGGCCCATATAGTCCATCATGGCCCTTTCCGGATAAGGCATTTAAAATGTTTCAGGAACAATGATGCTTCCTCCAAGGAGTTCTGCAGTTCATTTTCCTCCACTTGTGCAAGGAATGTTTCATTTTTCTTTTAATCAGCCATTTCCGAAACTCCTTTTACAACAATCTTTTCCCCTGAAATGTTTCCAAGCCAGCTTTCCTTTCAGTGTGGCCATACTTGAAATGTTTTAAATTTCTCACGGAACAGTTGAGCTATTTTCCAAGCCCCTGTACTGTCACTCAACTTTCTCTCTCACCTCATTTCCTTGATTGTTTTAAAGCCAGCCCATTTCCCAAGCCCCTGTGCCATCACTCAACTTTCCCCCACACCTCCTTTCCTAATGTTTTTGGGTTTTGTTTTGTTTTTTGACATGCCAACAAAGCAACAAAGCACTGCACTATCAGAGCATCACTTCAATTAATAAGCAAAAAGAATGAAAGGAAAAAAACGTTTTGAGGAGGTGAGTGTGGACATACATTGTGATAAAGGGTGGGAGTCAAAATGTTTTTGGTGAGGGCAAAATGAGGTGTGAGAGAAAGGCCCATGTCTTATGACAACATGGGATCTGCCCACTTTCAGACCAAATCAAACTACTTGTGCTTGTGGGACAAGAACTCCAGATGTTCTGTCTGTTAATATCCTCACCTTCAGTTACCTTGCTTACTCTACCCACGCCAGCTTTCTGAGCTCTATTCAGGAAACCCTGTCTACTTTCTTTCTCAAGTTCTCGTATCTTTTGCATTTTGCCTAAATTTTATCCCAAGTACATGCCTGTTTATACCTAGACATAGGATCCCAAAGACCAGAGTCAGGGAGGTGATTATATATGAAGGCCAGTCATGTGTATTCATTCCCACATGGAGACAGGAAGACACTAAAAGAAATTTAGTACTGAGAGATAAAATTGCCTCTGTATTTCATTTAGTCATCATGGCTGAAAATCATGATCCACCTATTCTGCATGAATTTGTCTAATCCTTTTAAAATGCTATCCAGGTGATAGGCCACCACCACATCTTATATTAATCAATCCATAATTTGAGGAATACTAGCCATCATGACATTTGATTTCCTTCAGAACAAAAATATGAATTGGATGTCCCCCAAGAAATCCCCCATGGTTACTGCTCTATAGACTTCACAGTCACTGCCAAAGGAGTATAATGGTGGTATGCATTTTATAAGCATAGCTGTTTCTAGAGGTCATCCTTATTTGTATTCTCAATGGAGTCTACCATGGCAACACACAAGAGAAGACACAGATTGGTTGAGTGCCAGTAGGGAAAAGATATCTCTACCTACCTGCTGGCACTACAAATATCTAATTCAGCACAAAATGTTGGGGAAAAGTTTCTTCCTTCTTTTTCATAATACCTCGGGTACTAACAATAGACCCAACTAAATTAGCTATATCTTTTGCAAAGATTATTGAAATAAAATTAGTTTTTAAATTTTGACGTTTCCTGGACATCTATTTAAAATTGAAATGCCACCTTTCAATTAATGATAGCTTCTATAGCTAAAGCAGTCCAAGCCTGACTGAGGCTTGCAAAAAGCTCCTGAAGTTAGGACCGTATTTTAACAGGAAGTAAGTCACATAAAATTCCAAGAGGTTTATTCTCATGACAGCATTCATAAGATGACAACATCACAACCAAGTCCTATGCATGACTGTTCACTGATGTTAATGGAATTTACCCCAGGTAAGTATCCACAGGGCTGCAGCCCGAACAATGCAAATATATACTCATGTACTTGGAAGAACTTCCACACAAACAAATGAGATTTACTCATAAGTGAGTGTGCACAGGATTGCAGTATTAGTAATTCAGCAACAATGTCTAGCCTGGTGGACACAAAGGAATGAATGATTACATAGTCCAAATCTGACAGAACACTGTCCAGCTTTCTTCTTGGATGGACCTGGAAAAAATAATTTGTGGTGCACCCTGAGTCTGTGGAACAAGTCAAGAAAGAAAATTATATCAATGACAGGTAGCCCTTTCTTTTCTAGAGCAGGATCTGTCAGTCATTTTAATATTTAGAGATCCTTTATGCTTTGAATAAGTTTGGTAAATTGACTCTGTGGCTTTATACCTTGTCAAGGTCCCTCCCCTCCTTAATCCCTCCCCAGACTTCACTTCTAAATCTTCAGGCATTTCCCAACTCACATGTGGCAATCCTGTCACTGACATGATGCTCTGGGATTCAAACAAAACTCTATGGTTTTCCCATAGAGTTTTGATGACTACCAAGAATCATGCCCATTTCACATCACTTCTAAGTATTCATTGGAAGGGATGTTGCACCACAGAGATGCCATTATTCCCTCATCCCAGCCACCTTCTTCTCCTGCTGGTTACCAATGATTGGCAATCCTACTCCTTCCTCTGCTAGAGCTGTAGAAGTCATGCTTGTACTGATTCTGTATCACTGGGCCTTAAAGACAGAACATAATAAGATGCTATTGAGGTAATAAGGTACTGTGAGCTGGGCTGGGCTATACTGCCTTCTGCTGAGAGCTGGTGTGATATAGTATTGGATTTGGATCTGTGCCAGCCATGTTCACATCTCCAGTTTACCATGGAAGATCACCAAGTGACCTTAGACCCACTTCAGTCTACCAGCTTAACCTACCACATAGATTGCGAGGACAAGGTGGAGGGGGGGGGGGGATGTGATAAGTTAATTTTGGTCCCTATGAGAAAGGCAGGATATAAATAAAAGACAAAATAAACAAGCATTCCACCCAGCTGGGGAGAAGACTTTTTCTTTTTGGCTGATTATACTCAAAATGTCTGCTGTGCTGTGGAGGCAAATGTCCGTCACAGCAAGATTTCTTGTATGGACTTATTTACTGGAGCCCCACTTTTACTTTCCATTCTCTCCATGGTGAGTGACACCACTTCTAGTACAACTTTTAATCTGCTTTGCCACTAGATTGGGGAGATTTGCCAGTGAGCACAGCTTTGCCCCTGACGTCTTCCATCCACCCATGGCCAGCCTTCCCACCCCCTTGCACTGACATCCATGCCTTCTCCCTCATCCCGGTTCCATATTGCTGGCTTGGGCTCCTTCCTGCTTCTCTAAATGATCATATTGATGTATCAATATATCGATATAATAACAACAGAGAGTTGACTTCTGCAAGGAACAGTACAAGCAGGGTCTCTTTTTTTAGTCCATTCCACCACCCCCTCCTCCTCTGATGATCGAGAGGGCTTTTAAAAACTTTATTTCAAAGAAGACTCTAGTTTAAAACAAGTCTCTCTCTTTTTATGTGGCAGCAGCAACAGAAAGAGAGAAACAGAGAGCAAGTAAGCAAGTGGAGGGGAGGGGAGGGGAAGGGAAGGGAAGGGAAGGGAGGGGAGAGAATATCAGCTGTAGTCTTGAGACTATAGGGTTTGATGAGATCTGTGCCTTAAAGGCTAAAGTGCCCACCCTGGAACGCCCCCATCTCGCCCTGGAATGCCCCTGTCCCGCCCCGCCATGCCTCCGGAATGCCCTCACCACACCCCCACGGGGTGCCCGCCTGGTGTGTTGTGCACCCCCCCTCTCACCGCCCCCTTGGAGCTATGCCTCTGCCTCCCCTTAACAGATTTAATTACATTTGAAACTGTCCAGGCAATGGTTATTGCTGCTGTAATGGTACAGCATCTAATATCCTTTGTAAATGCTACTTTGCTGCTACAGATATTAAGCATCATGTTATATGGCAAATGACACAATCTTTTTAGAAAATATTCAGCAAAAATCAAAACCAATAATTCTGTTAATTCTCCTGCTTTCAGCTAGGTAAAGGTACAAGGGTAAACTGAAATAAATTTCTTACTGATTAACTTACTATTTTTTTATATGAAGTATTAGTGAGATACAGCCCACTTCAACAACTGGGTCCTATATTGGTACACGCGTGTATATGTGTACAATTATAAAACTACAAAGTTAGACACATGGTTTGGATGAGGGGTGTGGAGGGATCCAAGTGGAATCTTGGTCTGAGGACTCATGGTGGCTCTTGGTAGCCCTAAGGGGAGCACAGGCTGCCGGGGGCGGGGGCAGAGGAGGAAGAGAGGGAGAAGAGAAGTAAGAAAGGCTGCAGGGAGAGGCAGAGAAAAATCAAGAAGGGGAGAAGGAATGAGGAAATGAGATTCCCTCAGGAGTCTTCATGGGCTTTCACTTCATACAGGTTTTCAAAAGAGTTTGACCTTTACCACTTTGTAGGATGGTTCAAGATTATATAGTGTTCCCCCTGCCTCTCTCATCACATACTTTATAGTATTAGTTCTCAACCTGGGGGTCGGGATCCCTTTGGGGGTCGAACGACCCGTTCACAGGAGTCGCCTAAGACTCTCTGCATCAGTGTTCTCCAATGTTACGGTTGGGGGTCACCACAACATGAGGAACTGTATTAAAGGGTCGCAGCATTAGGAAGGTTGAGAACCACTGCTTTATAGGTTTCCACACTATCTCATCAGGGAATTACACTCTGTCGTATCCAATACAAGGTTTCTATACTGTTAAGAACTGGTCAACAAGGAAACCTAAAAAAGTTTCTTCACTAACACCATAGCACCTTCTACTTTCCATAGCTCTCTTTTGAGGTTTGCTTTCTACATTACAAAACCTTTAGAGAAATGCTTCCATTGGGTGGCAACTCCCCATGGGAAGTCTCTGTTTCATCTAGGAAATAAACATTATTCCCAACTCTTAGGCTTCGCCTTGCTTGTCCCTTCGCCAGCACATTCTCGACCCTCCCCTCCTCACTAATTATAAATAACCATCGTTGTCTAGGTTACAGGTTTAATGGCCACCTGCTGCCTCCTTCTGTACACTGCAACATTACATCATGAGGCATTGCATCAAAAATGTTAAAGGCACAGGATGAAAGATATCAACCCAGTTAAAGGGGCAAGAAAAGCCCTTAAAGCTCAGAGGACTGAGCTGGATAAATTAGTCAGTCAGTCAACAAGGCAGAGAGCATCACAAGAGGTTCCTGTGGAGTCTCCTTAATCTAACATATGAATTCCTGATTTTGACAACAAATCTGATAGAACTTCAGTATCATGGGACACCCCTCAGACAAACCAGAATAGGCTGAAAACAGAGCTATGTAAACTCTACACAATAAATTAAAATTCTGCAGCAACATTCACCTGCAGTTTCACAACCTGAATAATTAACAGTGTAATCTTGAGTGGGGGGCAGGCTCTGGAAGCTGCATGATCCCTGTGCTGGCTTAGATGCCACCTCATGCATTAAAGTACTTAAAAAAACATAATCACTTGTCTTAAGTGTGTGGGGGGAGAGGGAGTAGTCTGACCAGGACAGTCCAATCATCGAATAGTGGACATACTACATTTTTGTTAGTTCTTCCTAACAATACTTTTCCTGAAAAAAGTCATCATATATGCCTCTATGGAAACTATTCAAAAAGCATGCTTGTAGAGCAGTAGACTCAAAGCCTAGATGTGTGATACTCAGAACACAGACATGGGAGACAAACCTGAGGAAATTGGGTATGCGTAAATTCCAGTGGGGGAAAATGCTATTTAGGCTGCCTGAAGTTGTATCTGCACAGCAAATAGCTTGTATGCAGCATCCTGTCATATCCTTTCAGAATGTATTTTGTTTCTACAATGTGGCCTAAAACATTCCAGTCAGAATTTTCAGTCAGCTTAAAGTAAATTGCTCAGTTGTAGCTCATCCACACGAAACTGCCTTAGACTGAGCCATACTTTTATCTATCAAGGTCAGTCTTGTCTACTCTGACTGGCAAAGACTATTCAGAATGTCAGGAAGCCAGGGTTTCACATGACCTACCACCTGAGCCTTTTAACTGGAAGGGTTTTTGCACACTTGATTTATGATGACCCCATAGGGTTTTCAAGGCAAGTTATTCAGAGGCAGGGATCGAAGTGGCTTTGGCATGCAAAAGCTGGTGCTCTTACCACTAAACCAGGGGGGTCCAACTCTGGCCCTCCAGATGTTCATGGACTACAATTCCACTGTCAGCATAATGAGGTCAGGAATTGAAGTCTATGAACATCTGGAATGCTAGAATTAGACACCCCTGCACCCCTTCCCCACATAGTGAGCTGCTTATCATGAATGACTTTAAACTGAATGCCATTTTTTTAAAGTATTGTTTTATGTTGGGTGAGCTATAATTAAGTATGTGAAAATGCTTAAATACTTCTAATTCAATTAGGGTGATTTTTTCCAGTTGCTTCAATTTGTCCCAACACATCTTTTTATGCGGAAAAACGTGCCATTTTCATCCTTTTTAATATGAATGTTAAGGATTCACAAACAAAAAAAAAGTTGATGCAGCTCCTTCTATTCTAGGATTCCTCCCCCCTCCTTTTCCACACTCTGAAAAGGCCTGTGCTAGCAACTCTCAAACTGTGAAGCCCAGATCCCTTAGAGGAAAGCGTAAAGACAGCTTAGTGAACATAAAAAGGAAAAAAAGGGAGTCTTCTTACGCCTTTTCCTTTAGACTGAACAAAACAAAAATCTAGTATTGAATAATGCTTGCCGCTAAATACTGGTTGCTCAATAGACAGTCTGTTTACTGAGCTCAAAGTGGAAATGATCCAACAAAGGGGGGGAGGGAGTAGGATGTGTTAAAATGCAGCTTCCCAGATTGCCACCCAGCACTAAAAGTACTTTGCTGCCCTCATCTAACACCAGTAAAAACACAGATTATGAGAGGCCAGAGTATTGTCTGGTTTAGTCCTGAAGACAGCAACATTGAGACAGAGGCCCCTTCCACACATGCAGAATAATGCACTTTCAATCCACTTTCACAATTGTTTGAAAGTGGATTTTCCTATAGTAAAATCCAACTGCAAAGTGCATTGAAAGTGGATTGAAAGTGCATTATTCTGCATGTGCGGAAGTGGCCAGAGTTTGCAAAGCCTGAGCAAATACATTCTGTCAAAACACTGCCATTTAAGGAACTTGCATTTCTTTCATTAAAAAGTTAGAATTTATTGATTCAGATGCAGACAAGGGATTTAGGGGCATACCTAAGCATGCCATCTATACATAGATATATTGTCAAGGCAGGAAGGGAGCAACTTTGGTTAAAGGAAGACCTTTCCTCCTCTTTTGTGAAATAGGTACTAGCTTTCCCAGCTCAAATGATGGGTGGCAGCTGCACTATGGTCCAGATTACAACCTGTTGAGTAGAGGGGACAAACCACTATGTGGACAATTCTGGTGGCATAATCAAGGCACCAGTCTGGTATCTGAGATTAGAACACGTGCTTAATTGAAACTGAAAACAATTTCTGAAAATGGAAGGAGGCAGTTCTTAAAGAACACAGTGGTAGAAATCGGAAAAGTTGGTCATATATAGAAGCAAGCCTAAGCAGGTCTACACAGAAGGAAGTCACTTACTATTCAATAGGGCTTAGTTCCAGGAAAGCATCCTTAGGAATGCTCTGTGTTAAGAAGTGAAGTGTGAAAAATCACCCGCCACACCCCACCCCACCCCACCCCACTGCCTTCTCTACCAATGGTAAATTACCAGATACTCCCACTTTCAAATTCTAATCAGACAGTCATGTTAGTCTGTTGTGGTAACTATAACGAAAAGGAGTTGGAAGACTTACAGCTTATTGTTAAGATAAGCTTTAATGGGCTAGAGCCCACTTCATCAGATGCATGATGAAACATAACTCTGCAGGTACATACAGATGGGGTGTTGAACAGTGGGGTTAAAGGGTAATGGAATACAAGAGGAATAATTATATTTCTATGAAAAACTCAAAAGGGGTCAAGAGGAAGCAAGAAGGAGAGAGTTTTCTCTCACCACCAACCCAGCATTCCATCCCTGCTTGCTTCTGTGACATCCTTGCTGTGACATAACATGCAAATGGGGCTAAATTCAGCATGCATATAGGCAGGGCTGAAATATTACAGGGAGGCGTTTAACCTTGTGAGTGGAGCCCAAGCCTGGGCATATTGAGTGTGGGTAAATTAGATGTTTTACTAACTAGTGGATGTCTATCAGTGTGAGGGGAAAGAATTACAACAGGTAGACAGACAGATAAGGTGTGTTCACTCCCTACTTTTTTTTTCAAACATTGGACCATTTTATCAGACCCATAAATGAATGTCTGAAATTTGGTGAAAGCTGACATTCATATGAGAATGAAGACCATCCCAGATAAATGTTGTGACTGCATAAAACTCTGAGATATTCTAGAAAATGTTGGAAGTCATCTAAATGTGATTGTTAACATTCACATAAAATTCCAATGTTCATCACATTTTGGACACCCACATAACTTAAAACCTAAATGTGAAAATATCCCACTGGTGAGATTTTGATTATAAATCAACAGTCTTATAAATTTAACTATAATCTGCTGGAAAACAGAATGCATGCAATTACATACATTACTGTGCTGCCTTTCTGCCCAAATAGGACCCCCAAGACACAAATCTTAATGAGGTGAGGGGTTTGTGTAAGTCAGAGAAGCTGAGAGCAATACCTTAAGGAGTCTGATCTCCGTCAGGAGGCTAAACCCCTAGAAGAGTCACTCAAGGTGAAATGGTCACAGCTAGAACAGAGGATCAAGATGTATCTACCCACTTCAGGAATCAACAGTCACATCAGCAGAAGAGAACAGGCAGTTCCAATGGTAATGGGGGCGGGAGGTGGTGGGAGGGATACTTGAAGAGTAGCTACTGGGCAGCTGCAGTAGCAGAAGGTTACACTAGTGGAGGACCTTTCATACACAATGGCAATGTCACTTCATGTAGCCCTGGTTAATACTTCACAGAAGAAGGCAACGGTAAACCACTTCTTACCAACCTTACCTTGAAAAGCCTATTGGGGAAGAATGGAGGATTTCAAATACAAATACGGTTGTTCTTAATTACTCAACTGGACTAAAGCCGTAAGGACATTCTGCCATTGACATGAATGGATACAAAAGGAAAGTCCAAAACTGTTCAGTGCTTATAATAGGAACACGGAACATGAGAAAAGTTAATCAAGGTAAGCTTGAAATCATAAAACAAGAAATGGGATGCTTAAACATTTCAATCCTGGGAGTGAATGAACGGAAGTGGACTGGATTAGGACCTGTTCAGTCAGAAAATTATAAACTGTTTTATAGAAGGATTTACTCTAATAGCGAGGCAAAATGTAGCACAAGCAATCGGGGCTATAATTCAAAATCTAGCTGACTAAGATCAATCAGATTTCATGAAAAGCCTATCAATATAACCATCATTCAAGTTTACATCCCAACTACAGATGACAATGAGGAAAAAAACTAAAAAGGTTTAATGCAAGCACCCGGGAAGAAATTGATCACACACCTACACAAGATGTGCTGATAATCATAGGTGACTGGAACATAAAAGAAGGAAACAAAGCAGAATCAAATATTGTTGGCAGATTTGGGTGAGGGACATGAAGTGAAGCAGGAGAGCAACTCAGAATTCTGTGAAGACAACTTGGTCATTGCAAAGATATGTTTTAGGCAACCAAAGACATCACAAGACAGCCAAGATAGAAATCAAATAGATTACATAGTTGGAAGTAGAAGATGGAGAAGCTCTATTCCTTCTGCCAAGACAAGACCAGCAGCTGACTGTACTAAAGACCGTGAATTCTTAATATCAAAAATACAGAATAAAGTTGAAGAAAAACACCAAAACATCCATAGTGCTAAAATACAATCTAAACAACATTCCTGAAGCAGTTAAAAAGCATGAAAAGAACAAATTTACATCACTAAATTCAAGTGAATGTGAACCAAAAGAACTATGGGTTGAAACCAGAGATATTATCAAGGAAGAAGGCACAAAGAATATTCCCGCAGACCAAAGGAATGAAAAGCCTCAGTGAATGACTGAGGAAACATAAAATTGCTAAAGATAGCAGTGAAAGTAAAAAGTGACAGAAATAGAATCAAAAGTCTAAATGCAGCATTCCAGCCACATACACAAAGAGACAGAGAGAACTATTATAGTAGTAAATCAATGTAAAGAAATAGGAGAAAACAACAAAAAAGGACAAGAGATCTGTTCCTCAAGATCCAAGAAATCAAAGGGAAATTTAAAGCATGGCATGCTGAAAGATTAACCTGAGAAAACATTAACTGAATACAACAAAATAAAGATAAGATGGGAACAATACACCAAAGAACTATACAGAAGAGATGAAAGGATGACAGATTCCTTCCAAGAGTAATCTTTTGAAGAAGAACATACATTTTAAGAAGTGAAGAGAAGTTGCACTGAGAGCAATTAGGAGAAACAAATCACCAGGAACCAAAGGGATTCCAATAGAGCAATTCAAAGCCACAGAAATGAAGTCCATCAATATCTTAACAAGAATTTATCAATAAATATGTAAAACAAAATAATGGCCCACAGACTAAAAACAGTCAATTCACATTTCAATTAAAAAATAAGACATCAAAGACTGCAGCAACTATTGGACCATTTCATAAATTTCTCACTCAAGTAAAGTCTTATATCTTACAACAAAGACTGTTACAATATGAGGAAGACAAATGCCAGATGTTCAAGCTTGATTCAGAATAGGAAGGGGCACTGAAGATCATGTTCCAAATTTATGGCAGTTATTGGAGACCACTAGAAAAGATTTTAAAAGAAAATGAGCTTGTGTTTCATCAATTACAGCAAAGTCTTTGACTGTGTGGACCATGAAAATGTGTAGTTGGTTTTAACAGAAATAGGTGAGACATAGCATCTGATTGTTTTGATGCTCAACCTATACTCTGGACAAGAGGCTACTGTTAGGACAAAATATGGAGAAACAGAATAGTTTCCAATTGGCAAAGTTGTCAGACAAGGATGTGTTTTATCTCCCTATCTGTTCAATCTGTATGCAGAACATATAAGAAAAACTGGATTAAATTTAGATACAGGAGTGAAAATTGGTGGAAGGAACATTAACAAGTTGAGATATGCAACAAGGGCCTAATCTCAGACAATTTTAACACAGACTATGAGGCTTTTGGTTCTGGAAACCCTGAAAATGAGATTTTGAGCCATAGAGGCAGCTAAATGCTCTGGGGAGAGGAGGAAAGAAATGCAGGGAAACAGTAGTGGCTAAGAAGGTAGTCTGGTGGACAGATATCATTGAAGTTAATGCTGTTTCTCACAACTCACAGTCCTTATGACAGTACATTCTGAGAATGAATTACACAGTCCTTTCTTCTGCTGTACCATAAAGGGAGGATGATTTGGGTGAGAATACTGATATGCAGGCAGGCAGATTTACACTAGTAAGATCTTTGGCAAACAAACACTATTGTGCCCTTCAACATTCACAGATTAGTTTATTTATACCTTATATACTCGCGTATAAGTCTACTTTTTCAGCACATTTTTTTGTGCTGAAAAAGCCCCCTATATGTGAGTGAGGGTCCCGCTTAATTCTTGCGTGGTGTTCCCTCTCTCCTGCCTTCTTCTCTGCCTTTCCCCTTTCATCCACTTTCTCAGCCTCCTTCTCTGCTTCGCTCTCCTCTGCCTTCTTCTCTGCCTTCCCCCTTTCAGCCGCTTTCTCTGCCTCTGCCTTCTTCTCGGCAAAAGCTGGCCCCTGGCTCTCAGCTGGTGACAGCCAGTCGACCTGGGTGAGCTGGGCAAACTGCAGGATGGAGAGGTCAGTAGCAGATACCTTGGGATGGTGAGATGGGGGGGGGGTTAGTGGCAGAGACCCCCAAATAGCGCCCGACCATATCTATTTCTATTTTTGAAATTTACCAGTAGCTGCTGCATGTCCCACCCTAGACTTATACTCGAGTCAATAAGTTTTCCCAGTTTTTTGTGGTAAAATTAGGTGCCTCCTCTTATATTCAGGTCTACTTATACACAAGTATATACGATATACTGGAATAGTCCATGTGATCCATTTGACAAAATTCTGATCAATTACTTAGTCTCTTTTCTATCAGATCACTCACACACACACACACAAAAATCCACTCGCTATATCAGCCTTTCATCCTTAACTTCAATTTTAACAGCTCATTTACTCTGCTGCTCTGGATTTCAGGGTCAATTCTGATGGTGTATTCAATTTCAGTAATGATTTGGTACAGAAACATGGAAAGACAAATGGAAAATAATCCTTCACAATTCATTCAGATATGCGGGAAATATTGTTATTGTAATTGCAACTTATCACATTAAGTACTAATCTTATTCTTGGATTCATTGAAGAGCAGCCCGTCAGAGCTTTTTCTTAAAAAGCAACACCTGTCTAGCTAACTACATCATACTGGAAGTATATCATGCACAGGAGGGTTTGCAGTGTGACCCCATTCTTTTGCTGCATGTAATTAGTCTACAGTAGGAGGGAAGGTGGCATAGTATAGCCTTATTTTGTCAGATCTCAAAACCTAAGTAGGGTCCATTAATTGCATGGGAGATCACCAAAGGAAGATTTTGCAGAGCAAGACAAACCGCTTGCTGGGGTTGCCATAAGTTAGTTACAACTTGATGGCACCTAAAATAGTCTATATTAATTGTGAGAGGGGAAATTGTAACTTTAATTGGCTCAATTGACATACTAACCAGTTGAAGTTTTGATGAATTGACTGGGGGTCAATTTTAATCAATAAAGCTGTAAGTGAAGACCAAACTTTATTTTTGGCAAGTACTTAATACTAGTGTG
Source organism: Sphaerodactylus townsendi (assembly GCF_021028975.2). NCBI lineage: Eukaryota > Metazoa > Chordata > Lepidosauria > Squamata > Sphaerodactylidae > Sphaerodactylus > Sphaerodactylus townsendi. The sequence continues at coordinate 32,655,898 of NC_059430.1, forward strand.
TTAGTGTAACAAGAAATAAAGGAAACTTTAAAGTGGCCTGACAATAAACAACATAGAACTGGATATCTTAAAATGTAAACTTTCTTCAGCCTCTCAAAAAGACATGCACATTGAGATTTTGCAAAATAATTTCAGTTGCATTGATCAATGAAAAAGCAGGTGGTCAATCACTTAATCCTTTCAAGGTCATACCGATTGAATTATATTAATAAAAACTGTATACCAGATATCATAAATGTATTTATTTACATGGATGTTTGTAATGCCCCCTCTCTAAGGAACCTGCCCAAGTTGTGATAAGAAAACAACAAACTGGCTGTAACTGAAAGCAGTCTATATTACTGACTCACAGTACTAAAAAGTGTTGTAAAACTGCCATAATACACTTGGAAGAAAAAACAGTAAAATCTTACTATATAATTGAGCAGCGTGTTCCCAATGACAAACCAGCAAAAAGTGAAGGACTCTGGGAGATGTAGTCCAAAAGGAGCCATTTCTCATGTACAAAGTGACTTATGGGGCTACTACTCCAAGACTCCTCCTCACTCAGTCAGAAACACTTCTTAAAACTCTGGGGTCCTCTCACAGCTGTCCTATTCCTTGTCTGTGCCAACTCTTGAGTAAGTCAGCAGTGAGCCCAGGTCAAGAGGCCAGGACTGAACAAGCCAGGACTGAAATAGGCTGTTTGGAGGGAGGGGGAAGGCCTCTCCACATCCGGAATAGCTCCAGTTGAGGCAATAACAGCAAGGCTGTGTGGGGAGAGGCTTCACCACGCCCACCCAGAGTACTCCAGGGAAGAACTGGGGCCCCTTCCAGACATGCAGAATAATGCACATTCAATCCACTTTCACAATTGTTTGAAAGTGGATTTTGCTATTCCGCACAGTAAAATCCAGCTTCAAAGTGCATTGAAAGTAGACTGAAAATGCATTATTCTGCATGTGCGGAAGGGGCCAGAGAAAGAGAGTTGGAGTTGTGGCAGAAAGAGAATGAATATTGGGGAGAGGCAGAAAGAGGGAGTTAGGGTAGGTGGCCAGAAAGAGAGAATGAAAGCTGGGGTAGGGTGGCAGAAACCTAGAAAAAGAGAGTTAGGGTAGGAAGAGAGAAATAGAGAGATGGAATTAGTGGGTAAACAGAGAGAGCTGGGGTAGAGGGCAGAAGGCCAGAGAAACAGAGAGCTGGGGTAACAGGGCAGAAAGTTGAAAACAAGGCTGAGGTAGTGAGGCAGAAAGAGGTAGGGGTAGTGGGGCAAAAATAGATTTGGGATAGTGGGGCAAAAATAGAGATGAGATAAGAGATGAAAGGATGGAGATTGGGAGACTTAGAAGAAGGGGAGAACAGAAGAAAACAGGTGGGGATAATGCCCTCTCGAGTTCCCACTTGCAAGTTCCCACTTGCTAGACCTCATTGTATTTTTTTCACACAGCAGACTTCCCATCTTCACAGGCACCCTCCTGCTTCCCACTTTTGCAAAGTTGGGATCCAGATTGGCAAATGGGTGTGGGTGTGGGGAGTGCCTATGGAGATGGGGAGAACTCTCCCCTTCTTCACAGGCACCCTGCTGGCTTCTTCTCCTTTGCAAAGCCGGGATGCAGCTTTGCAAATGGGGGAGGGTATCTATGGAGATGGGGAGAATTTTCCCCATCTTCACAGGCACCCTGCTGGCTCACTTGCCTTTGCAAAGCCTTGATCCGATTTTGCAAATGATGAGAAAGGGTGTTCATATGGAGATGGGAAGAACTCTCCCCATCTTCACAAACACCCTGCTGGCTTCTGCTTCTTTGCAGAGCTGGGATCCAGGTATGGGGGAGGGGTATTGCCTATGGACATGGGGAGAACTCTCCCCATCTTCACAGGCACCTGGCTGCCCCTCATTGACAAAGCTGGAATGTTTGGTGAACATAACTCTGGGCACCATTTGTTTCCGGGCACCATTTCCTGTAGATATGCCCCATCCAGGAGGATCAGTTTTATGGGGCACGTTGTATTTTTTCACATGATAGCTTTATTGCTAGTCCCACACAATTCAATTATAACTTTCTCAAAAACTATTGTAGATTTCCAACAAGAAGTATTGTTTTGCACACCACTGTGATTTCAAATGTAACTCAAAGGTTAACCCATTGACACATTCAGCATCTTCACTTATGGGTTTTCTTCAGGGTTAAAATTTGGCTAAATGACAGGAAGCCAAAAGCAGGCATAAATGACCAGTTCTCTCAATGGAGGAAAGTAAGCAGTGTGGTTGACCAAGGGCGGGGTTGCTATTTAACATGTTTAGTAATGATCTGGAAATTGGGGTGGGCAGTGTAATGGCCAAGTTTGCACAAGATTATCCAAAATGATCCAAACCAAAGTCAACTGTGAGGAGCAGAGGCGTAGCAAGGGGGGAAAGTGCCTGGTGCACCGGTGCATCCAACACCCCCACCCAGAAACGCCCCCGCCCCACCCCTGGAACACCCCTGTCTTGCCCCTGGAATGCCCTCGCCACACCCCCACAGGGTCGCGCCCCTGGTGCGTCGCGCAACCCTCCCCGTCCCCTTGGAGCTACATCTCTGGTGAAGAGCTCTAAGGGGATCAATCCAAACTGGGAGAGTGGGCAACCTTGTGGCAAATGTGGGGAAAGAGTAAGGAGATCCAGATTAGAATACTCCCCACCCTCCATTTTAAGTACATTTTGATGGCATCTGAACTTATCTGAGAGAGTAAAGGACTCTGGGATCATTGTAAATGGCTTAACCTACAGTTGTATTGAAAAGGGGTAACTGCAGGTGGGGATTATTGGGAAACAGACTGAAAATAAAAATGCTGATATTATAACCCTGTATTAATCTAGGGTGTGGCCTCTGTTGGAATATTGTTTGCAGCGAAGAGTTTAACACTTTTCAGTTTAAGAAAAAAAAGACAACTGGAAGGAAGATATGGTAGAAATGTTTGCACAAGATAGGGAAAACCTCCATCTCCATCTCCCAAAATACTAGAACTCGGAGGCATCGTGAAGTTGATTCAGGACGGACAAAAGGAAATACATCTTATACTCAACAAGCGATTAAAATATGGAATTTACTGCCAGAGGATATATTGATGGCTACAAGCACAGGTGGTTTTAAGAGGGGATTGCATAGATTTATGGAGGATAGGTCTGCCAGTAGCTACTACTAACCATAGAAAGTGAAAGGAACCTTCTCATTCAAATACCAAGTGCTAGAAGACGATACTGAAGAAGGCCTTGGCCGTTATACGCTGCTGCTGAACCTGTAAAATAACTGGTGGGCCACTGTGTGAGTCAGGATCCTGGACTAGATGGACCACTGGTCTGATCCAGAAACGTTCTCCTTACGTTAATACCAAAACAGTCATAATTACTTGTTATGTACAATGCAATCCTAAACAGAGATATACACTTGTAAAGAAACTAAAGTAAATGGCTTTAGAAGTAATATAACTCTGCTTAGGACTGAACTACTAATTAGGGAAAATTCTGTTCACACGAACTGCTATCATTAGTCATTATACAATTAGTGACCGCAGATGACTGTTTCTTAGCAACTTCCTGGCTTAGTTCCAGTTGAAAGGGATTTTTTAAAAGACGGATAAGAAGTAAAAATCTTTAGGGAGTGATGCTAATAATAGTTTCACATATCCTGGTATTCAATGACAACTTGCAGTTATCAAATTCAAATTACCTTTAGTGGCATTCATTCAATTTTACATAAATAAAGTTGAGTAAAAAGGATATATGTTTCAAGAAAGATTCAAAGGAAAAAATACCAAATAGTGTTCTGGGATGAAAGGAGCAAAATGGAACGATTTAGAATGAAACCATTCTAAATAAAGTACAGTGGGTTGCAGTCGGGAGAAACCAACCTGCAATGTCGTTGGGGCATTCACATGCCACCTTGCAGGCAGCGGACGGAGCCCACAGAAGCAACTCGCATTGCCATGAGGAGGCATGGCTTTTTTAAACCTCCCTCCACTGTGTAGCTACGCGAGCAGGCAGGCATGGACCCTCACAGCCATATTGACGTGCCTGTGACCCCTGTAGCTATGCAACTGTGAAGCGGGGACTGCACAAAACTAGGAAGCGCAGCTGAGCAAAGTGCTTCCTGGGGCAGCCATCCTCTTGCGAGCTGCTGCACGCTGAATTAAAATGAAAGAATGGTGGATAGTATGATTTTTGAATAACCCATTTCAGGGGGACAGCCTCACTTCAGGGTAGGAACCATGCGAAGTCCCCTGCCCGAAACGGGGTTTTCCCCATCCCCAGCCCAGGTTTATTGGCCTGAGTAGAAGGGGCCATAGAGTTGGAAGGGACCACTACGGACATCAAGTCTAACCCCCTGCAATGCAGGAATACACAATCAAAGCACTCCTAACAGATGGCCATCCAGCTTCTGTTTAAAAACCTCCAAAGAGGGAGATCCACCACGCTCTGAGGCAGTGTATTCCACTATCAAACAGCCCTTACTGTCAGGAAGTTCTTCCTATAGGTGAAATCTCTTGTGCTGTACCTTGAACCCATTACTTCTTGTCCTAGTCTTTGGAGCAGCAGAAAACAAGCTTGCTCCCTCTTCAACATGACATCCCTTCAAATATTTAAACATGGGTATCATGTCACCCCTTAACCTTCTCTTTGCCAAACTAAACATACCTAGTTTCCTAAGTCTCTCATTGTTTGACATGGACTCCAGACCTTTTACAATGTTGGCCACCCTCTTCTGGACAGGTTCCAGCTTGTTGTCAATATCCTTCTTGAATTGCAGTGCCCAGGGTGGGACACAGAATCTGTGACATCACAGATTCTTGCCCCATGGAGACAGCACACCTCTCAAGACATCTTGTCAGGCCTGCATATCATTGCTTCTGTTCCCCTCAGCAGGGAGTTCCCTACCACCACCACACATCTCCTCTGGGGTTTTACAGGGGCCATTCCATGGGCTGCACCTTCTGTCACTTGCACATTCTCCAGGTACTGACTTTGTTGCTCTACTTCCATGTGTCGTATTCTTCCAAATGCCCACCACCTGTGTTTGAGAGCTGCCATTCTCCTCAGAGAGATCCCAGGTGTGTTTTCCACCCAGTACCATCTGCTCCACTCTGTCCAGGAAATCCTCATTCTTCTTAACAAGCTAAAGAATAGCTCTTCCAAGACAGCAACCAACTTGCACTTGCTGTAGGCATAGGTATACACATTCTCTGGCAGAAAACAAACATACCACAGGGGTGGCAGGTGACTGCAGCAACTCCCTGGCCATCCATAGTTAGTAGTCTTCAATAGTACAGAAACTGATTTCTGGGCCTTTCTTTCAAAAAGTCCCCTACTGAACGTCCCCACAAAAAATAAGTGTTAGCCTTGCCTGTTTAGCCAAGGCCCTGGTCACTGAGCTTCAGGGACTGAGAACTAGAGGCTGAAGTCTCTACCCCAAATCAAGTCTCTAACTCACCTTCTTCTTTTTCCCAAAAGATTGGCTCTTACTGCTTTGTTGTTCACCAGAAGCCCCACCTCTCAGAAGCCTGAACTAAGCACATGGCCAAAAACAAAGGAAACCCCCCAAACAAATAAAAGCTTTCCCAAACCCTTAACACACACACACACACTGTCAAAAACACAGTTAAAGATTTAGCTTTACCCCCCCCCCCCCGCAAAAACCCCCACAGAGTTCACCTTCTGCTCTCTGTTCAGCTTCCTTCTGCAGCAGTGGCGTAGGAGGTTAAGAGCTCATGTATCTAATCTGGAGGAACCGGGTTTGATTCCCAGCTCTGCCGCCTGAGCTGTGGAGGCTTATCTGGGGAATTCAAATTAGACTGTGCACTCCCACACACGCCAGCTGGGTGACCTTGAGCTAGTCACAGCTCTTCTGATCTCTCTCAGCCCCACCCACCTCACAGGGTGTTTGTTGTGAGGGGGGAAGGGCAAGGAGATTGTAAGCCCCTTTGAGTCTCCTGCAGGAGAGAAAGGGGGGATATAAATCCAAACTCTTCTTTTTCTTCTTCTTCCCTTCTGCTGCCTCTCAGAGGCCCTTTCCCGCCGCCGAGGCCATTTACACGAGAAGCCCTGGGGGACGGCAAAAGCGCTTGCGTCCCCAGGGAGCCGTTCACTGGCCCGGACACTGCAAAAGCAGCAGAGCCGACCTGGCTCCCCTCCCTCTTCCCCAGGGCGGCGTCAGGCCCGCCTCCAAAAGCTCTCCCTCCTGGAGAGGGTTTTTGGAAAAGGCAGCCTGTTCATTCCCCGTCCCTCTCCCACTCACCTTCGAAATGGCCTTCCGTCACCCTGCTGGCCTCCTAAGACCCTCCCTCGCTGTCCTCCGACCCTGGAGGTCCGGAGGGCAGCGTGGTAGGGTCTTAGAGGCCAGCAGGGCTTAATGCAGGTGAGTGTGGGAGAGGGTCGGGGAAGAGGCGGCTCCGTGCAGAGCTGCCTCTCTTGTGCCGGCCTCACCGGGGCCCGCTCGCACGCTCTGGTGCGAATGGCCCCCCCCCCCACCGGCAGAATTCCTGCTGGTGCAGGGGCGCCCTTTGCCCCATGCGGAAAGGGCCAGAGATTACACTCCAAGCCTAAGAGATTCCTTGAGCTCTAAGCTTGTATGAGTTGGTCATAAATTGTACTTTTGTATTCATAACTTAATTCCTACAATGGTGGAAATGCAATTTGGCAAGACCTGGGGACAGAATTCACAGTTCTGTTACAGATAATCTTGTCTGTGCTACCTTCTATACATTAATAGCTATGAGATAACACTAATTATGGGTTCAGACTCACTGTACAAAATTCAGGCTGACCACACACAAGCTACACTGCATCCTTCAGAAATTTGCCAGAGAGTTGTGTCTCTCATTGCTGTCAAAGGGTAGATTACTGCTAGTTTTCAACACAAACATAAAATGTTCAAAGGGAGAGTTCATATTGTCCAAAATGGTGTTTCTGTATATGCTATGTTTAGACCGAGTTTCAACAATTTTCTGTTCATTTATCACACCATTAGTCTTGAGAACTGTGGAAACAGGGTTGATGCAGATTTTCCAGATGTTTTTACCAGCATTCTACAGATCAATGGAGAGTTCAGACATAAGATCTAGGTACAAAAATACCATAACAATCTTGCATAAAGTAAGAAATTTACCTATTGCACTGAGACAACCACTCAAGGAAAAGAGTCAAATTATGCAAAGCTGTTGACTCCTTGCAATGAGTTTCTCTTGTGGTCTTGGAAGAGAAAGCAAACAGAATCAATCAAATGTGAATGGGTTGGAGAGATCTTAACTCAAAGGCCGTTTCCACACGAAGGCGGAAGCGGCCGGGTCGGCATTTATGACGCCCACCCGACGACGCTGGGACCGTCCGCACGGACGGTCCTGGAAACAGCCGGGCAGCCGGCGCCGCAGAGCACCGGTGCCCGGCCAACCCGGCATGTCCCCGGGCCTCTGGCGCGTCACCGAGGCCTGGGGACACGCCCCCCTGGCCCTGCGCGCCTGCTCCAGCGGCGCAGGGCAGGGGGGCGTGTCCCCAGGCCTCGGCAACGCGCCGGAGGCCCGGGGACAAGGTAAGTGCCGGGTGGGGGAGGCGTCGCGAAGCTGCTGCCATTAGCTCAGCAGCGGCTTCGAGGCGGCGTTTCCCCAAAAACAGCGCTTCCAAGCGCTCTGGGGAAACGCCGGCTTCGCGATGGGCAGGTGGGGCGAGGGCGGCGCGGCTGCGATGCAGCTGCGCCCCCTGTGCGAATGGCGGCCTGGAGACGGCGGTTTTACCGTCTCCAGGCCGCCATTACTTGCCCGTGCGGAAATGGCCAAACATTGTTGTGGACTGTCATTCTCTTCCCAATATCAATGAAATGTTACTCACCCTTAAAGAAACAACAGTCTTTAGAGTGTTTGATTTATCCACAGCTTATCACCAAATTCCTTTCCTAAAAGAATCCTGGAACTACGCAGCTTTTACCACTGCAAAATGTCTATTTCAATTTAAACAAAAGACATTTGGTTTCTGAGGAATTTGTTCCAGAAAATGATGCTTAGAATATTTTGGAAAAATCAGATGCGCTGTCAAAATGTTGATGTATGTCAAGGATGGCCATGAAATAATACTGTTCTAAAAAGAAATCTTTCAGCAAAATGGATCACTGTTAACAAGACTCAAGAGACAGCAGCTAGCTGAGAGAATGAATGATTGGTTAAAAAATCTTCAACTTACCAGTAGGGAAATGAAATCATTGGAAGAGGCCATTGGAAGAGTATTATAAGCAAAACACTTTTGCTTATAGTACTGCTTCTTACTCAGTAACAAGAGTACTCACCTTTTAAACTATTAAGAAAATGAGAAGTCAATATAAGATCAACAGGGCACATGCAGAATAATGCACTTTCAAACTGCTTTCAGTGCTCTTTGAAGCTGTGCGGAATAGCAAAATCCACTTACAAACAGTTGTGAAAGTGGTTTGAAAACGCATTATTTTGTGTGTGCGGAAGGGGCCCTAGTTGCAGTTTCCTGGGAGTAAGCCCACTGGATAGACTTGAAGAGGATTCTAAGTAAACTTGCTTAGGATTGCTGAGTACCTACCTAGGAGGACACATGTTTTCATGCAGACTTTTTTATTTAGCAGTTATATAATATATTAAAAACAGATGAGGAAAAAATGATGGCAACCAGTGTTGCATAGTGGTTACAGGGTTATACTAGGATGTGGGAGACTCCAGTTTGAATCCCCACTCTGCCATGGAAGCCTTTTGGCTGACTTTGGGCCAGTCAAACACTCTCAGCCTAACCTACCTCGCAGGGTTACTGTGAGAATAGAATGGAGGAGAGGACAATGATATAAGCCATTTTAAGTCCCAATTAGGAGAAAAGGTAGAATATACATCAAGTAAATAAATAAGTTATTGAAAAATGGTACTAGTCTACTAATTTCATAACTAGTGTGGTTTACAGTAATTAAATGTATAAAACCACTGTGAAGAGTAAGAAAAGACATTTCAAATAGTCACACACTTTGCTAATAACAGACATCAGAAAAGGGTTTTGCCTTCCAAAAAGGTGAAAAGAAATGGAGCATCAAGACTTTCCAAAACTCAGTGGGTTACAGATTCCAATTTATTTTGCTCTAGAAAGCCTTGAAGATATTGATGAATAATGACAATTTAGGGATCCAAATTCTTCCACTACTCAGATTTTCTTAGGCCTCTCTGATAATGAGAAGGAGCACAACAGGAGATTGCCAAAAAGATTTGAATTTATAACTGAATTTTTGTAGTTTATTTTGATATTATAAAGGTATGTTGTATGACAGCTGCAGTTTATTCCCTTCTTTGGATCTGAAAGTCATTCCTTTACGATTTTTGTAGTCCTGCCCTTAGGAAGTGACTTTGTGCCATGCTTTCTTACAGGTGAATGTAGGATATTCTGCTATGACATTTATCTTCCAGATTTTCCTCGTTGGACAGGAAAATCTGGGGATAAGTAATTTTAACAATACAGCAAGAAAGGGAAGGGGGAAAGACAAGGAGATGGATGGGAAAAAAAGAAGAGTGTATGACTCTATATGTAAAGACCTCATGATAAAGTCAAGTTGTCCTTTGTGTGTGTGTGTGTGTGTGTGTGTGTGTGTGTGTGTGTTTCAAATTTTAGTTTATTCTCCTTGTCAGAAGCAAGCTCCAAAATTTTCTGTGATTCTCACTGCTGCTTTACCAAAATATAAAATGACCCCCCAGAAATCTTCCAACATCTCAAAATGTTACCGAAGTCATTCAAATCAGTTTTGTTACAGCTCTTCCGTGACTAACAAACATGACTTATTTTGAAGCCAACTGTGTATCTGTTTTGCTCCCTATGAAAACTGCTCTTTCCGCAGTGTCTTTACATTGGACAAATGATATCTCCTTCAAGCATTTTAGAGATACATCATACATAGTGCAACAGAAGCAGTATGGGAACATAAAATCTACGCCATGGGTATGAATGAGCGACCCCAGTGATAATTGGGCCTGAGCTGAATATTGCTCTCTGAGGTGGCCGGAGCAATGATGGCTCTGGTTGGTTGCTTGTCCTCCCCAAGTTTGTTTGGACAGGATTGTTAATGAGTGATTAAGAATGATTTGTTGGGAGCTGTTCAGCAGGGTTTCTTCTCTTCTCTTCTGGATGGTTTTATTTCACAGTTAGCGGCAGGGGCTCCTGTATTGTCTAAGAGGAGAGGACAGGCATGCCCCACTGGATATTTGGCTCCTTCCAATCCCTCCTTCCCTCTTTGTTGTGGGCTCACCGCCGCTCTCTTGGTGCCCCCTGCTTCCAAGGCCTGTTTAAAGCACAACTGCAAACTCATAATATTTTGCTTTCTCCCCTCCCACAATTACAAGCAGCTGTTTGCCCAACAACTCCCCCCCCCACACACACACACACCCATACACACAAGGAGCTCTCTGAAATCACCATGGAGATGTCACTTGCAGAAGCAAGACTGTGGCTATGGAAACCTGCTAGTACTTACTCTTCTTTGCAAACTTTTCAGTGTCTGAGGGAACGTGCAGCAGCACTGAGCATTCCAAACTACTGAACATGCACACGACTCAGGGGGAAATTATTCTTTGTCTTTTCAATCAATATTTTGAGATTCACTTAAATCCTAGTATAGAAAGGTCCTGAGAAAATCCATTGCTCTCATGTTCACTGCATGTAATGTCTGACTGTTAAACATGGACTCAGACTACCCTTTCACCATATGCATATTCAAAAATAACAGTATAGTTTATACACATCTGACAGGTTGTATAATTTGACCCTTAGCAGGTCAATTGTTCTGGCATGTGGCTTCCAGTTGCTGGGGGCAGGGGGGGAGGAGGACATATATACATTACTTACAGTACAAACAGAGTTACACCCTTCTAAGCCCATTTTAATAGGCTCAGTCCCTCTTTTCTTCAGTAAGACTCCAGTCTAAACAAACTTATTTGAAAATAAGTTCAGCTGAAAATAGCAGGATTTACTTTCAAGGAAAGAGCATTAGGATCACAGTTTGGTGTACATGTTCCTGACCTATAGTGAATTATATCTGTTGGGCTGGGTCAGTGCTGTCTATAGGTTATTAGGAAGACAGTTTCACCAGGATAAATTGCACTTGAAATTCTGTAAATGTTACTAGAGGTAGGAAATGAAAAGTGATGAGGGAACCAAAAACATGCCTCCTCAGTTATAGATGAATTTGTTGTTTTCTTACCAAATGTACATGTACATTACTATTTCAAGAAAATAAAACTGCATGCTAAATTATAATGGTTCATACATGTATGAAATTCAAAAGTCTAAACGACTGAGTATTATTCAAACAATTAAAATACACCAAGTGGAGATGTAGCTCTCTAAAGTATCTAAGGGTGCTCTCTTTAGGCCAGTCTGCACAATGCATATGGTACTAAATATGCCCCACACTGTCTAAAGAATGTGTATCTGGAGATATATCAGTATAGTTCCCCATCGATGCCCTGCCAATATACACCAGGAGCAGCTGAACAGGGGGAAAGGCCAGTAATTAGCAGAACTGGTTATGATTGTGGGAAAGTAGGGTTTAATATCATAAACTTTCACAGATTATGTCTCCCTGTGCTGGTACCATCTTACATCAGCAAAAATGCGAAGTATAAATCTTTTGGTTTTATTTCAAAACAAATTAAACTGCCTTTCTTCCTCTTGTGACCCAAGGGGGCTATACACACCAAGGCCCATTCTGCACAGGCTAGTGAAGCAGCTGCACACAGGGTATACGTGATACTTAACCCGGGGGCCATTCACACGCTTCCATGCGGGAAGCCCTGGAGCTGCCGCAGCCAGCGGAGGGGCTGTTCACAGAGGTGCATCCTGTGTCCTAAAAACTTACCTTCTCACCCTGCACAGCTCTGCAAAGATGAGGAAACATGCCCGCACAGCCACAGTGACATCTCGGGGGTCGGAGGGCAGCGTGGACATGTTTCCTTGTACCTGCGGAGCTGCGCAGGGCAAGAAGGTATGTTTTCAGAAAACAGGATGCGCCTAAAAGCGGCGCCTCCCACCTAGTGTCGTTCGCGCGGCACCAGGTTCAAAACAGTGTTTTTGAAAAAACTTGCTCATTGAGCGAGTTTCAAAAACACCATTTCCCCACTGGTTGAGGGGGGGGGGAAGCACAGTCTTGCCTCATTTCGGAAGCAGTAGCCATGCAAACTGCTCCCCCAGAACAGTGTTTGTACCATGACTGGGGCACTGTTTTTGGACCGTGCGGAACCTACAGATCCTGAGGAAAATGGATCATTGGCCTGTACCTTTTCTGTAATGAACATTTACCTATTTCTCTGACTTCCTGACCAGTCAAAGGTGAATCGCTTTTCTTGTTTATGGAACCCTTGAAATATAAGCCAGAAGGAAGAGGAAGGCATGTAAGGAAGTTATTTACCAGAGAGCATTTGGTGAAGGGTACATTTTTCCAGCAGAACTGGCTGCTGATCCTGTGTGGTTTAACTCTTTGATATGCTGTCTAATTGATTTTAAACTGGCAAAGAGTGTATGTTATTCCAGTTTAAAATTTTAATGTATGCCTTTGCAAATTAGTCACTACACTGTTTGCTGCCTTGAGTCCATAGAGATAAGGTGGGATAGAAATGTTTTAACTAGAAACAAATCAACGAAGGTGGCCCTCTGTCAGATTATCAGTACCTGATTGCTTTGCAGCCTCTATGGACATGTCTAATTCCCATTTAAAGCCATCCATGCTTATGGTCATTACTACATCCACTGGCAGTGAATCTCACAACTGAAGAAGTTATTGGGTAAAGAAGTACTTCCTTTTGTCCATCTTGAATCTACTGCCCATCAACTTCTTTGGATCAGAGTTCTAGTTCTGAGGAAGAGGGAGAGAAGTTCTCTCTATCCACTTTCTCCTTCTATGATAGCAATCTTTTCTCTGAACAACTAATTGAGATTGGCATGATATTTGAACTCACACACCACAGACTGTTAAGTAGCACTGCCCTTTGCAGCCACTTGGCAGCCGGAATAGAGGCAAGAAGAGACAAACAGAGGTTTATGCAGAATCCAGGATCCCACAAACTGTTAACCCATACTGGGTCTCAAGACAGTTTCTAATTAAAAAGATAAACATTAAAAAAAACTCAACATCGTGTTGTAACCTTTCCCCCTAATAAACTAAACTTTAAAAAGAAAAACCTGCAAGATGCATCACGTTCAAACAATTCTCTTAAACCCCCATAAAATAAACAACCCCCCCCCCCACAATGTTAGCCACCAGCTCTCAAAAAATCTAAAGGAAGGAGCCACTATTTTGGAAGAGAAGATTCTTTTTAAAAAGCTCAACCAAAAATGTGTATAGAAAGAAAAAAGGTTTTGCCTGGAAACTGAAACTAGCAGGATAAGTTTAATGTGCCCAGTGAATCTCCATGGGGAGAGAATTCTATAGCCGATGTACCACCACAGAAAATGTCCTCTGCATTATGGCCAACTACCTTAATTTGAGAGGCAGGAAAGGGCATACGTGGAGAAGGGTGCATGTTGTATATCTCAATTGTATGGGAGGGATGCAGCCTTGCTCCTACACTGCAGGAGTGTCCTGCTTAGCAAATTCCCAGATTTGGGCCAAACACTTGAACATGCTTTGTTGTATTCAGCAACATTTGAAAGTATCTTCCAACATCATGAGTTCAACAAGAATATAATTTCACTAGAGTAAATTTCATTTCCAAATGCTAGAATATTCATATCAATGTGAATCACTCTCTGCATCTTATGGAAAGTAGTCATGTGAACTGGAGGAAAGAAAGCATTGGTGTGAACTGGTTTTATTTGAAAATCAGTAGTACAGTTTAATTTGAACCAGGGATCAGACTTGAAACCTGTTTTACTGACAAGCTCACTGCCTGGAACAGGGGTCTGCAACCTGCGGCTCTCCAGATGTTCATGGACTACAAATCCCATCAGCCCCTGCCAGCATGGCCAATTGGCCATGCTGGCAGGGACTGATGGGAATTGTACTTCATGAACATCTGGAGAGCCGCAGGTTGCAGACAACAACATTCCTATATTATTGTGGATCATTTTATACATTATAAGCCACCAAGGACTTATGACGTGCAAATAATGTCCACTTTTATTTTTGCATTGCTTTTGTTATGGGCAGAACAAGAAACTACACATTTGCCTCATGGCGGAGTTGAGTGAAATACATCCACTCACCAATTCTGCCAGCAGGGAGGTGAACATTCCTATTCATACATTACATAGGAAGCAAGTTTTTTTTTTTTTAAAAAAAGCCATTTCAGGTAATATTTTTGGGACTTACAAAAAATTGCATGGGCATGCAACAATTTGGGAATCCCTCACCCCCACAACTCGCCTTTCAGAATTCTGTAAGCTCTTGGGAGTTTGTGCATATCAATTCCCCTCTAGCACATAAACACCCCCTCTTAACTGGCTCTTGCCATTCTGTGTCACTGGGAGAAGATTCAGTTTTCATAGGCCATTTTTTGTTAATTTATCAAGTAGTATTTTTCTGTTTATTTGGAGGTCCCAAACTCCTGTATTTTCTGTGGATAGCTGGTTTTTTCTTTCGCTACCATAACAGGGACGGGGCAGTTCACTATTAGAAGGACCTGTTTATTTCTTTGTCCTGAAGACAAATTATGATGATTACTGATAAAGGGGTGAAATTCTGGATGGTATCTTTTCCAATTGTAGGTTGGAGGGACCATGATTCTAATGATCCTGAGGTCCTTTAAACAAATCTTGAGTCTATTAAAATGGCGTAAGAGTGAGACCTCCACAGAACTTCTCACCATGATTTGACAGCCTTACCGCTTGCTGGAAGCTTTTCATGTGTGACTGAAAATTCCCTCTGCAATCAGAACTATATTCCATAATTGTATCACCTTCATTTGCCACTTATTCCTGTGTGACATTCTGCGTAGAATGGCACAAAACCCCCTCAGTGAGGGAAAGGGGATTTGTACAGGGCTGTTGCCTTTAACAGAATCAAGACATAAATCTTGGTCTTCCTTTCCAGTTCTCCATGGCACAAAATTCCCTATTCTGTGTAGAAATGGTGTGAAAAGTGATAACGAGTGCCTATGACTTATAAAGCCAAACCCTTTTCTCAGTTATATCTAGTTGCTTCATACTCTACCATGCATGCAACAGACATTGAAACTAGTTGTCAACAACCAGATAAGTAGATGGAATAAGGTAAAGACATATTACCACACCACACCCTCCCCTACAAGCACATACAAGAGTTTCCAACCCCCCCCCCCCCCCCCCCCCCCCCCCCCACCAAAAGTTTCCCCCCCCCCCCCCCCCCCCCCCCGGCCATTGCACACAGTGTTGTGAGTCCTACTGGCGCCACCGCAGACAGCAGAATGAATGGGAAACAGTCAGACCAATTCAAGAGAGCCCACAACAGGTGCTGACCCTGTTTCTCAGTCAAACTGGTAGGAAAGCAATGGGTCGGCCTCAAGAACTTAGAAACAATTTTCTCTGATTTCAGAGAAGTGTTCTTGCCCATTTCTCCTAATCTGTATGCAAGATCCCTACAATGCCAAAGTGCAACCTACATAACAGAAATGAAAAACAACATGAGCTAAGATGGAACCGCATTGTTAATGATATAAAAATAATCATCAGCCTTCAGGATTCTATCGCCCATGCTAAGATACAATTCCTTTAACAAGCTTTTGCTCATCATGAGTTTTAATTCTCACGAAATATGTCTACTCCAGACTGATCTGAAACCAGCAAACAAAAACCAACATTTATTTATGTCTTCAAAATTAAATTATCTATAAACTTTCATTCAGACCAGCTAAGTGTACTTCCTACAACTAAATTTGAAGTTTGGAAGACAAATGGATACTGGGAAAATTCCATTGATAATATTGTTTTTATTAATTCAAATGTCTGCCTATTTAGCATTTGCTTCATATATATCACTGACAAGTCACATGAGGGACAAAGCAAGAAGAAATTGTGAGCTTAAATTATTTGCATAATAGTGACTGTACTAAGATGGAACTGAAAGGGATGTTTCCCTCACGATATAATTTGAACCCCCTTTCTTTATGCCTAGCATAGGGGGGAAAAGATGTTGCCAAAAGATGGCTTGGTTTGCCTACATTCCCAAATACCATTGCTCTTGAAATTGTTCCAGCTGGTTTCTGGAGGTCTGATACTTCGGCTTTTACATGAACACCTCCCAGTCACAGTGTCATGTCTGGGACTGTTAAACAGCCAGTACCAATCATGTTGGGATTCCTGACTTCTGACCCTGGGGACATTCACCATGGCCTTTTCTTGCAGCCATTGTAGAAAGACCTCTATAGAGCATGCTAGGTATATAATCTTTCTACGTATGCATTAACCGAAAGAAAAAAGAATGTTTCCTCAGCAAAGTCCGAGTCAATATCTGCCATGATAAAAGGGTATCGGGCTCTTCATTTGCCTGACAGGTTAAGGCCAGGCAACAGGACCGGGTAAAATTTGTGCCAGTTTTGAGAGGGTGTGGGGGTGAAAGAAAGGGTACCTGCCGGTTCCCACTGAGCCAACGAGATTGTTTTTAATGAGCATGACTCTCTTTTCCAGGAGGGGGACTGGCTCACTAATTAGAACCATAAACAACCCTCTCCCTCTTTCCCACTTCTTTCCTTATACAATTAAAACAAAGGATGTTTAAGATGTGCTTTCTGAAGAGGACTCAGCACCTTCATCTTACCCCAATCATAAAGTTAGTATGTGGTCACTGCTAACATCAACCAATTAAAAATGTTACACCCCCCCCCCCATCTCCATTACAATGATAGTAATGATTAATGTTTGATAAGACAGATGCTGGCATCCAAGTGGGCCTTCCCAGAAGTTCTGTCCTCACGTATTTGGCGGGGAGGGGGGTATAGTTACTTGTAGGGTGGGAGGTCACCTTTCACATAAACAGAAGTATTTCCTTTGTTTTTACCCCACATTGTCCAGAGCTGACCACTGCATTCCAAACAAGTATGGGGGGTGAGGCCCGTTGCCAAATCCATCTCTCTCAAAGGACACTGCTAGGAGTACTTTTCTGCCTTTTCCGAGTAGACTTCAGAAACACTACAGGCCTGGAACCACTTGGCTTGGCTGCTTGACTCAGTCCAACCATTTGACTATCACAAATAGCATTCCATATCCAACTCCCCACTGCTCAAGGGGACTTGACCATCCTTTCTCTTTACCTCCACTTCTCTCACAAAAGTTTAGTTTGGGAGCCTCTTTGGCAGCGTAGATCAACAATTCCCGCATGTTAAATTTTGCAGCCCTTGAAAAAAAAACACCCCATCTTAGCAGTTCCAAAATTAAAAATCTAAACCACATCCAAAAAAAACATGGTGGCTTTTTTTTAAGGGAAGAAGACTGCAAGTCATTTGAACTTGTTAAACTTCCCTACTTTCTAAGGTTCAACCTGTTGCGCTGCTTCAAGTGTGTTAACTTTTTTTAACCATTAAAAGGACTCACAACTTTGTGGACAGAGTTATTAAGGAGGGACACCATACAGCGAGCTTCATTAAAGATCTGTTTTCAAAGGTTCAGAATTTTTGTGTTAAAAAAATGCTTTTTGCCACTGTTTTGTCAGTTCCCATCATTTTACACAAAGTGGATATAAATTAAGGGTGCTGTGTCTACCGTTCCGTCTGATTGAATCATCACTCAATTTTTAAAAATACACGCATACATGTATATAAACACACACATACACACACGCCTGGGAAGGAAAAATCAAAACGAGGCTGCATTTTCTTCTCTTCCAATGGAGCTATATTTTTCTCTCTCCAAATGCAAAAGGATTCTTTACATAACAACTGAAACTCAGAAGAAAGCCTAATTGGATTAAGTCCTTTGAAAAGGAGGCGAAGGTGCCTGAATGGGTCCCGGCCAAAGCTCCACTTTCCCCGCCACCTGCTTCGCAAGGCGAAAGTGGCTTCTGATTAATATTATCTTAATCAGCCCGGCTGCCGTCGATCATAACCGGCCCAGATTTCCCTTGAAGCGGTGCAGCCGGGCGCCGTTTGGGACGGAGCAACGCTCAGATCAAGAAAGGCCGGAGCAAAAGGCGCGGGGATCTCCAGCCAGGCGGCTTAGCAGCGAGGCCTTGGCCCGGGGGGGAGTCCTCGCAGCAAGCGCCAGCAGCTCTGGGGCAAGAGTTTCAGCCGGGATCCGGGGCGCAGCAAGCCAGCTAATCCTGCCCGCTTCCCCAAGTGCATTTCTCAAGACAACAAGGAAGCACCTGCAGGGGTTGGCGGCGGCGCCCCCCGCTCCCTTTCCCTTCCAGCCCCAGCTATTTTGCACGTGGCGCGTTCGCATTTGTCGCTCGGTGCAACGGGGTCATCGGAAAGCTTTGGTTTTTAAAGCCGCGGCGTTACGGGAGGGAAAGTTATGAACGTGACTCGGGGTCTAATGTTACAGGAGACACTTTGGAACGCGCATCAGTCCCGCCAGCGGATTGCTGACCCCCTTGGGACCCCCTTGCAGTTTTCTGTTCGGCGAAACTCCCCCGAAAGTCTCCGGGAGCCTCTCGGCTGCTGCCTCTGCCTCGTGAGGATTTCTGAACAGCGACCTCAGGTCCCGATCCTGCACTACCCGGGTTCGCCGAGCAAGCCTCTCTCGCCCTGGCCGCCGGGTTGCTGTGGGAAAATTCAAACGACCCCTTCACCGCCGCCACCTCCTGCTTCTCTTGCAAAGTTGAAGTGCGGCCCGATCGCCCTGGTGCTTCCAAAGCGGCACTCCTTAGAACTAAACTCAGTTTCCTTCCGTGGGATTGCTCCGGTTTAAGCAATCCAAGAAGTCCAGGATGCGTTTCTTTTAAATGAAAATATGAAAATGCTCCGACGCAGCATTTCCAAGTTGAAGACAAGGGGTAAATAATCTCCGCCCCACCTCCTGTGCAAAGAAGCACCTGTTGAGTTTTAAGAGCTGATCGTCCTTATCATTGCTGAACTGACTTCACCCCTGGTTTCCAAGCAGCTGACCTTTCCGTTGCCCCGTTCAACCCCCTACCCACCCCCGGGGAATAGCAGCTCGCAGCCCTCCTTGCCGTTTTCACAAGGATGCTCCGAGTTGGAGAACTTGGGTCTCCAATCCTGTCGGGAGCATCATAAACAAGATTAGCCACTGGGCAGACGCAATGAGTTTATACAGTTTTCTTTTTGGGTGGGGGTGGGTGGGTGGGTGGGGGGGGGGGAGGTTAAAACAGGATTCAAGTGGAGTAAGGAAGGGGCTGAGAGAATACAAATATAGTAAAATGGGAGAGAGAGAGTAAAAGTGATTTCAAAGTAAGGTAGAAATTTAGGACCGATTTGCATGTAAGCATGTCCGGCACTGGGCTGCACAGAACTTTGCTTTGAGCTGCTTGTCTCAGCATCCTCAAAACTTGGGGGCTGTTGAGGGGGAGACCTAGCCCCATAATTGTATGTTGCAATAAAATGAAAGTAAAATAACTTGTCACTTGAGGTCAACTACATTCCAAGACAAAAACTGATCCTGACCCAAAGGAACTGGCGAAAGGCAGAAGTCAAGACTTCCGAGCAAGCCTTCAAAACTCCCTTGGGGCTCGCAAAGCCACTGGCGGGGCCCAGTCACAAGCTGCTCATCTTGCCACCACAAAATCATTACATCATAATCCCCCCCTCCCCAAGAACAGCCCAAACTCATACCAACAACAGAACATCGTATTTCAATTGCAGCTGCCCCCTCCCCAAAGTTCACACCTCAAGAGGAACGTCAGCATGCTAAAAGTCATCACAAGAAAACTTTTCTGAACTGCACCCAACTTTGGGGACTCTCCAGCTATGCAAGTCACCGTGACTGATCTACATAGGATGCAGCTTCCCTGGCTTCCAGTGGCTAGACTGAAGCACAGCTTCAGAGTCCTCCATGCAAAACCCAGGCTCCACAAGTTGGGGAGAACCCCAGAGCTCTGGATCCTGGCGCATCAAGACAGAGTGGCACTTTCCCTTTTGGGTGGGTGGGGGGGGGGGGTCTGCTCAGATGCCTGCTGAGCTGGCCCAAATCTTTGAACTGTTTCTGCTGCCACGAAAGACTTCGGACTGACCTGTGGAATCCATGTCAGGCTCCTCCAGCAACCCACAATGCATGCTGTTCCCATGGACAGTGCAGAAGCCCCCAAAAGTCCTGAGGTTTTGGAGTTCCCCCTTCCTCAGAGATGCGGACTGAAGAAAGAGAGAGCGGGAGAGAAGGAAGTTTGTCTCTGTGTGTAAGAGGTTGGGGGGAAGGTTAGAGGGGAAAAGGGTGGGGGGGGAGATAGAGAAAGAGAGAAGGAAGGGGAGAGGAGAAGAGAGAGAGGGAGAGATCCTCAGTAAATCCAGCAGGGCAACGCCAGAGCCGTCAAAATGTTTGCGGATGTTTCATGGGAAAAAGCGTCATTTTATAGGAGCCCTGATGGGAGAAATGTCATTGATAGGCCGGCCAGCCTGATGAATGGCTGCTAGTCAGATGGGGATGTGGCAAAGCTCAATGTGAACCCCATTGTGCCACTGTTTTGAATAAGAAAAGCTCTCGTCCAGGAAGGGGGGCTTCAGATCTACGCAAGCCCAACACTTTGGCTCCCCCTCTCCACTTGCCATTAGAGGACGTTTGTCTAACCAAGTTCTACAGAATCCTCCTCCCCCCCTGCCATACACCCACCCAGCTTTTGGCTCATTACAGCCTGAGATCAAAATTGGCTTAGATCTAGTTCTCTAGGGCACTATTTGGTGCATGTAAAGACCATGTTAGACCTCCTCCTCCCCCTCTTGGGGGATCATTCACAGAGTTGAAGGTAGCTCTTGAAAACTCAGTTTCTTTCAGATGTTAGGAAATTGGTACATGCCGCCTTCTCTGCTGCCCTCCCCCTCCAGACTCTGCTTTTTCACACATGAAGTTTCTAGAATTCCTCCTGAGTTTTTAAACTATATGGCCAAACTGTAGTGTGTATGTGACAAACAGCTTCACAAGGTGTATCTCACACAGCTTTACTTTGGCTGTAATTCTCTCTCCACGTGAACCAAATTGGCTGCTGTGCATTGTGTGAAACTAAGCTGCAAGCAAAAACAAACATACAGTTATTTGAATTCTATTTCTTTCATACATGTTTTTCATTCTTTCTTTACAAAAGAAAGCAAGGGGGAAACAGGTAATGTGGAAGTTTTAAAGTGAGAAATTTAAAGACGCCCGATCCATGTCTGAAAGAATGCCAAAGTTAGTGTGAAGATTAGGTGTGAAAAACAGAGGTGAGTGGTGAGGTTACCTGTAGATTTGCAAGGTAACTTTTTTGGGAGGGCTCCTTGCAGGCTTAGATGAGGCAAAACAAGGGAAGAAAAGATGGGAGAAAGTTGTATGTTTCTTCTGAAGGCAGCTCTGTGTGCTGGAAGGGGAAGTAGGTGAGCAGAGCTGGGGCTCTGATAAAGTGGCTGGTTTAGAGAAGGAAAAGCTGTGATTAGAATATGAATAGAACTCCAGGAGAGGAAGAGAAAGGAGGATTACGGCTGAATTACTTTGACCATGGACAGAGCCAATGCGCTTAAAAAAAATCTTCTCCCCTATGCACACACACACAGCGCCTCCCTCCCTCTCCCTCCCTCCACTCTTTTCCTATTTTCTCCTTAAGAGAGAAAAACAAACTAGCAAGACACCCATTTATGTCTCTCCCCCCCCCTTCACTACCTTACACTGCATAATCCCCAGAGATATCTAGAAAGGTCCAGAGCAAGATCCTTTTAAACATTTGTTTTGGGAGCAGCCACGGTTCTTTTATGTGGGCAAGGAAGGTCCCATAATGCGTAGATCAAAGTCGAAGGCTGAGTTAAGTAAGAAAACCGAAATGGGAAAAAACAGTTTGGGAGAAAGGTCTGGATAATAAATTCCAATGAGGAACAACTTAGTTAAAAACAGAGAAAGAGGGAGATAGAAGAGAAGAAGGAGCATCTAGTATCACAGAGAGTTAATAGGAGATCAAGGTGGAAAAGGACTCTTTAATGTTCCATGTGGCGTCTGTTTTCAAAGAACCAAAATCAGCAGCTAGAGCAGGAGGTCACACAGGCAAGAGAATGAGATGGTGGAAAGCTGAGGAGACAGAATGGACTATACCACTTCAGACTACAGGTGGAGGATCACATTTTGGAGTGTTTAAAACGTCCTGCAGATAAGAAAACACAGCAAACAAAGAGGGAGGGTGGAATCTTTCATCTTGAAGCATTCTTTTTGTATTAGTACAGAGTGTTGTTGTTTTTTTACGTGAAGAAATATCCAGAGTTGGGACATACCACGTAGAGATGATTTTGAATTGTTCACATAATAAAACTTTTGTAAAATTTGCTGCTTCTTGAGTTGCGCTGAACCCATGAATCCAAATTTTGTGCCGTTTTGTGTTCCTTTGTTCTAAATGTTCTCT
This sequence comes from Sphaerodactylus townsendi, assembly GCF_021028975.2. Lineage (NCBI taxonomy): Eukaryota > Metazoa > Chordata > Lepidosauria > Squamata > Sphaerodactylidae > Sphaerodactylus > Sphaerodactylus townsendi. The sequence goes on from NC_059430.1 coordinate 32,678,322, forward strand.
GTAGAATGTATGCTTTGGTCATTAAGTTGGATCCTGTGGAACAGATCCAGCCCACTTTTATTTAATAAATTAGCATTGTACATTATGCATATTTTAGCAGGAAGGGAAGAGTACGAGGAACAGTTTGTTTTCTTTCTCTTTCAAGTAATCCATAAAGCTTTAGCACAGCCAGAGTATGATTCCTTGGATATAAACCAAGGGGCTTTTAGTCCATGGTTTGCAGACTGGTGTCTTCAATTGAGCCAGCAGATGGCTTGGATCCAGACTAAATCTCAGGTGCAGGGATTTCTATCTGTGGAGCATGATTTTCCTTCCTCCCATCGCAGTCCCAAATACCCCCTGAAATAAGTAGCAGCCTGCCCACTAGGGAGCCCTAAACAATTGCCTGTGTCAGATGACGTGGAGGGGAGTCAATCAGCCCAGCTGCTTCATACCTGTAGTATCAGGGTCTGCCCCAGGAGGAGTCCCAGCCACAATAGGTGGCTAGTGGAAAGCCTGTTTCCTCCTCCTCCTCTCCTTCCATTTTGTGGGCCTGGCCCTCTTCCTTCTCCTCTCTGCAATGTCTCAGTTCACCTGACTGTAGGAGGTGGAGGAGCAGGGTACAGCTTTCTGCCATGATGTATGGAGCAAGGGCAAAGGGCACTGCCATGTCTCGCTGCCAGGGCTGATTAGGGCAGGTACTACTATACTGCTGCCAGGCCTGTCCTGGCCACCAGAGGACAGGAAGTGGGTCAAATGCTTCTCAGCGCAGACCAGTAGGGAGGAAGAGGGTGGGTGCTGCCTTCCTGTCTTCCTGTAATGTGGCAAAGACTAGGGCTTGGGCTACTTATCCTAGGGTGCCCACAATTCTTGGGCCAGCCCTGCCTGAACTCCTGCTCTTGGGGAGAAGGGATTTCAAAAAATAGGAATCTGGGGGGCATTTTGGGCTGCTGGAAGGGACGCTTTATACATCTGCTGAAAATTCATGCACCCACAGAAAAATCGGCTCTGGATCCAACCCAACAATGTCATGGTCAGATCCTGTTTGTTTGCTTGTTTACTAGTTCATGTATATGGTGTTCATTCTATTCTAAGATGCTTTGAGCTCCTTCAAGGAGAAAAGGGAGATATAAATGTTTAAACAAATAAATACATATATGCTGTATGTATAGATACCCTGTCCATTGCACATAAAGCCTGTATAACACTACGGACAGATCTATAAAACTGACAGCATAGAAACCACAACAGGCTGAGACTGGAGTGATGTGGTCCCTATGACCCACTTCAGTCAATATCCTGGCTGTAACATCCGGTGCTAAAGTTTTCAAACACTTCTCAAGGGCAGACCCATGTAGAGTGCTGGGGTAATCCAATCTAGGGCCCCTTCCGCACATGCAAAATAATGTGTTTTCAAACCACTTTCACAACTGTTTGCAAGTGGATTTTGCTATTCCGCACAGCTTCAAAGAGCACTGAAAGCAGTCTGAAAGTGCATTATTCTGCATGTGCGGTATGAGCATAAGTGTAAACCAGGACCTGTACCACAGTGGCCAGATCTTTTCTTCCTAGGAAAGACTGAGGCTGGCTAACCAGTCACAGCTGATAAAAGGCACTTGTGGTCTCAGCTGGCACCTACTTATTCAGCAGTAAGTCCAAGAGCACCCCCAGACTATGTACCTGTTCCTTCAAGGGGAGCACAATCCCATCCAGAATGGGTGACACCTTATATCCAGGGTCATGCCTTCTGCCTGCCAATAACATTTTGGCAGTTTAATTAGATTATTGAGTATGATTGTAATGTTACAATTAAACATACTACAGTCTGTTGGGCTAGGATGTAAAAGTTAAATTCGGAAAAGCAACTTGCATTTTTCTAGCACATAGGAATCAGAATGGTTGTACTGCATTTGATTTTTGGCAGAGCAATTCTGTTTCAGAGCTGTACTCGCAATGAAGTTCCAAGGTTGTTCTTGCCATGAACTTTGCCCTTCACAAGACCAACTGAGGAAAGTTGCTTTCTTTTTTTATTCCTTTGGGACCTTTTTCTGAGTTTTTACCACATGTTCAATTATTTCAATATCTCTGAGGTAAAATTGGTAGATAAAATACCAGATTTGACCATTTCCGATATTATGGTTTGTGCTATGATACCAAAAGACAGAACCAGTAGATTCCATTACAGGTGGCATGTTTGTCTATGAATTGATGTGCGTCCTGCTGGCAAGTCTAACACTGATCAGAAAATGGAAATAAATTCTCTTCTGTCTCAGCTCTTTGGATTGTTGCGGGCAAGAAATCATGTTTTTTCCAGAGTTTGTGCAGGCAAAAAATAATCCTTGTTAATCTATTCTGGATCTGTGAGTCAGTGGGAACAGAAATCCAGAATAACTTGTCATTTCTTAGCTTATGTGTAAATTTAACCAGCATTGCAGTGTTCCCAGAAGGCTGCTGGTGTGTCTGCTCTTGAGCTGTTTTTCTCCCCAGTTCTGCCCACACACAAGATAACTTACATTCTCCTGGTAGTTGCCCACCCCTTTGCAGAATATCAATGTAAAAAAAAGGCTTGGCAATTTAAGTTTGGAGCAAGCTTGAAAATGACCTTCTAGTCTTTTGGGGGAGAAGAAGAAGAATGTTCTTCATGTTCCCCGGGAACATCAGTTTCTCATGAGTATTCACAAATTTAGTACAAATTAAACTTTTATTATCAGCCTCACCGCTCTCAACTTTTGTTGCTGAAGCTCACTCCTTCAGATTTATAGTACCTTAAACTGAGGAATTCTAACAATCTCTTTATACTAATGCAATAATCCGCACTAGTAAAAAGACTGCTTTGGAATTTAGGGCTGCTCTTTTGAGAATAATTTATAAAATAGATATCCCTTCCAGAAGCAAAGTAAGGCTTTGGCAAGGGTAGAGTTTGAAATGTATTCAGTAGCTCAGCTGGACTAACGTGGTAGTGACCTTCACATTGAATAGTATTTCTGGTAAATAGCTTCTCCTGGACATCACAGTACAAGGTGATAAAGAAATGGGAATGGGAATGGGAACAAAAAACACTTGTGGCAAACTTGCCTTCCACAGCTCATTGTCCTAATACCCTATAATCATCAAGCATGCTTCAGACTTTTATATCTTCATCTATAATTAGAGAAAAGTCATTGAACAATAGTCCAGCCGTACAATTAAAATCATTAATTGCTAAAGAGCTGATTTAACTGGGCTAAAAGGTTGATTTAGCTTCTCTTTTTGAGGTCTTGTTAGGTAGATTTCTAAGTTCCTAATTATTGTATTTCCTACTATCAGGATTCTTACGGCTATCACCCCTGCTTTGGATATGTAGCTGTCAGCTTATCACCTACGAAACTGACCTTTATTAAGTTATCATCCCTTGCTTCCTTGGTATTAACAAATCTGATTCCAGAAAAAAAAATCAGATATAGGCTTGCAAAGTATTGCAAGTGAAACAGTGCTTGAAGAATGGAACTATCCCATTTCCCCTCTGCTGCAGCCCATACAATCCTCCAGACACCGCCCCCACCGGTCAGTGCACATCCTGAACAGCAATGGGCATAGTATGCCATTTGCCCTGAAGGGGGGAATACTCAGAAAAGAGTGAATGATCTGAGAGTTGGTGTGGACCACTCCAAGTAGCTGATCAATGAGCAAAGTAGGACGAATCTGAATTAAGTACCTAACCCTGCAAGGGAATAATAATGACTTTTTGTGAAATTTTTCTTTTGTTCTGACATCTATTGGAAATAACATTCTGAATCATAGAATCGTTCTCTGTAAAGAGAATACAAATGGGGGTAAACTTTCTTTGTAAAAGTTCCTTTATTTAATAAGAATAACACTGTCCTAACCCATGTCCTAATGCTAGGACATTTGTCCTAACCCAAATTAAGAACACCCCTTCAAAAAATCATTAAATTAATACTGAGGGGAATATATTACTAGCTGGAGATCTTCATCCAGTTATACATTAAAATAGACTTAACTGGCTAGATTACAGGCAGTGTTCTGCAGATTAACAGTGCAATCCTATACAAAGTTACTGCAAACCATCAAATTCAGTTTAGGAGTTTCTGGGTTTTCCTGTTTTGATGCAGTCTTTTGCAAACTGGATATATTTCTGAAATGAAAAGGGCTAGCAACTTACTGTTTAAAAAACAAACAAACCTTGAAAACTGAGAGTTCAGAGGAGGCAGATGTTGGCAGTAGATCATTATAAAGTTATTGTGTAATAGTAATATACTAAATGCCAGTTGTTTAAAAAGCTAGAAAAAGCCATCCAGTAGTGGGGGAGGGGAAAATGGCAGCAGGCCAAGTGGGCTGAGGCAAGGAAAGTGCTGGAAAAATGGCTATAGGGATGCTCTGTTGCCAACTGTGAAGACCTTGACATTTGCTTATATCCTTAAGATATATTCACAACACGTAAGCAATATGGAATTTTTTCAAATATTAGAAATTTCTCTCACTGAGGAAAATCAGAATTCCAGAAATTGTGAACACAAGGAGTAAATATTTCAAGACCTGCTCGAGAATCTGAAGACTTTTAAAGTGTTTAAAACTCTTAATATTGCTACACAGTGATAGAATAAAGATGTGATGATTAAAAAAAGCTGTAGCAATGTACTTGAAATGTTTTATTTATTTTTGTTTCTTTTCCTGTTAATAAAACTTTTAAAAATTCCAACAAAAGCCTGTGGCTTGGGTACAGGCTAAAACATTTTGCAAAAATTCCCTCACCCTCAGAGACAGAGTGTTTTGCGCTGCCACAAGGAAAAGAAAATGAGAAAATTGCGCTGTGCAGGCAGAAATTCTTGCACTTGCAGAAATGTGACTCTGGATCCAACCCCATGAGCAAAACAACAATTTCATTTAGACAATTGGAGTTCAACTGAACACAGTGGAAGATCCTGCAAAACCACTCCTTCAGAGCTCATTATATTTAATGCTATGTTACTATTCTGAGGTTAGGCACATATTTAAGCAACCTGCAGATAAAGGAAGCAATCCACTGAGCAAGGCTGATCTTCTGTGTTCTTTCGTGAACTTCAAGAGGAAATTGAGGTTGTACAGTCCTAGTGCCCAGTGAGCAGCTCAAGTCCGCACACCAACAAGTTGCTAATGAGAGGATGTTTTGCTCCCTTGGTTATTAGTTATCACTAATTCCTCCCAATTTTTTCCAGTAGCTAATTCGTCTTTTGGGGTTCTTGATCATTTTATTCATTGTACTTCGCCAGTTTTAATCTGGGAATAATGTTCATAGATTGAAGTTCTTGGAATAAGAGTTTACAGGCATATGGTATGCGCAGGGATGACACATGACATGAAGACTTGCAATAGTGGCACCTAAAGGAAAGGAGAAACAAAAGCAAGGTCAACATACATAAGTCTGAAAAATATAAGAACAGGCATCCAAGGTTAGCTCAAAGCAGCTGGATCCTACAATATCTGCAGGTTACGGGCAACGTCAGATTCACAAATGTTTATGTCCTTTCTAGTTGTTGGGTTTTTGCAAAAATGGTGACATCTTCAGCTTGTATATTTTAAAAAATTTAATTTACAAGGAAACCATAATATGTAAAAAAATCAAACAGCTGTAAGTCATGCCATGTGCTATATGTGAGCACTGCCGCCCTGTCCAAAATTACACACTTGTGATCAAGGGAAGCCTTTTGCACTGTTACATAGAATTAGAATATGGTTGCAGATGCTAAGGAGCAGCTTCAAATACAGCCAGAACCAGGCAAACTGTTCTTATGGATGAAGATACTAGGAGAGACGGGGTGCCACAAATTGACATTTTCCTACCCAGCAGCTACAATTTAGTGACATTTGTTTTTCAAATTCCTGAAGAGGTGGCCTTCATGTAAAGCACAGCAAGGAAATTTGCTCATGTGCATTATACATCTGATCTTTTACTAATTTCTAGACACCAGTCTGAGCCATTGCACCTTTTCAGAACCTCCCTCAAATTTATTTGGCAGAGATAGAGGGGAAGGTCGTATTTATGGAAACTAGATGCCTGTTGCAAAGAACAGGTGGGTCAGTTCAAATCAATATGTGAAATTCAGTCCACCCTCCTAACTTTCCTTTCCTTTAAGAAAGGCTAAGTGTGGAGGACTCAAATGTGGAAAACCAGGTCCGATTCCCTACTCCTCTACATGAAACCTGCTGATTGACCTTGGGCCAGTCACAGTTCTCTCAGAACTCTCTCAGCCTGCGCAAAGGCAGGAAATGGCAGACCACCTCTGAACATCTCTTGGCTCAAAAAACCGATTGTCATAAATAGCCGTGATTTGACCGCAAACATACATACAGTTTATCCTGCTGAAGATGCATTTCATGCATCTGAACAAAACGTGCCATAGATCCACTAAGTTTATGTCACAATACATATTTAACATGCCACCCCAAATCCTTTTTTGTTTTATGTACTTAGGTTTTTTAAAACTATTTATATAAACACATTTTGCTCCGAAATTATATCTCTTAAACTTGGAAAAGCAAAGCAACCAATTAAACACATTCATTTAATCAACTCTATCACACGGGAACAGCCAGAAGTTTTTCCTCCTCCTTAAGGGAAATGAAATAGGTAGGCAAACATGAACCACAACGGAATTTGAAACCCAATTATACCGTCAATGCAACCTGCAGTTTTGTTTTAAAACCTCACATAAATCTTGGAACGAGAGATTTTAAATAAAAAGCCGACAGAGTGCTTTGTCTTTTACCAGGCCAATGTCAGCCTACAGAGAGAAGGATTGTTTTGTGCTATGTTGTTGCACTTCCACTACACAATTTCCAGTGCTGACCAATCTGTTATAAATACTTAATGCAACTGATCTTCTGACTAACCAGCGACTGCCCTGACTGCTATACGAGGCTCTGTTGCAGCCCAGTATTACCAAGGAAACCCTCAGACAGTGGCACAGCAATGTTAATTGTGGTACTCCAATTTAGGGGTGAAGAATGAGAGTCCCCCTCAATCTAATTCGTTAGCTGAATGAATGGCTGGACCTGTACTTGCTGGAGCTGAGAGGAAAGACTACAACAAGATAAAAGAAAAATCCAAAACAAAAACACTACAATTAACAGGGTTTTTTCCCCCCTGATAGATTGTCCAAAAGTAAGGGAAAAGAGCACACTAATTCAGCAGCTTGCAGTTTTGTTATGACCAAACAAGTCAGTTTTTAGGAACTTTTTTTTTTTAAAAGTCAACAGCTTAACTAAGTCAGCCACATCAAAGTCACAGAGTTAAGTGTGGGTGGGGGTAGACGGGGCTGCCTGGATGATATTCCTCTCGCCTGTGCAGTGGGATAAGGAAGTTCAGTTATCTTCCATCATGTTCGTATACCTGTATGACATCCCAGTTCAGGTATTCACTTTTGAGCATAGTGTGTGAAAGGGTGAGTTGGAGGGACAAAAGCTTGAGACCCCTCTTTTCTCAAAGTGTGTAAAGGACACGTGAGATGGGGAAGTGAACATATAAACAGCTCTGGAGCTTCTGCAGTCTTAGTGTGGGATCTGGGTAATATTTCTCAGGGAGGAAACGTAGCCAGGTAAAAGGGTCTAGTTCAGGGGTAGGGAACCTGCGGCTCTCCAGATGTTCAGGAACTACAATTCCCATCAGCCCCTACCAGCATGGCCAATTGGCCATGCTGACAGAGGCTGATGGGAATTGTAGTTCCTGAACATCTGGAGAGCCGCAGGTTCCCTACCCCTGGTCTAGTTAGTGGTGACTTCTTGGGCCTGCCCGGGAACTAGAAGCTTTGGTATAAGGTGACCATGGTGGACTGCCCTGAATGACAAGTTCCTTACATGGACTGCTGCTGGCCCCTGCCTGAAGGATCTTAGTGCCGCCAAATCCAACTTTCCAACATTCACTGTTAATTTGCACTAAAAGTGCTACTTGGTACATGGTCCTTGGCCATAGATCTTACTCAGACAAACTTTTTTTTTAACCTTTGCGTCTTCCATATCATTTTGAGATCCATGTGCTGCAGCAAGAGTTTCTATACAGAAATGTCTTACTGGGGCTGGAATTATTAGCAAAGGCCATTGCAGAGGTTTGGAGCTGCTGTAATTGCCTAGTTTCTATTGTGTGGCTCATTATAGGGCTGCTTGGCTCCCACTATTGACAGACAGAGCACATAATCACCTAATAACTGGATAAGAAACCCAATTACAGGTTATGTTCCCCACCGGACATTGTAAAAGGAGGATTACATCCCTTAACTGTCTTTCCAGAATCTACACAGGGTAGCTTTCACTATTTAAACAAGTTCAGTGAAAGTTTTACAAATATAGTGACAAGATGTAATCATTTTTGTTTTTACTGGAATCTTTTTTTAAAAAAACTACAGGTTGGCAGTTTACTGCAATCTTTGATCAATAAATGTCTTATGGAATCAGACTGCTGATGTGAACTCATGAGAATCCCAGAATGTTATATTTGAAAACAAAAAAAGTTTCCAGTCCCCACCGTTGTAAAATTGTGCACCTGAAAACATGCAGATGGTGTGAACTGCATAAGAGTGTGAACTCAGATGCTCAGAAAGTCAATCATATGTACTTTTCTATCCCTATAGCCTCTCCCCTGCAGCCCCTAGATGAGGGCGAAATGTTAGGAGCAAAAATTACCGGACAGTGGCCACACAGCCCAGAAAACCCATAATAGTCAGTTGATTCTGGCTGTGAAAGCACCAAGTCAGCATGCTGTAGTGGTTAAGCGTGGTGCACTCTAATCTGGAGATTCCCCACTCCTCCATATGAACAACAGACTCTAATCTGGTGGACTGGATTTGTTTCACTGCTCCTACACATGAAGCCTGTTGGGTGACCCAGTCACAGTTCTTCAGAGCTCTCTCAGCTCCACCTACCTCACAAGGTGTCTGTTGTGGGAAGAGGAAGGGAAGGGGTTTATAAGCCACTTTGAGTCTCCTTGCAGGAGAGAAAGGCAAGGTATAAATCCAAACTCTTCTTCTTCAAGGAAGAAGGCAGAGGCAGGCAATGGCAGAAACAAGCTCTGCTCATCCCTTGATAACCCTGTAGGGTTGCCATAAGCTGGCTGCAACTTGGTGGCATTTTCTACCACAGATCTGCAGCCAAATATCTGGCTGGTTATTCCAAGTCAGTATGAACTCTGGCTTTCCTGGCCATGTGCATCTTTTACCTCCCATTTATTTCTTTTTCTCCCCAGACTTCTGCCTGTCCTCTTCTGTCCATTCATTTGGTCTGTTCCTTTTTTTAACCTTCCTTTTCTGGGGCTGCTGCTTTCTCAGATCCCTCACTTCCCCCTTTGCCTGCTCTCTTCCCATAAAGGATCAGAACAGTTCAGTCAATGGCAGAAACAGAATCTTCTGACTCTCCTCCTCCATATATTGGTAGGGTAGCTCAACCAAGCACTGTCTTCGTCACTATTACTAGAAAAACACTGCAAAATGGACTAGAGACGGCTGTTAGCATATTACATTTCATCCTGCTTCCAATATTCTCAGCTTTACTAGGCCTTTGACTACCTTCCCAAGAAAGCTCTCTAGATCTGCCTGTGCCTTCCTCCTAAGAGCACTTACCCCTCTATTCTTGAGGCGATGAACAGAATACCCTTTTTTCTTTTACTCTTTTTTCTCAATGACCTTCTTTACCTTTCAGGCACATTTGATCATAATGCTCTCAGCCGACAGAATACACGTTTCTTGTCCTTGTGGCTATTCCTGTGCTTCCTTGCCCTCCCTATCCATGATTCGATTTAGTTTCACCAGTACCATTGCTTGTGCACTCTCTGCCTCCCCGAGTTGGAGCCTCCAGCTTGTGGGCATTTTGGAAATTTTGAGAATAGGGAATGGACACCACCATAAAATGGCTGCCACTGGGTACTAAGGCCAGTTACAAAATGTGGAAAGACTGCAAGCCAAGCATCTTCCTATGATGCAGAAGGCTGTTTCTAAATAGGTATTCTCTGCAAACACAAAGCTGATACCCAGCTGGTTCCTTTGAAGCATCTCCTGCTCTAGCGAGGAATAGGAAAGCCAGGACTGGTTTGTACTTTGGAAAGAAGAAGGGGAGGAGGAGGAGGAGGAGGAGGAGGAGGAGGAGGAGGAAGAGCACGAGTTTGGATTTATACCCCATCTTTCTCTCCTGTAAGGAGACTCAAGGTGGCTTTCAAGCTCCTTTCCCTTCCTACAACAGACACCTTGTGAGGTAGGTGGGGCTGAGTAGAGTAGAGTAGACTTTATTTACAGTCAATGACCAAATATTGTAGGTGGGGCTGAGAGTTCCGAAGAACTGTGACTAGCCCAAGGTCACCCAGCACGAATGTAGGAGTGTAGAAACACATCTAGTTCACCAGATAAGCCTCTGCCGCTCAGGTGGAGGAGTGGGGAATCAAACCCAGTTCTCCAGGTTAGAATCCACCTGCTCTTAACCACTACACCACGCTGGTGCAGGACCCCTACCCTCTAGGACCCCTACCAATGGACATTGTAGATCCTGTAGACACTATGTTGAGAATCACAGCTGAAAGCCCTGTAAAATTTTTATTTCAAGCTAAGGCTGTTTCCGCACGGAGGCGGAAGGGGTCGGGTCGGCGTATCCCACGCCGACCCGACCCCTCTGGGACCGTTCGCATGGACCATTCCAAGTCATTGAGAAAATGGACTGTTCTAAATTCCATGAAGTTCTTTTGCCAGCCTTTTGGTGTGGTCTGATTTGGAACTCAAATGAGAGGACATTGACCCAGCTGGTTTCCCCTCTTCTGAAAATGCTGTGACAAGTCAGCCATTGGTAACATGGGATTATACCCGACACAACTTTGTCTCAATTTCTACACTCAACTGATGAGCCCTTTTTGTTTTCCTGATGTTTAGACTTGAATTTTTTCCACTTAAAGCTTGGAAGATCTCCAGACAAGTAGATAATCTTCTGCCAGAAAGCACAGGGGAGAATCTAGTTTCCTTTTAAATGATTTTTGTTCAGTAAAGACATAATCCAGCAGCAGGCACTAAAACACTTCACTAAAACCTCAACTAGAAAGACTTTTTAATACTCTTTGAACACTTGCTTTGTAAAAAGAACAGAGACATCATACTCCATACTGAGATAAAGAATTATTTAAAGAATCATAAAGGGATTTCCTTCTTTCCATGCAACACTAGAAGCATCCTCTGTAACACAGATTAACATGCAATATATTTGCAAGGCAGAAACTGTCAAGTACTGTCCTCATACTGCCCACGGAGGACCCTGTGATCCTCCGATATAATTTACTGGTGGTCCCCAGCCCCGAGGACATTGGACTGTCTTTTACATCAGCCAGGGCCTTTTTGGCTCTGGCTCCTAGTTGGTGGAACACACTCCCAGGGGTTATCAGGACCCGGCAAGATATAAATAAATTCCACAGGGCCTGTAAGTCCAAACTATTTTGCTGGGCTGATAATTGACACTGTTCAGTCCACAATAGTATCAGCTGGCCCACTGAATGTATGCCTCTTTCTCTCTCACCCATGAAAATTCTATAATTAATGAGAGCCGGGACTGTTGTGAGTAAAATGTTATTAAGTTGCCATCTATGAAGGTATTTATTCTGGACTGTTTTAATTATTATTTTTAAGTTGAAGATTGTATTTTAAATATGTGTGTTAGCCGCCCTGAACCTGGCTACGGCTGGGGAGGGTGGGGTATCAAGTTAAACAAACAAACAAACAAACAAACAAACAAACAAACAATAAAAGTATAAACATAGGGAAAAGCAAGTCTGGAGGGGTAAGCCTCAAGTAATCATTAAAACAAAATCAGTGGTCTACTTACCAGCCAGAATATCCCAGCAATCCACACTGGCCACACACATCCACTTCAAATGCATCGCTTGAAATCATAAGTCTCTCCAGCAAGAGCATGCTGGCTCCATACCCTATCAGGCAATCCCGTTCCATTTCTCCCAGACGTAAGCCACCATCACGAGATCGGCCTTCCGTAGGTTGCCTAAAAATACACAACAAGTAGAGGTGGTCCAGAACACTGCCATGTTTAAAACTAAACACACATTATTCCACAGAACTGCCATCAATTAACCACAATTATAAGGCTAATACTTGGTGTCCCTGGCTCTGCAAGTCTGTATTTCAGCCAAGATTTTAGAGTAGTTCTGTTTTTTAAACCAGTATACAGCGAGATGTTCTATGTATGATATATAAAAGAAAGCAGGGGAAGGAACATGGGTATAATACTCTTCAGCGGGCTACCCAAACGGAGGCACAAGCAATTCCTAAGGGAGGCATGAAATTTCTCCCTAGTCCACGCACAAAGCTGGATCCCACAGAGCATTTCTGCAGGTGCAACACTTGTAATGCTAGTGAAATAAGCGTTGCAAGGCTGCTTGTGCTAGGTTGAAACTGCTGGATCCAAATTTTCTTCTTCATGCACATAAGACGTTATCACAAAGTATTTTTGATCTTGCCAGTATTGCCTATGAAGTGCTATGGGCTGAATTGCACTACTGTTGCACTAGTGGAACAGCACTAAGTGTGTTTCCCTTTCCAATCACCTTTTTCTGAATCTGGGTCTGCCACACATGTCGTGTGGATTGACGGAGGGCTTTTTTTTTAAAAAAAGATTTTTTTTAGTTTACCGACAAAACTATACAAAAGAAAAATCTGAAAAATCAAATATAAGTAAACATAAAAGAGAAAAAATCAAAAAGAACAAAAAGAAACCAGAAGAAAAAATGGAAAAGAGCGGTGGGGGGAGAGAAGACAGCTTCTAAGAGCCCAAAGGCTAGCACATGCTTCCTGATCCTAGGTGTTTTCAGAACTGGTGGGTCTATTAACAAAACCCAGCTAGTCCACCAGTCGAATTGAAGGTCCCCTGGTGTCCAGATCCTGGGGAGGCGAGCGCTGACCTGTGCTAGCTCTTCAAGCCGATGAGATCGCCCTTTTCAGCAATGTGTGGCAAGGAGTTCTTGAAGTGCCATTTTTCCAGAAGTCCAGCTAATTTTTGGAACCACAAGTCCTTCCCTCCACTCCCACCTTGCTTCCCAGATGCTGCACTGCTGCCAAATGAGCAAGACCAAACAAAACAGCACAAATATTTTGTGCAAACTTTTGAGCTTTCCAGACTCTTCACCAGGCTGGACAGAAAAAACAAACAAAAAATGCAGTCTGGTGAAAAGCTGCAGAGAATTCAAAAGCTTATACAACCTGCTTGGTCTTAATAAGAGGTATCACATGGATTCTGGTTTCGAATTTTGGTATGAAGCGATACTGATACCAACTTTCTTTCATAGTTGCTGTCAGTTAAGCACCTGTTTGTGTCCAGACAACATTTTGAGAGGCTTCTCTTCTTCACATAAAGTTATGTTTATTGATATGACACCAATCCATAAGTGGCAGTCAGTTCTTTGAAAAGCCTTTTTAAAGCTTACAGGACACCAAAATGCCATCCTGTAGCTTCAAAATAATGTCTTGCATCTTTCAAGGCACGTTTAAAGTGGAAAATTTTTTTTTTTTGGAATGCAAGATCAGTTCAGAATTTCGCACAGAAATAAACTGCTGAAATACCAAATAGCCCTCACTACCCAAGATGCAGACAACTATAATGCAATAAGCTGGCTTTTACAAACTGGAAATGTGTGTTCACGTTTCTGTTGTACCTGGTAAGGACTGCCCTTGGTCCCCGAGCTCTGGCATGCATCTTATCCAATACCATGTGCTTCAGCTTCTGATAATACACTGGCCCGAAATAGATATATGCTTCTAAGGGCTCCCTATAAAGGAAGAAAGTTAAACATTTCAGGAAAGTCATGCCTGTTGTAATCAACCAACAGCTCAGTTTTAAGCAGAGTTACACCTTTTTAAGTCAACAAAGATAGAAGGGTACAACTCTGCTAGGATTGCACGGCAGGAGTCCTGGAGCACTTCGACTTATTTTTATTTATTTAAATTATTGTATGTTACTATTTAATGTATTGAATTAAATAGGCAGCCCCTCCCCTGTCAGGCTTGGAGACCTAGAAAGCTTAGCAGCGCCCTTTCTGTTGAGGCTTATCTACCTCACTCTCTTGTAGATATCCTGCCAAAACATTTATTTTACACTCTAGGCTTTTAAATGGAGTGGTTCCACATTTTAAAAGCTGTTCTTGTGATCTTTATTGCAGCCAGAGGGCAGTTTCATAAGTATTATTTTAGCCTGCAAAAAAAAAAAAATACTGCTTGATGTTGCTTTTATGTGCTGGCTTTTTTCATGTCTTATTCTTGCTCATTTTATGCTGTTGTCTTTACGATTTTATTACGTTGTTTTCACTTTGTGAGCTGCTAAAAGGAGATCGCTGGAGGCAGCATATACATTTGCTACATGAATAAAGGGCGGAGACATGAACCACAAATAGTTACTGCAGCACGAATAGCCTAGTGTCCCACTTCCTTAGTGCTCTGCCCTGTAAGAGGGTGCCCCCTAGGGATATAGCAAATCCCTCCAGATTAGCAAGTAAAACAATTCCTGATATCTCCTCCTTCAGTTTTTAGCAATCTGCCAGGAACTTTTGATGCACTTATTGAGGCACAGAGGGAGAAGAGAGCAAGTGGGCCGGAAGAATTATGGCAATGAGAACAACAGACAACAGTGGCACCAGAAGCAAGTGAATTCCTCACAGGGGCGTACTTACTCCTTTCCCAGTTTGGAGCATTAGGGGAAAGCCTTAGCCTCTGTGCCCTGTTTGTTGGCCCTCTAGGGCAGTGATGGTGAACCTTTTTGAGACCGAGTGCCCAAATTGCAACCCAAAACCCACTTATTTATCGCCAAGTGCCAATGCGGCAATTTAACCTGAATAACCCCTCGAGCAGGGGCCAGCAAGTCCCACATGCGCCGCTCTCAGCCTCTCTAGCATCTCTGCCGCCTCTGCACCCCCCACCCCCGGGCAGCAGCCACCTGGAGCACAGGTACCAGGCCTGCCAGCCAAGTCCTCCCTGCTCGCTGAGGTGCACGAACATCAAGGCCAGTCTAGATGTATGTGTGGGGGGGGGGCAATTTCCCCCCCACATGACGAACTCTGTGTGCACGTGCCCGCAGAGAGGGCTCTGAGTGCCACCTCTGGCACCCGTGCCATAGGTTCGCCACCACTGCTCTAGGGCAGGGGTCCCCAAACTACGGCCCGCGGGCCAAATGTGACCCCCTGAAGGCATTTATCCGGCCCGCCAGGCATGGCGGCGATGGCTCCATTCATGTGCAGTGGGGGCTCGAGGGAGAGGAGGAACCGGCTCCAACGGCTGTTGATTTCAGTTACATGAAGGCACCCCCAAATCTCCATGAATTTTCTGACCCAGAGTTGGAAACCTTACATGTGGCAACGCCTGCTCTGCCCTTCCCTCTCAGCTACTCCATGTGTTGCTCTCAGGCTTTCTGTTCCGCCTCACTCCCATTGGCATCAGCCAGGCAGGCGAATCGCTCGCTGGCTGCTAGGGAGGAAAGAACCCAGGAAGATACCTGATACTGGGTTAGATGGAATGCTTCAGTGGGAAAGTTCTGCTCTTTTTTTTTACAGGGGAAGGTATTCCACAGCCTCCCCAACAATATTTGGAGCCCACCCTGTACTTGACATATTTTGGTCACTGTTCTAAAAATAGACCATGACAGAAAGGCTGAAAGGTGAAATCAAACATTTTGCAATCATTTGCATAGGAATTTGTTCATAGTTTTTTCTAGTCTGAGGGACAGTGAACTGGCCCCCTGTTTAAAAAGTTTGGGGACCCCTGCTCTAGGGCAACTGGTTGGCTGCTGTATGAAACAGGATGTTGATCTACATGAGCCACTAGTTTGATCCAGAATGGTTCTTTTTTCTTTTTCTTAACATTTATATGCTGCCTTTCCACCCAAATAGGGTTCCCCTAATCGTGGCATTAAAATAACATTTTTATATAAAAATTGAACAACACAGTTAAAAAAAATAGAAGTACAAACATGATCAGTGCCCCCCCCCCTCTGCCCCCCAACCAGGTAGTGAACATCATGGCATTAAAATAGCATTGTAAAGGCATATATAAATACTGAACAATGCAATACCAACATACAAGGAGAGGAGCTAATAAGAATTCCCATGTTCCCTTTCCCAAGCTGCATGTTCACAAGTTCTTTACACATATCAATGGAACAGGATGTACACCACTGATTAGTAAGGAAAATGTTTAAGCATTTGAAGCCAGAGAAAGTAGATCGAAATAGCCAGTGGTATACATGAGGGGGCTTGAGAACAAGGATCCAATTGCCTGAGTCACATGGGGGGTGCATTTGGCCACCTGCCCCCTCCATCCCCCCTGCAGGCCTGGAAGTCAGCCCGAGGCATCACGACCTGTTGCCGCTGCCTCCTCCTTTCATGCCCCCACCCACTAGCCCCTGGCCCGCTAGCCACTCAGCCTGTTTGTCAGTTAAGGGGCTAGGAACCACCACTGGAGCCAGGTCTTTTGCCTCACAACCCGACACCCCGGTTGCTGGATGGGGGCTGCAGCCCCATGGTCTCCTCTCCTCTCTGGCTGTGCGACTTTCTTGGCAACTTCCAGCCAGGGGGGAGGAAGGAGGACGGAAGGCTGAGGCTGTCCACTATACACTTCCCCCCACCCATTTGGCCCAATCACTTTGGACAGGTAGGGGTGAAATTTTGGGAGGGAGAAGGCAAAATTCTGGAAAGGGTGGGGGCACAATTTCAGTACTTGCCCTGGGTGCCGTTTTCTTCAGGTACGCCACTGCATACTTCAGGTACGCCATCTGGGCACACCTAAGGATCAGCTTGAGGAAGGGGAGTGCTTCCACAACTGAACCCCTTAATTAAAATCAACTCTCTGTTTGGCATTCTGAGTGACTCCTAAATTCTTGGTTGACAATTCTGATAGAATGTGACAATTTTGCTTACAGAAGTGGATTACAAGAACACTTCTGTGATTAAAAAATGTAACAGAGGGAAGCAAGTTTTTTAGAGTCCCTAGAAAATGCATTAGACAGAAGGTTCTGACAATATTTTGGAAAAAAAAAACACTTCACAAGGGTTTCCTTAGAAAAGATAACCCTAGTATTATTTTTTCTTATTTAAGAAGGCAATAAATCAGCAGATGGAACAAGTTAATGGATCAGAATATGTCCAGGGAGAGGGGGGAGAACAGGTTATAGTGGAAATAGTGGAAAGTAGAAAGGTAGGATTAAGACACATTTGAAAAGGCAGACATGTTGGGCCATATGGCCTTTTCTAGTTCTTACACTGTCTCCTATTCCTTTGAACTTCATGTCTCTCAAGAAATTCTGATCAACACAGCAGGAAGTTAACAGAACAGCTAACTATGCCAGAAGCTGTGCACAAAAAATCCCGATGGACAAGCACCTGCCTTCAATACCATATTTTACTACTGTATTCAATTTAAGGCTGCCAATCTTATTCCAAGACCATGTAAAATGTCTGCCAAAAGTGCTTATAATTTTTTTTTAAAAAAAACCCTTATCTGCATGCCTAGTTAGCTTTTTAAATTTGTTTTTTGCTTTAGGGGAAGGTTTCTGTTTTTTCTTAAGCAATTTATGTAAATGCAATCCATCAAGTACTGGCATAGCAATTTGAGGTATTAAACTTAAAACAAAAGGAGATGCTTTAAAATAACAAGGGAGTGTACCTCTCATCCCAGTTGCTTAAGGGAGATTCTTACCCAGTGATGCCAGATGTTACATAGTCCTTTCCTAAGTAGTTATAGCCATGGCGAATGAGATCTTCACACACATCCTTAACTTTACTGCCTCCAAACGCTGTTCCATAGTGAAATCTGCCATCTAAGACGCCAGCTTTTCCTGCCAGAAGTTCAATTAGCTTTCCCACCTGTAAAACAGAAAGGAAAATCAAAGGAAGATTTTTGTTACATCTCATTTTTGTTACATCTCATATGTGTTTGTGCAAATAAGATCTAATTGTGAAAAAAGATGGTAAAGATTCACGGAATGATGTAGGTTTAGGATGGGATGCAAATAACTGGTTAATTCATTTAATGAACACATGGGATCTGAGTCTGTGTCTGCTGGAATTCATGCCCTATGAAGAGAGACTTAGGGAGCTGGGGATGTTTAATTTGGTAAAGAGAAGAAGAAGAATTGGATTTATATCCCCCCTTTCTCTCCTGTAGGAGACTCAAAGGGGCTTACAATCCCCTTGCCCTTCCCCCCTCACAACAAACACCCTGTGAGGTAGGTGGGGCTGAGAGAGCTCAGAAGAACTGTGACTAGCCCAAGGTCACCCAGCTGGCATGTGCTGGAGTGCACAGGCTAATCTGAATTCCCCAGATAAGCCTCCACAGCTCAAGCAGCAGAGCGGGGAATCAAACCCGGTCCTCCAGATTAGAGTACACCTGCTCTTAACCACTACGCCACTGCTGCTCCAGGGGTGAGGGGTGACATGATAGCCATGTTTAAATATCTGGTGGGATGTCATATTGACGAGGGAGGAAGCTTGTTTTCTGCTGCTCCAGAGACTAGGACCAGGAATAATGGGTTCAAGGTGCAGGAAAAGAGATTCCATCTAAACATTAGGAGGAACCTCCTGACAGTTAGGGCTGTTCAACAGAGGAATACACTTCCTTGGAGTGTAGTGAAGTCTCCTTCCTTGGAGGTTTTAAAACAGAGGCTGGATGGCCATCTGTCAGGGGTGCTTTGATTGTGTGTTCCTGCATGGCAGGGGGCTTGATGGCCCTTGAGGTCTCTTCCAACTCTATGATTTGATAATTCTATGATTTACATAACTCATTGGATCCTAGAAAGAAATCTGAAGTTAACCTTCACCAACACAACTGCTATGTGGGCCATACTGATTTGTGTCCTGTCTTTGCTTCTTCTGTGAATCTGCGCAGTCTATTCCAATGGAGAAATGGACTGTCAGCTATCCAAGCAACCTTGTTTCTCTAATGGCTCTTGATATTTTGTGGCAGGATTAGACCCAGGAAAATGCTTCTCCCCACAAATCAAAGTTTTAGAATTTCTGTTCCTGCCTCTGAAGGTGGATAGAAATGAGCAACCTGATCCAAGATATCCTCCTTCAGTCAGACAGAATATCATGGGTGCAGACAAAAGGAACCCTACAGGGAAAGCCTGGAAACAAACAACATTTTGAGATAAATAATTCACTGCTTTGCAAATACAGGCTTCACTGCTCATTCAGCAACAAGAAGAGGAATAAACAGATATGAAGGCTATACAAATTAATCTCTACCAAACGGATCTATTGGTAGGATGACAACATCTACAGGAGGTACTAATTCACTGTCACTGGGTTTCTCTTCTATAACAGTCACTAGGAAGATGGGCCTATCAGACAATTACGAGTATCAATGGGAGAATTACAGACAAAAAATATTTTTTTTGTAATATTATTGGATGAAACATTTTGGAATATTATTAAATCAAATTCCTGTCAGGAAAGCAAAGCACAACCTTTCACAATGCCCACTTGGCTGGCCCACTGTATCCTATGAAAAATAATCCTATAATGTGAAAGTCTGCATTATTTTTTTATTAATAGAAAACTTATATCTGTATAGCAGTGGTTCTCAACCTTCCTAATGCTGCGACCTTTTAATACAGTTCCTCATGTTGTGGTGACCCCCAACCCTAGCATTTATCCATTTTACAGATGGAGAACACTGATGGACAGAGTCTTAGGCGACCCCTGTGAAAGGGCCATTCAACCCCAAAGGGGTCATGACCCACAGGTTGAGAACCACTGCTGTATAGGAAGAGGTAAAGGCATCCAATTTTGAAAATGCATTTCCCTGAGACATTACTAACCGTCATACGTGATGGGAAGCCGTGCGGATTCATGATGATATCGGGGCAGATTCCTGTATCACAAAACGGCATGTCTTCTTGAGGTACAATCAGTCCACAAACCCCTGGAACAATGACAACAACAAAAAGCAATGTGTATTGTGGTGCCAGTGCCAAACTATTATGCATTCTTGTATTCCTCCTCTCTCATGGGGCACTTCTGGATAAGACTGAAGTTTTGAATTAGCCTGTGCAATATAGTTCCCGGAGAACAGAACTGGAGGACCAAATTATGATGGGAGAGTTATGAGCTGATCTCCTGTGGGGGTTTCAGCCTTAAAAGCAAAATGGGAGGCAATTCTGGACCTGGGCCCACAGAACTGGGGGAAGAGGCTTTGGTTCTTTCTTCCATACCATGTTCCCAATGGAAATCTCTTCCACTCCCGGGGTTGCTATTTGCCCCAGAGAAGACAGGACACTATACAGTTCCAGCACCCGCTCATCAGGGCAGAAAGCAATCCTTTTTTGTGAAGGGAATTTTCACAGGGGAGATAGTATAGAGAAAAGTGTGAAACCCCTTTCACTCGGTGGCGTGGCCTCAATCTCAACAAATATCAGAAAAGTAAGAAGGAGTAGTATATTTTACTACTCTACAGTAAACACACAGGGGAATGCATTGTATTACAATGTAATAGACAGTGCATAATTATATAAAATTAACAATCCCATACACACACAGATCGCACAATTCTGATTATAATTTATTGCTCCTGACTTAACCCCTTTTTGACTGAAATTCTATAGGGTGCTGCCATAACAGAATTTGACATGATTGGAATACTGCAGTATACCTTTTGAGTGAACACTGGCTTTATGATGAAGACCTGGGTGCAATTTTACACAACAATCTAGTAACTGATCTCAGTAATTTAATTGTTTTATTTGTATATGTAGTTGGGTAGCAAATGCATTGTATTATCACTTTTGACCACAACGCATCTGATTTCAGGTCACAAAGTGTAACACATAATTTGTTCGTGTTATGTCATTGGGATTTTATGCACATAAGGTAAGCTATTATGGGCTTTCTATTACAATGTGAAGATTTTAATTTGGAATAAATGCATATGTATTTTTGTTATACAGCAGTTTTTTATTTAGTGGCCTGAATCTATTCTTGACCTTTTGGTACGTAATTCTTTTTTAGGGTTAAGCTTGTTAATTTCCCCTTCTCTCGTTGGCATACAATCCAGCAATCCCAGAAATCTGCAGTACTGTCTGTTCTTTCCCCATGCCTGAGAAAACCAATATTTTTTTCCACTGTCTAATTATAAGTGAGCTAAAATGAATTCGGGGACACACTTTAATGTCTTAATACAAACCCCTCCCCCCTGAACATTTAAAATCTCAAATTAAATTGGGTAGTGTATTTTATCTCTTTCTGGTGAACTACAGAAAACAGTTTTACATCACTGAGCCACTGAGATGTTTCACATACACTCAATAGGGATGTGTTTAACCAGCCAGTTTGTTGGGGGAGGGAAAGTTTGGTGATACTGATGCCCACTCAATTCTTCTGGTGTCCAATTAAAAACAAAACAAGACAGAGAACAGATATATGGGACTCCAGTTAATAAAATGAGAAGGGATATAACAGGAAAGATGCAGCAAAAGAAGCAACAGCTTTATTAAAAGTAGTGACTTCACTGTTATAATCACAGAGAAAACACACACCACAATCCTAGTGATAACATTCACACATACACACACACAAAGTTCAGTACTCTTCTCATATATGAACAAAGATGCAACAGACATACCACATGACGGGGTTGACTAAATTTATATTCGCCCTCCTATCCACCCTTCTGTATTAAAGAAAGTGTTTGTATCAAGATGAGAGGGCACCTGTAAACCAAAAATTAAATCTTGGCTAAACTTAAAATTACTTTAGGCGCTGAAACCCTTTTATACGCCAAGACAGTTCCCATAGCAGACAGCCACTGTGTTGTTTGTTTTGTGTGAAAGTGAATGATAAAAGATCCATGAAATCGACACAGAAAGGCAGAACACCAGAAAGAGCCGAGGCCTCTCCATCATAGCGGCTTCTACCCTCTGCTGACTTGTATAACAATGGGATCGAGACGTCCAACTGCAGATCTAACACAGCTGTGCATTTCATTAGATGAAGAGCACTAGTGACACAAGTAAATAATTAACTTATTCTGGTCCGCTGACTGTGCTTATGAGACCAGTCATAGCTGACAGATTTTAATACAAGTTAAACACAAAGACAGCATAATGAGATTAGATGTTAAAACAAAATATTTAGACAGAATCTGGAGAAGGTGGAAAAGGACTCATCTCCAGGCAAATTTGTAGAAAATCTCATTTCCAAAAAATGTTATCGTACTTAAATTTCAAGGAAGGAACACTTTTGAAAGCCTTAACAGTTTGTTAAAAACCATACTTTAAGAAGAAGAATTCTAGGCAAAATTCAAATTGCAGTGATAGTTGTAAGAATTTTTTCTCTCTTCCAAGATTCTAAAAAGTTATGCTAATTTATATTCTGTCTACACGTGTAAAAATAGCTTATATGTTACCTTAAATAAATGATGTTTTAAAAATAAACTCTAAAGTTATGGAAAGAAAGTAGAAACAAATCACACATAATATTTGCAGATGAGTCAACATAATACATATTCAGCTAAGAAATGTGTGTATCAATCTCCTCAGTGGTTAAAGGCAAAAACATGCCTGTAGATTAGTGTCCCTAAAGGCACACTTGTATTTCTACAACATTTAATTAAACATACACTTAATTAGGTAAAACATATCAAAATACAAAATACATCTAGTCCATACTAACTTCAAATTTTAACACAACACATTAATCAATATTTAAAATACAAATATTTTAATGAAATTTCATAACGCACAAGACAGCAGTGCTACATTAAAAATGGAAATGGAATATTAAAACTATGGGGCCTTTCCCTGGATGGTTCTATGAAACTGAGATAACTGCAAAAACTCTGCCATGCCCTGTTCTGAAACCCCCCTATACAGAGATACTCCTTGTTGAAGCAACCATATTGTGAGCAGCATGCAACCATGAAGTAGCAGTCAACTGCATGTGACTTCCATAAGTGAATGGTGCTTCTTCCTCAATATGGTACTGTAACCATAGAGAAGTAGCTCACATGGTACTCAGTGACCTGAAACTCTCCTCCAGCACCACTTTTTCAGATGAGTCAACTTTCTTCCTGTCACCTTTCCTCATTGACCAACTTTCACGTCATAAATAGGAACGGGAAATACTATAGTATGCATTATCTTGATCTTGGGTTGCCAGTGACACATCCTTACACTTAAGAATCTTTTCTAGCTCCTTTATAGCTGCTCTTCCCACTCTTAATCTCCTCCTGATTTCATTTATTGCAGTCTCCTTTCAGTTGACAATGTAGCCAAGGAATAGAAAATCTTGAACAATTTCAGTTTCTTTATTTTCAAGTCTAAAGCTGTGTAATTCCTCACTAGTCATTACTTTTGTCTTCTTAATATTCAGCTGTAATCTTGATTTATCACTTTCTGCTTTAACTTTTCAAGTCTTAGACATTTTCTGCCAGTAATGTGGTATCATCTGCACATCTCAATATGCTAATGTTGATTCCACCAATTTTCACTCTACACTGATCTAAATCTAATCCAGCTTTTTTTATGATACTTTCCACATATAGACTGAAGAAACAGGAGGTCAAATATATCCTTGTCTGACAGTTTTGCTAGTTGGGAACCATTCTGTTTCTCCATGTTCTGTCCATCAGGGGCCTCTTGTCCACAGCAACAAAACAATCAGATGTTGTGGCGCACGCATTTCTTTTAAAGCCAACCACATCTTTTCATGATCCACACAATCAAAAGCTTCGCTGTAATCTACGAAACACAAGCTGATTTCTGATGAAAGTATCTCATATGATCCAGTAAATCTGCAGTAAGGTCTTCAGTGCCTCTTCGTTTTTTGAATCCTGCTTGAACATCTCACATTTCTCATTCCATATATGGTAACAGTCTTTGATGTAAGATTTTCAGTGTCACATTCAGGGTACAGCAGGTATTAGGGGCTGATGACTGAAAGCTGGGATATCATTACAGATACCCAGTTATTATAGCTGCATATTCTTTATAGTATAGATGTGTTGTAAAGAACAATCTGGTCCTGAACCTGTCTTGCTGTACAATAAAGTTTTTGTAAAGATCATACCCTTAAGATTTTTATTATGGCTGTGTTTTATGGGGAAGGGGCAGAGGTGGGATCCAACCAGTTCTCATCACTTCTCTAGAAATGGTTACTAATTTTTTCTGAGTGCCGAGAAGGGGTTACTAAAACAACCTCCCTGCCCAATAGGGACTGGAGATGTGTGTGCGTGCCGCCGCTACTGTTTGAATCCCACCACCATCAGAACCATCAAAATAGACTCAAAGTCCTTTAAACTATCTTACGGTCATGGGAGCAGCATATCTCCAGATGGTTCCTATGCGGCTGAGATAATGTTTAAATAACCGAGTGATCCATTGTTGTTGCTTCTGGTCCAAGAAACTGGCATTCCACCACTGGAAGCATAAGTAGGTTGTAGAAAGAAAGGTGAATGTTGAAAGTGCCTGTTAATTCAGAGCTTCCTTTGAATGGGACTGTGGATCTGAACTATGAGGCTTTTCAGGCCTGGGACCTCAAGAGATATTTTGATGCTGGTAAACTATGCTCTCTAGAAGTTCTGCATATTTACTTGTGCAAAAATCAAGGATTTCTTTTGTGCATGATTTAAAGTGTTGCTTTTTCAACTCTTAGAAGTTTTATTACTCATTAACAAAAACATTTTTTTCATATTGCCAAAAACTCTTTTAAAATTCTGATAAAATAAGTGATCCTACTACACTTACACTCCAAAAAAGATGAACAAAGTACACAATTAAACAGTCCAAAGCAACAGTGAAACACTACTGGTGCTTTTGTTATAATGGTTAGAAATGGGCCTTTCATTACACAGCACTTGCCTTATTTCTTCTACCATTATTAATCAATATGCTTGTATATGCTCTATTCTATTCTGTTTTGACTATGGTCTCAGACTGTGTGGAAAAAGCTTTTAAAAGTACTTTTAACAATTCATCTATTAGTCAGCATTAAGTCTTTTCAGTGACAGATAATGCCACATTGACATAAAGAGGCCTGAATTAACTTAAAAAATTAATTAAAAACATCATAATTTTGGGCTTCCAGTTGATAGATTAATAGTTTCTCAAACTATTGCAAATTGTCTTGAACAGGACTCTGGAAAGGCTGCAGCTAAATTTCCCAAATAAACAAACACGACATGATAATCTAATTAGCAGTTCTTATTCTTCAACCAGCACATGCAAAACAGCACCAATTCATTCTAGTTTTGTTCCACTGCTGAATCATTAGTGGATCTGTCATATCACTTGCTCCGTATGTCCCATCTGATGTAAAAACGAACGGAATTAAAATTAGCAGATAAATAATACATAAGTAAACTTGATTAGCTTCCTTATTAAAACCATTCTAAATGAGAGGAGAGGCTAGAAGACAATACAGCTTGTACACCGGTTTCCCATGAGCTGCTGAATGGTCTGATGTGATAAATTTGCATAGTCTGAAGCACACAAAGAGCTGATTAACTGAATCCCTTACAATAGCTGCTTCCAGGAGCATTGTAAAACAATAACCATAGGAACTTTGCAAAATACACATTGATGAATGAATCAATAGCTTCGGGGGAAAAATGTGTTTAGGATATCTACTGTTTGAAAACAGAACTGGGAGATTTTTATTCTGTGCCATAAAAAGTTAAAGCACCGTAATTTGGGAGGGGAGGGGGAAGGGTTTACTGAGAAGGGTCAGAAGGTTACCTGTTTGCTATCTGAGTTAAACTGCTTACTTGACTCTTCGAAGAGCAAGTAAAGCGGAATCTAGTTTAAAAAATAATGTATAAAGTTGGAATTCTGATATGATTATGACTTAGACTCGCTAGGAACAGAAGGAAATGAAAAAGGTTGAGGAATTTTGGTATTCATTTTAATGTAATGTGAATTTTTCAAAATGTGGTTTCTGTGTTAGAATCCGACCCAAATTTCTTGGTATACAGGGGACTAGAGATTTAACAAGTAAAAATGAAATAGAACAGATTTGCATTTTATACTGAACTTTTTTGTGTAGTTTAAGTAAACTATATTCCATCTTCCATTATTTGACATAAAATCAATTTCTCTTAAAATCCTTTTCAAATAATGTAGCATTCAACAGATTGCACTTTTCAGCATGAGACTCAAAGAAGTTTACACATGGCAAGAAGATGACATAAGAATATAAGCAATAATGTGTGGTGGGTAGCCAATATATGTAAGATTTCTTCAGTGCCATCTTGCACAAAGAACTTCATTTTGAAGGAAATATACCTGGACAGCTTACTGCAAGTTTTTAAGAAAGGGGTGAAGACTTCTTCAATTGTACTGTTATGGACTACATCATCACGTATTGTTTTAATTGGCTTAGAATGGTTTATCAACGTTTGCCTTTTGACTGCTACACTTAATGGCATTGTCGTTTTACTGTGAATTTATTGGATTATTTTATATAAACTGATTTGGAAGTTTGCTGACTGAATAACAAGGTATGCATAACATGACATAATAGATATCTCACAAGATCCTCAGATATATTAAACATAATGTGAAAAATACTTTGGATGTATTTAATGATTTCACTCAACTAAGAGTGGAGGTTTCCATTGGCAAAATTTCAAATTAGACACTGGCTAATGTTTCCATTGGCTAATGGAAAGCTCTGCTATCAGCAGAACAGGACAAAAGCCTAAAGTTTTTTAAAATATCTACTCACCATAAACATGTCCCAATATCAGTTTGTGAGAAGTGTGATTTTATCAACCATCCTAATGACTAAACTCCAGACAAGTCCACTATAACAGGCAATGGATACTACAGATCAATTAACTGATTTGTAATTACTGTCCCAGCATTAAAAGCCAGTGGAACTTTGTTTTTACGAAAGATAACGTTTATGAATTCAAAGTCATTTCCTTGTCTTTTGATACACTATCATATAGATAGTTCAAGGAAGATTTAAGCCTCTATGCTGGATCTTTAGCTATTAAAAGAGTTTCTGTTTGCCATTTCAATCCTTCTTCCTTAAATGCACTTCTTCCACTTCAGGAATACTGTTCAGCTCTGCTGCTTAGTTCCGTGATCTGCAGGACCTTTGTTGGAGGTGTTAATCCTTTTTCACATGACAGACTGAGAAACTGTTCTTTCAGAGAACTGATATATTGCTTTTTCACATCAAAGGAATCTAACTTTTCCCCTTCACTGGGACATGTACAGAAGCAAGAGGAAATCTGGAAATATAATGATCTAGTATAAATGGGAGCTGGAACTCCTTCAGTCCTGTGTTTTCCTTGCCCCACCTTGAATCTAACAATGGATTTCATCTGGCATACTGGGGAAAAAACAAGATAATGATCTCCTTATGATGTTTAGAACTTTGGACAAAATTATTTGTTGAAAGTTGATATAAATTGATATTTTATAATATTGATATATTATAAATGGCCATCATATATAATTGATATAAATGGCCATCAATATTCTCTCAAAGGAGACCTAACTAAGGCCATTACTGCATTTCTCATTCCTGCTGGTTCAGTTCAAAAAATCAGTTTTGATTTTGATTCTTCCTTGTGGAAACCAAAATGGTACCATTTCATACCATTTTCTGTTTCTTTGTGTCAAACCATCAAAAAAGTATATATAATTCAACACTACCTCAATAAATCACAATGAAACTATAGCATAAGTGACATTGTACAAATAAAGCTGGTAAAACAAATCAATTAATCATTAGTTCCAGCAACGAAAGCAAACACAATGAAATGGTTCACAATGACAGCATACAGAAACAAAAGGATGCCAAGAATCCCTGTTTTTTCAAACATTCCAAAAAACCCCTAGGATAAAAATTGGAAGGCGGGGCATAAATAATACTGAATACAATAGTTTCTAAAACTGCTTAGCCTGTTCCTAGTTCTTCCTCTAACCACAAATTCCAGCAGAGATGGGTTTTTCAAGAAGCTTTGTTTTTTTCAATTTTTGGTTCTCACCAAAATGTTTTTTCAATTTTTGGTTCTCACCAAACTTTTTTCACGTTGACTTGTTTGCAGTGGAACTTGCATGGTGTAGAACAGGCATTCCCAAACTTTTTTGAGCCTGCAGGCATTTTTGGAATTCTGACATATAGTGGTGGGGACAATGACAAAATGGCTGTCACAAGAGGCAGAGCCAACCACAAAATGTCAGGGAGTTATGCAAATAATAGTCTTTTGTCTGAAGTGTTGAAGCTCCAGCAGGATGCCTAATATTTTCTTGCATAAATCTCCAGTCATGCAGTGAAGATCCTTGTGTTGTGCTGACAGCTGCTAACTAAAACTTTTTTTAAAAAACTGTATAGCCAATTGATCTTCAATGGCCAATGAGAAGTCACTCTGGGCAAAAGTCCCACAAGGCCCAGTCCATTTTCTAAAAACACTTGGTGGGAGCCAGGAAAGATGCTGGCAGGTACCACGATTCCCACATGCACCACGCTGGGAATCCATAATGTAAAAGATTGCATGTTCCAGCATGTACACTTGGCCTTACACAGAGCCAATGAGTGAACTATCAAGCCCATGTAAAATTTGGTGACTTAGAATACATCCCCCCCCTTCCCACCGAATGAACACTGGAGTGGAAAATTTGTAGCAGCAGGCAAACTCTCTTTCAGGAGACCTTGCCCCTCATTAGTGATACACTCACTGATATATCTCAGAAAGATTCTAATGACCAATATTCCATGAAATATAGTAAGAATTATTTGGTAAGGGCTCACTCATATGGGATCCATATTAATCCAAAAGGAATAAACACAACGGGAAGGATACGGAATGGGGGCATTTTTGTTGCTCCCTCTGCAGACTACCAAGTCTCCCCTCATGCTGTTCCTGGTAGTGCCCTGTCTCCCAGGAGCAGCATCTGAAGAAGATGGGGTGAAGCAAAGAAGCCCCATTCCATTCTTGGAAATCCCTTCCACCAGTGGAGATTTTCTGCAAGGTCCAAGCCTATACTTCCCTTGAAAAATTCCATGTATAAATGATTTATTTCTAGCATTCTGGAAGAATTCTACTGGTCTAATGACTGCACGTGTAAAGTGTCTGAACTACTGCAGTTCACAACTGGACAGCATAATTTGAGAAAGGTCCTGACAAGCTGAAAGTTTTCAGAAGACAGATACAAGTACTTTATTTACTCAAGTATGAAACAAGGGTTTTTCCACGCACGCCATCAAAAAGTAGGGTTATTAAGTTACTGTAATGTCTAGCACTAAATTTCTTTTTGTAAATAACATTTTGAGGGAGTTATCTTAAATTCAGAGTCATCCTCATTTGGAAAAAATATGATATTGTGGAGGCTCTAGGAAAAACACTCATGTAAGGAGAGGCTGAAGGAACTATACTTACTGGAAACATTTTTGGGCAAAAAATATGGGTACCCTCCAATGACCCCTCCCCTTTTCCAGCCATTCCTGTTCAAATAACATATGTTTCTCTGTTTTCAAATAAAGGTATCTGGAGATGGTAATTGGATGGATTAGGACCAAACTCAATCCAGACAAGACTGAGATGTGGATAGTCAAGGACAAAGGTGCTCAAGAACTGAGAAGTCAGCCTGTGGTGGAGGGAGCTATATCTCCTCTGAAGGAATATGGGATTACTGCTGGGTTCTGTCATACAGTTGGAGGCCCAAATCTCCTCCATGGCATACAGTGACTTTTATCAGCTTTGGCTGATATGCCAGATATTGTCATTCCTTGAAAAGCATGATATGGTGATACATACTCTGACTAAATCCAGATAAGGCTATCTTAACGAGCTTTACTTAGAGCTGCCATTGAAAACAGTCAGAAACTTCAGTTCATCAGGCTAGTGTCAAGGTCAGGACACAGGGATCATACCATCCTGGGGACAGACAATCTTCACTGGCTGCCCATTTATTTCTGAGCAGAATTCAGAGTGATGGTTCTTACCCTTAAAGCCCTAAATGGCTTGGAGATAGGGTACTTGAAGGACTCCGTCCTCCCACATTGACCAGCTCACCAGCTGAGATCAGCCTCGCAAGACCTGCTTTCTGTGCCCCCTTCCGCACTTTCAGAGGTGAGCTGACAGCAAATACAGACAGGGCTTTTCCAGTAATGCCATCTTGCTTGTGGAATGTGTTCATGTTTATGCTAGTCTGTGGCCTATAGTGATTTCTTTTAGGTGTCAGGCCAAAATGTTGCTGCTCACACAAGCCATTAATTAGGGAATTGATTTTTAAAATATTGTTTTAGTCTGGGAAATGCTTTTTAAAAGCTGTCAGTGGTAATGTTTTATGGTCTCTGTTGGGCTAAGTTTTAAAACAATTGATTTTAATTAATAACTTTTAATATTTGGTTTTTTTATCATTTTTTATTCTCTAAGCCTTATCAGTCAGGTTCCTGGAGAGGCAGGAACAAATAAATAAATGGATAAATAAATAAATGAATAATAAGTAAATACTACCATGCCTGCGCTTTCTATTTTCAACTTTTTTCCTGCCTTTGAGATGACAAAACCTTAAGATACATGTGCTAAGGTAGCATATGGTGCAGAAATTAGTAACACACACTCTCTCTTTTTAGCACCAGGTCAATTTGCAATTTTGCTTGTACAATAATACTTTAAAATTTTATAAATATGCCAAATAATATATTTTACATAAAGAAATTTCTTTCAAATTTCTGATTCCCAGCCCCTCCCTTTTCCTCATGGCTTTGAAATTTCTGGAATGATACATTTTTACTGCCAACCGATACAGTAGTAACTCCTGCCTTAGTAGGTTTGAAGAATGTATTGTCAAAGGCGTTCACAGTTGGAATCTACTGGCTGTTGTGGATTTTCTGGGCTATGTGGCTGTGGTCTGGTAGTTCTTGGTCCAATGTTTTGGTCCCATCTGTGGCTGGCATCTTCAGGGGCATGTCAAAGTAAGATGTGTTTCTCTCTACAGCGCAGTGTGGAGTGATGGTGATTTTGAAGTGGAGTGATTTTGAAGAACGTTTGTACTAGCATTTGTTGGGAATGTATCTGGTACAGGGATTGGGAAGCCCAGTTAAAGGACTACCAGTTCCATGGTTTAATGATTCATAAATCAGGCATCACACTGCATGCAAGATCAGTCAAGCATGCAACTCCAATTGCAAGTAAAAACATCAAATGGACTTTGACAGTGGTGGTTCAACAAGGGGTGTTGCCTCAGGCTTCTGCCCCCCCCCCTCCATTGGTCTCTGCCAGATGCTTCTGCCCAGAGCAGCTGACACGTCTTCCCTTCTCATTTTCCAGGTGTCCTTAAGCACAGTGTGGCTATGACACCTGCCCAATGGGGCTTCCCAGATTCTCACAGAATATATTTGTCTAAATTCTCTTCCATTGTGTTTGCCAGTACCTAATCAGCTGATAGATTGCAGCTATTTTACACAGTTGAGATGCATGTACTTGACAGATTGCAGCTATTTTACACAGCTATTGCAGCTATTTTACACAGTTGAGATGCATGTACTTGACGTTTTCTGTGTATTAGTGTCAATACCCGACTACAGAAAGCAAGAAATGTTGCAGGTATGCTATATGCCACAATACATTTTATTGATGTCACAGACACTAAATGAGAAGAAGGTCCTGAACTAAATGAGAAGAGGGTCCTGAAGAGCAAGAAATCAACAGTCTCCTGGAAATTTAAATATACGACTACGTATGCTTCACTTTACCTAAAAATTAATTAGCCTCATAGGGCTGTACACAGAATGAAAAAAGGAGCCTATAAATCCAGGACAGTCCTTGTTATTACAGGCCTCTATTAATCAGGACAACACAGCTTTTTGGGATATAGTTAACAGTTCACCAGAGAGTTCAGCTGCCCAGGTCCACATAGAACTTTACAGTTGGTTAGGAGTGGTGGGACTCTAATCTTGATAATTGGGTTCAATTACCCACTCCTCCACATGAAGCCTGCTGGGTTGCCTTGGGGCAGTCACAGTTCTCTCAGAACTCTCTTTCCCCACTCAGATGCAGGCAATGGCAAGCTATTTCTGAACGTCTTGTTTCTGAACATTACCTTGAAACCCTATGGAGGCACCATGAGTCAGCTGGGACTTGATGGCACTTTACACACACAAATACACGCGCATACACACACCATAAATATCTCACTTATCTTCCAAAGAGCATATATACACCCAATCATGTTATACATGGAGAAATCTACCAAAAAATATTGAATCTTACCTTACTTTAAGAACTGGAAAAAAGTGAATTACATGTAGGAAAAATTGAATAAGACTTACCTTTTTGCCCATGACGACTGCTAAATTTGTCTCCGATTTCAGGACGCCTAGTTTGCCTTAGCAATATTTTGATCAAAAATGCATCCTCTGCATTCGAAGATATCATGACTTTCTCAATGTATGAATCAGTTGCACCCTTGTAACTAGTGAACAGGAGACAAAAAATATTCCCGTTCCAAGAAATGCCGCAAAATTTAAACAAGGCAAGTCCTCTGTGAGCATTAATAATGGTTTGATAAGTAAGACTACTGTCACAATTTTCAATGGACTCAGAAGGAAGTAACTCTGTTCAGGACTGCCCCTGTAATTTATTTCTTAAAAAAAAGTTATTATGATAAAGGCGGCATCAAAAAATACAGGAAGAAGAAGAAGAAGAAGAAGAAGAAGAAGAAGAAGAAGAAGAAGAAGAAGAAGAAGAAGAAGAAGTAGTAGTAGTAGTAGTAGTAGTAGTAGTAGTTTGGATTTATATCCCCCCTTTCTCTCCTGTAGGAGACTCAAAGGGGCTTACAATCTCCTTGCCCTTCCCCCCTCACAACAAACACCCTGTGAGGTAGGTGGGGCTGAGAGAGCTCCAAAAAGCTGTGACTAGCCCAAGGTCACCCAGCTGGTGTGTGTGGGAATGCATAGGCTAATCTAAATTCCCTTGATAAGCCTCCACAACTCAAGTGGCAGAGCTGGGAATCAAACCCGGTTCCTCCAGATCAGAGTGCACCTGCTCTTAGCCACTATGCCACTGCTGCTGCTTAAACCACAAGAACAGAAATGACAAACTTTATTTTTAAAAAATGGATGTGATTTAAGAATTATTAGAAAGGCAACAGCATCGTTTGAACATAAATAAGTGTCTCACAATGATCCAAGACACACTGGCTGTATTTCAGCTCCAATAAAATAGCTGAGCTTTTCCACTGACTTCAATAAGAGATGGATTGTACCCAAAGAATCCTATGACATCTGAAGGACTAATGCCTTTATTTTTATAAAAGCATTCAGAGGTTTCCCAATAGATTTCAATTTCCTGGAAATACAGTGTTGTTCACATTTTCTGGCAAAATAAACCGGCTAACATGGTGCTGTGCCAACCAAAGGCCAATCCATCAGCCGCTATCTGAAAAGCTTCTCTACCTGATCGCCACTCTTATGTCACTTGCTTCTATCATTTTCCCAGAACAAAGCATCTCTTACCCCACCCTTATTTGTCCTCTGAAAGTTTTTAAAGGTAACATACGTGACTGGCACATCTTTATACTGTGGCTGCTGTGGTACGCTGCTGCCTTCCAGAGGTGTCTGTGTCACAGTTGGCATTGATTTATTCACAAGCACCTGCTTGTTTTCTACCTTTTCCCCTGTAAAGAGATGAGAGCAGAATTGGATGACATTGGAAGGAAAGAATTGAGTGATATTTTAGCCCAACTTACAAAGGAGATTTCAGAATAAGACTTTAAATGGTAAAAAATGTAAGCAGGAATACAGTCTACACTGGTTGGTAATTGAAGGCGTTTATCTCTTTTAGCTGTTTTCTGATCTGTTTCTGGTCTGAGGACCTTTATACATAACATTGTAGGATGCTTGGTGTGTTTTATGCAGTTTTTAAGCCCTGGTTTGTTTTTAATGGTTTTGTTTTAGTTGTAAGCTTTCTCAAGCACATCTCTGGAGCAGTGGAATATAAAATTTCCCATTAAATAAACAAATTGTCCACCATAGGGGAAGGGTTATGTTCTGCACCATACTCAGTCCAAAATTCATAGCAATACTTTTAAAAGACATAAATATATTTCTCACCTGGAGAGCAAATACCATCAGCATCTAAAATTTCATGACGCCAAATTGGCTTGTGTGTCGCTGCATCCAGCATGGGCCCCATCACCTTGTCAAATGTCTGGTTTGTGTAACGCTTCAGAGTACACTTAGCATTCTTATACACAAGACACCTCCCAAAACCTCAGAGAAAACAAAAATGTTAACTAACATTATTATCAGGGTTATCCAAGAACAGTCAAACAGCTGTATAAATCAAATATTACAATAGTGATACCAACAACTTTTGGTTTCAGATTTTTGTTTAATCATTTATTTTTCTCTGAACATGAAGGCTGCAATCCTACATACACTTACATACATCTGACTCGAGTGTATCAATTTGCCTCCAGCAGAAATTTTTGAAAAGTACATGCAATATTATCAAGTGCATATGAAGGGACTTTTCGTTTCTTTTTGCCTACAAAGTTAGCATGCCTACTTTTTGAAAATGATAATTTTAGTGAGATTGTATATTTCCCATAAATTAAAAACTGGGTTCACAGAGAATTACATTGACAGAAACAGAAAAAGTACTACAAACAATAATGGCAGAAACATGACATTCTTCAGTTTACATTAATATTTACCCATTTGAAGATAATATTAAAATTTTTAGGATAAAACAGGCACATTTTAACACAATTGAGACATTAAGAGGTGTTTTTTTCTTTTCTCAGATTCTCAGGTGTTTTTTCTTTTCATCTGATTTTAAGATGTTCTTTCCACCTGATTCTCAGATGGTTAACATTTTTCACCAGAGACCAGAAACTAAACAATTTAACTAGCAATTATATAACTAGAACACAGACTAATTTTTGCTTTCAGGAAAAACTGAGGTAAAAGTTGACGCTTCAGGTTTTTTCAGCAGGCATTTATCGGCTGAAGATTTTGGTGATTCACACCCATTCTCCTACAGACAGTGGGGGAAGGGATCCAGAACAATTCCTTTTAATAAACTTTTAAACTGAGAGGTAAATGTGAATTATGTGAAGTATATCTCCATCCTTTATTCAGTTACACCAAGTCATTCCGGACAGTCTTTGATTTCCTTTTAATGTTACTAGTCTACCAGAAGGAAAACATTCTGCTTTAAATCATGTCTGCCTTTGTTTTAGAAAAAAAGAATAAATTAAGTGTGCAGACATTAATGCCAAAGATACATGTCTAGGAATACTAGTATTGCTGCCTGGCAACTAACTGGAAGGGTATTAAGGATGGGGAAAGTATGCTAGATCGCATCAGTACAAAAAGGGAAAAACGGTTTCAGTCACACTAGAACTAGAACTCAAGGAGACTGTAGTATTACCAGTTTCACAAAGTAGCTAGAATTTTTAAAATAACCCAACATTGAAAGTCTGCCATTCACATAAGCACAACTGAAATGAACACTGGGATAATAGCTGGATAATGACAGACCTTGCAAACTCTTCTTGAAAACATGCAGCTTTGCAACTGTGCCTACAGAGCACTCATCTATAAAAACTAGCTTTCAAAAAACAAACTACTCAGCTTTATACTTCTTTGTTCATTTTTATTACCTCTTCCCCAATTATCAGATTGAAACAGTGTCTTCATTTTGCTGACCCCATCAAGAGCTTAAATGCCTCCAAATTTCAGCATTATAGAAAAGCAATTAAAAGCAAGGTATGCTATGATCAAACTCTGAAGCGCAACTAATTCTAGTATAAGAATTAAGCATGTTCTCTCCTCTTGATGAAATTAATGAGATTTAAAATATTTCAGCTGAATTACTTATTTTAGCCTCAGTCGCCAACAGATGTCTCTCAGAGCAGCAGCTCAACATTTTCATATACTAACTTTCACAAACTGTAACTTTCTCAAAAATATTGCTCTCTATTTAAGGAAATGCTGGCATTAATTCTTCACTAATACTAGTGGAAGACAGTATGCTACAATGCAAAAAATATGCACACTCTTTCATTGACAAATATGATCCACAGCTTCATACCTCTGTCTAAAGAAGCTTTGTTTAAGACAAGAGCATCTTCAATATCGTAACCGCTGTAACTCATCACAGCAACAGTGGCGTTCTGTCCGGCAGGCAGTTTCTCAAATTCTATCAGCTCTATGGTTTTTGTCTTGACCATCGGTCTTTGTGGATATGCCAACAGATACATAAGAGTATCTATTCTGTTCCTTTGATTATATCCGATGGTACCTGTAATTTTAAAATATAACAGTTCATCAGCAAGATGGTTTCTATTATGTTTTATATTAAACCTATTTGTAAATGCAGCCAATACATTTGTTATTAAAAGTCATCAAAAGCAGCAATACTTTTTTTCCCCATGAGATTGTTTCCAAATAAGAAATACAAAATTCAGAGGAAAACTAACCTTCTGTCTATCTTTGAAAATACAACTATCTGTGGTTGACTACTACCTTGGTGTCTTAGCCTCACTAATTGAAGATCTAGCATTTCTTAAAAAAATACTACTACTATTAAATGTTTAGTTGAAAAATTATTCCACAACCTGATCCATAACCCAAAAGAACCGAGTACTCATTCCAATTCTAGAACCATTTACTCCATAAAATAGACTTGCACCAACAGTTATTAATGCAACAGCTATTTCAGTGCAGCAAGCAGGGGGCAGAGCATAATTATACAGCCAAGTAATCCACAAAATTGTTTACTTTCAGAACTAGCATAGTACAGTGGTTAGAGTATCAGATGAGGATCTGGAAAGCTCAAGCTCTAATCCCTTCTCTCCCAAGAAATGTGCTCCATAACTCTGGGCCAGTCACTGCCTCAGCAACTCCACAGGGTTCTCGGGAGGAGAAAACACAGCAGGTGAGAATGATGAAGGACACCCTGGTTGGAGGAATGGCGGCATTCAAAAAAGGGACTAAATAAATAGTGATAAGACATAATTTTATAAATGGTAGACGTATTTTGTTAGCCTCAGATGTTAAAAACATTTTGCAGACATTGACATGGGATACGCTGGCAGTTTTCAGCTCGTTAAGCCACAGCAGGTATTGATCCAGTGAGACAATGCATTTTAATTCGTTTATTATATTTATATCCCACCTTTCTGGACAGTTCTCTTCCAAAGCGGCTCATGCTGTTCAAGAGTTACAGGTCCTGCCCTCAGGTTTACAAACTAGACAGACTTCATACACAAGGGAGGAAGACTAGCCTGACAAAGTCAGAACACAATGAGCCTCGACACCTAATCGGTATAGGCTGATCTTCCATTGCTAGCATAGCTTGGGTGGATGCTCCGTCCTGGAGCCCTTGGTCCCCTGGCTGATAAGAGGCCAGAGTGCCCTTCCCATCAAACCCAGCTTTAAGGCTATGTGAGGAAACTAGAAAAAATTAAATGTAGTGAACAATGCCCTGCACTTTACATAATACCTTCCCCTTGCTTAGTGCTGCCTCAATACTGAAATATTAAATAAAGCATAAATGGATAATGATCTCAACATCATCTCATGCTCATGCTTCTGAGACAGTAAAGGAAAGGAGAGCACCTTTTAGGATACTTTTGTTCAGGATATCCAACTTAATGAATCATTCTATCAGTCCCACTTGATTCCTTTCAGTTCTGTGGCAAAGACTAACACTCCTGGAAAATCCAAACACTTCCATATGTAGCCAGGGGCCTTTAATCAGTTCTGTTTCTAATACAGCAATGTATGTGGCATGAAAGGATTCATTTGAAGACTCTCTGACTTCAGCAGCAGTTTGTCCATCAGCAAGGGGTCTGCAGTAATAAGGAAACGTCCAAAGCTGTGCTGAACTCCCAGAGGTTACCGAGGCAAAACCACACAATGCTTTCAATGCCAGCCATGTGCTTTTATGTTTAAAGAAATATAACTGTTGGGCCCAAGGGCCTACAATAATACATATTTTAAGACAAGCAGGGGACAGCACTCTCAGTGCCTTGATGAGATAATTTGGGAGGCCCATTTAAACCCTGGCCACCTGGAAAGCCCTCCATACAGCAGAAGCATTCCCGGCTCAAAAGCCCGGGTAGCTGGCTCCACCCTGGGAATGCCTCAGCCCATTCGCTCCTGCTCTGGCGTCCATTCAGACACCAGAGTTGCTATACAGTGGTGTCCACTTCTGGGATGCATTACCACAGAGTTGTGAGGCTCCTGTCTTTATCCTCTCTTCTGGTGGGGGTGCCTCTTGCAGTGGGTCAAACGCATCGATGCACCCCAGTGCCGCTCCCGTACCCCATTTGGTCCTCCCCCTAGACTGGGCTGCCTGTCCCTCAATGAGAGAGAAAGCATGAGATATAATATTTTAAAACGTATCTAACAGAAAAAAAAACAATGTGTTCTCTTCACAAATCATAACAGTATTCAAGAGAGGATGAAATTACTCAATGCATACTTAAAATAATCTTTCAGATATTTCCAAAATCCTACTGGTCACTTTCCAAAAAGTGAGTTTCAGTATTTTAATTCACTGGATGCAGTGGCTTATTCGAAGGCACATCCATTTGCTCCCACAGTTTGCTAAGTTCAAGGCTGGCATTACTTAGGCAGTGCAGGTATTCAGATGGGGCCATGTTAAGCAACAGGCCCTTTCTTCTCAGTAGGGAGCTAAAATGCTATCTCAATAATCCTAAACTCTTGACAGCCTGGGAAGTGACTAAATGGACTTGAACATGGATCTCTCGCAGGACAATGTGAAGACAGTTAGCAACAGCAGGGGGCGGGCAAAGCAGACTATAGGGAAGGCTGAGCTCTGCCCTCCCTCAAAAAAGATGAAGCTACAGTAGTTATATTTGATGCAGCGAGTCATCATGCAGACAGATTCAAAGAAGCCAATTCATAAGACTTGTGCTACTTTTTAAGATAGGGAAGTATTCCTAAGGTTCTCAGTCAGCACCAAATCCATGAGAGTAAATCTTTCCTACAAGCAGGATCACACAGGTCCTGTTAAAAGAACAGTTCCGCGGTCTTCCATTAAAACAAAAAATAAGCACAAAAATAGAAAACCCCGTGTGTACAAAGCAAAAGATGACAATATAATATGCCATCTTCTACAGTGTACTTCTGCTTCCCCTCCTCATTCTTCAGAACGAGGTGCTTTGTAATAGCACGCAGAAACAAAGCCCTTTTATTATTATTACTTAAAGATATTCAACAGCTTTTGTGTTCAGAACGTCAGCAGTAACGTCAGAGGATTGTATCCAAGGAGCTAAATGTGCAAGACCCGGGGTCAAAGAAGCTGAATACACCAACCTCAGAAAACACAGACAATGAATTGCAAATGACACTGAAAACAAAACGAGAAAAAAAGACCTTCACACAGTAAACTACAAAAGAACTCTACAGATACTGAATTGGCTTTCTGTACACACTAATCCTGCTTAACTGTGTGTGGTAACTAACCAAACCTTCAGAGCCTAATAGTCCTAAAATAGAGTCTCCCGGAAAAAAATAATAATGGTAAAGAAGGGGGCAATAAAAATAACACAGGAACAAAGATTTTATTTCATTTTTCAAACATACACCAAACACAGCAAAAGACAAAGAAGCTTTACCACACAAGTTTGTTAATTTTAACAAAATACAACAATGGGTAGAGAAAAACGTGATTTCCGAATTCGTATTTATGGAAGGATTGAGCCACTGGGAAGGGGAATTCTTTCATGGGCCGCTATCCAGGGGAAAAAGAGCATAAATGGCTTAAAATAAATGGACATCTGATTTCTAGCAATGATGCTAGCAACTTCTAGCAATGACACTGCCTTTTTCACTATGTTTTGAACTTCATTCAATAGCACTTTTTCTTCGACGACAATAAATTGGAAAAAGGCAGAACTCCAACCTCCAGGCGCAACTGAAACTGCACAGAAGAAATTGCAGTTGAATTCTGCATAACACTTTATACTTAAGACTGAAATGACTGTTGGGGGGAGGAAAGAGAACTGACTTCAGTTTTTAAAAAACTGACTGAAAACTCTGTAAGATGCACTTTTATAAAACCCCAAAGATGCTAGATTAGCTTCCCAAGGAGCAGGATTTATTTTTATTTTAAAGTGAGCTGCTCAAATTGCATAAGCAACTGATCCAGATGTTAATAGACTTGCAGCACATACAGTGGATTGCCCCATTCATTTTTCAGTAAACGTAAGTTGTATTGTATTGTTAGTTTATATACCGCCCTCCCCTGGAGGGCTCAGGACGGTGAACAACAACTGCATAATACCAACATCAACAGCCATAACATCAAACAAACCATCAGTAAACATAACATCAATAAACAAGTTCCATAGGTGCAAGGTCACAAAAGGGGGCATTTGGCACACATAGCACTCTTCTGTTCATACAAAGAAGAAGAAATCAATCATTGGACACAATTCTTGCCTCTTCAACACGTTGTTATCCTCAGCCACTGTTCTACCCCCACCTCCCTTTTGAACTGGGCTGAATATACCTGTGATAATAATATGTATTACTGGAGGGTTGCCAAAAAAGAAAAATAATATATAATGTGGAACAGAATTTTCAGCTCATACTTTCATTGCAA
Organism: Sphaerodactylus townsendi; assembly: GCF_021028975.2. Classification (NCBI taxonomy): domain Eukaryota; kingdom Metazoa; phylum Chordata; class Lepidosauria; order Squamata; family Sphaerodactylidae; genus Sphaerodactylus; species Sphaerodactylus townsendi. The sequence continues at coordinate 32,718,887 of NC_059430.1, forward strand.
AACACATTTTGCCACAGAAACCTTCCTAATGTGCTTTTTTAAAACAAGATTTCAGATTTTTCTGCAAACCTCAAGCCATTTTCAGATTTCTAGAAAGATCTGTCTTGCCCATTTGCAGCTCAAATCACCGGATTTAAGTATCGTCAGATTGGGCCGACTGCTATTAGTACACAGATAATTAGAAATTGCTGCTATTAATCTCTCTCTTGAAACTGGGTATTACGCACAATAGCTCATGACTAAAACCCACTGAATTCAATTTGAGTTACTTCCTAATAAGTGTCCTTAGCTCATAATACTATTTGCTACACCATTAAAAGTCCACTAATCAGTTCCAGAATTTCAAGAAATGAATATAATAACTAAATTTCCTTACCAAGCCCCCACCCTCCAAGATCTTGTCGTCACAGAATGGGTAATGAATACTAAAAAAATGGAACACATTAGTTATCCACAGGAAATCTCTTCTCAGTCAGCCTCTCTGTATCTCTGTCCCTGGATCTTTAAAGCATGAAAGAAAATCTGCCACTAGGTCACTAAAGATTCTGCAAAGAAATCAAGTACAGTAACTGTCATACAAGAGGGGGCAAGTGTCACTTTTTCACATCTGATCATTATTCAAAAGTTGACTGTGCAATTCAAACACAACTTTGTATTTCAATATGAAAAAATAAGCTAATTATTTGTGAGGCATGGCTTAAACCGGGGTGTCCAACTCTGGCGCTTCAGATGTTCATGGACTACAATTCCCATCAGCCCCTGCTCTCATGGCCAAGTGGTCATGCCAGCAGGGACTGGTGGGAATTGTATTCCATGAACATCTGATGCGCCAGAGTTGGACACCCATGGCTTAAACTAATCTAGTAGTCATATGAGTTGCATATGACATGACACCACCCAGATCTAAAGCACGCAACATCTTACCCATGGCTTGCTTCCCCATGGCACACTGGTAAGTGTTTCTTGGGGACTGGTTATGGTGAGGATATGGAATAAGGCCAGCACAGACACCAAGAAGGGTGAAAGGTTCAATCTCCAAATGCGTTGTCGCTCTTCAAAGAAAAAAAAAGACAGTCACAAATTCAGTAGAATAGCTCCACGTAATTCGAGTTGTCAAAACTCACAAAATGGAGTGTTTACAAACTAGAAGGATCAAACACATATATCATGGCTGTCATTAATAATAAGGCTGGGTAAGGGAAGTTGTGCAGGTAAAGAGGGAAGAAAAGACAGCTCAAGAACATGCATTATACATTACACAAAAAGTTCATCTCTGTTTTGAGGTATTTGCTTTGACCAAGTGAAGCCTTATTGGCTGGGATCACCAGCATTTACAGAAACTTCCCCAAGGCCAAGGGCCTTCTCACTTATTTCAGAGGCAGGGGCAGCCCCACTACTGCAAAATGATGTACTCATTACTTCACTGAAGTTAATGGGGAAGTATCCTGTTCTGGAGCTCTATGAGTACGCTCATGGAACTACATACTGCCATCAGCTACATCAGTGGAAGTACAAGATTATACAGGCAGATGAAGCTGCCTTACACCTGAGCCAGACCACAGGCCCATCAAGGTCAGTCAGGTATTCTCTAATTGGCAGCAGAGGTCATTCACAACACTTGCTACTTAATGGAGATGTTGGGGTACGAACTTCAGCTCTTCTGCGTGCCAAGCAGACCCTCCACCGCTGAACCACAGCTCCTTCCCACAAGGCCTTTGAAGAACATCTTTAATAAATAGGTTATTACCATTCTGGAGATATACCTAAAAATGTATATATACATAACTGCTTATTTACTGCCACATCTGCAATCTAGTTCTGACATCGTCAAACTTCACACTCAACACAGAACACTTACTTGGTGATGGTATGCTCATACAGCGCAATGTTGCAATCATTTTCCTCGTTCACATCCAAATATTCAACCAGACTCTCATGTAAAAAGTCTTCAAAATTCCTACAAAAAGAACATGAACATTTCAAAATTGTTTTTTTATTCTCAAGTGCATTTATGTCCTGCTTTTCTCACCCATGGGGACCTAACGCAGCTGACAACATCATTCTCCTTTCCTTTCCTGTGTCCTCACAACAACCACCCTGCGAGGAAGGTCAGGCTGAGAAAGAGAGCAACTGTCCCAAGGTCACCCAGTCAGCTATTCTTCCCCAGCAACCATCAGCAATGCAGTATAGTGTGAGAGGGGACACCAGAAGGGAGCAAACAGGCTCCTGCACCTTATTAAGGTTGCACAGAAAAGGAATTTCAGCAGGTGCAGATTTTATCCTCCACAGTAGGGCAAGCCTCTCCTCTTGAAATTCTCTCTCTTGTACATAGCTGTTAAAGGGCCCCATGCAGTAAAGGCCGTTTGGCCACCATGCTGTAACTCCAACACGCAATATGTGGTGCAGAATGAGCCTCTGGTCACTTGGGGAAACGTGTATTTTCCAGTCCAGTGCATCAGTACAAGCATATATGCTAGGCAGTGGTGGCGAACCTTTGGCACTCCAGAGTTATGGACTACAATTCCCATTTGGCCATGCTGGAAGGGGCTGATGGGAATTGTAGTCCATAACATCTGGAGTGCCAAAGGTTCGCCACCACGGAGCTAGAGAGTTTGGACTGGCTGCAACTCACATCATGTACATAATACGTGCTGAAAATAAGCATACTCATGACCAATGTGCCTATGTTGCTATTTAATGTGCAAAATGGTAGCCCTTAGACTCAAGATGCATGGTACGCACAATATGTTCAAAGCTGGTATGAAAGAGTGTTCCATTTATTTATCCATCCTGTCTTTCCCCCTCTCTGCCTGCCAAAAATTAGTACGTCATGGAGAAAGTTAGGCTAGAAGCTTTCTTCCAAAACATAGGTGGGGTAGCATTTGATGATAAAATTATCTCCCAGGAAGATAATTTCAACAAAATGTCAACAAAAACAACAACATTGACTCTGTTTTCCGATACACAAGTATGTGAATGGGACAGACTAACCCTGTTTATGATTACTGCATGACTCCTACTTTATCCTATTTTCTGCCTGGCTAATGAAATAAGCCAGAATGATGAATTCTTCTATGTTACATACCTGTAACCTTGTGCAAGTTCTTCCATATGCTTGTCTGTAACAGCAGGTTTTTGTTTCTTTACAATAATATATGGCCTAGATTAAAGGGAAGAAACAGCATTAACTAATGTGCAGTGAGCTTATTTAGACATCACTGTACAGATGGAAAACAATAGTTGAGATTTTGTATATTACTGTAGACAGCAGCACACAAAATCTGAAAACCAAGCTGAAATCACCCTTTGAAAATCATGCTGGAGCAAAAGATAAAAACAGTGGTCTCAGAGCACTAACTTTGTGAACTGTATGCAGCGATCAGAACTCTAGAAAGTTTACACCACCGCATGGAAACACGGCTACAAAGAATGGCATGCATTATCAAAACGTCAAGGACTGTTGCTATTTGTACAAGATGCTCTCGCAGTGTGCAGTAAATAACTGCAATATACTTGGGCATTCCCCTCCAAGAGTCCAAGCTAATAGTTTTAAAGGCTAATTAGCACTTCCAAACAGTGAAGTGGCGATCGGAACAACTGCAAAAGGATTAAGAGGATATGCAGGCAGAGAGAAGAACAACCACAGAAGGAACTGGCAAATCAGGTGACCAGCAAGGGGTTTATTTTTGGGTAAAATGTCATTAAGTTGCAGCCAATTTATGGTAATCCCAGCAAGCGGCTTTCAAAGCAAGTGAGCAGCAAGACGATTTGCCATTGCCTTCCTCTGCAGAGCTTTCCTTGGTTGTTTCCCTTCCCGAGGACAAACTCTGCTTAACTTCTGAGATCCGACAAGATCGGGTTATACCATGCCACCTTCGCTCCACCCCAGCTAGTTTTAATCTCTGCCAATAACACTGATGTCCATCGTATCAGGTTCCACAAGTCAATACTCTTTTTTTCTGGCCACAAGGTATCTTTTCAGCAGTCACCACTGAGTGAGGGTGTGAGAGTGACCCTGTTTTCGTAAACGAAAATAATGGTACGTTTGGGGAAGGAAGGTGCTGGCGGGATTTCACAGGAGGGATGTTATTGTAGGGCGCTTACCTACACAGCCTGCCTCCATCAGAGGAGATGTAGACACATCTGTCTGTAAGGTTTGTGGAGATGGAAACAAATTCGTTGATATACCCTGCTCTACGCATCAGTCGAAAAGTGTTGACCAGTTTCTGGTGATCTTGAATGACACCAAGGATGTTGCCTGTTCAAGAAAACAACTGTTTCATACATTCCCGTCTCTCTTTTCTAGTGTACAACCTTATCATCATTCAGGCTTTGATATATGCTGAGCTACCCAAGTTTAAAATTATTTCTTGTCTCAGCAAAAAAGATTGCATCTGTATTCCATAGAATTCACAAATCTTCGTCAGAATTTTATAACACTCTCCCTAATTTTACATATATCTCAACTCTAAATACCTTCCCCACACCATTAAATAAGAACTGTACACCGCCCTGAGCCCTTCGGAGATAGGGCAGTTTATCAAATCGAATAAATAACAACAACAACAACAACAACAACAACAACAACAACAACAACAACAACAACAACAACTGCTGTAGGAATTATTAGAAGAGCATTATCAACCTTTTCTGCCAGGCAGCAGAAGCAGCTGAGGGCTGCATTTCTATTTGGCACTCCCATCAGATGTTGAGAGCTGGTATACACATGACCAGGCCAGATCCTTGATCACAATTAAGATTCAGGCACTGACAACACAACGATGTTAGCAGAATTCTGCCTTCTGTCCCCGCAAGGAATTTCAATCATCCCCATTCTCAGGGGTTCACAGATATCTTTGCACTGATGTTAACAGTGATTAAGGAAACTATACACATTTTGCACTTAACTGGGACACCCAACTCTGTTTTAAGAACCTGTGCTGAGAACCTGATTAACCACCATGCAACAACTGTGCAGAGAAGGGACAAAGCAGCAGAACAAGAACATGCAATTCTGTGCTCAGCTCCTAATCTCTTTGCAATGGTTTAGAAAGAAGCTCTGTAAAATTCACAGGGGGGACCTTTTGAAAAATCTGAGAGCTACTTTATTCCATAATTTGGTTGCAATGTATAAAGGCCTCCAAGGGCCCTTCATGTGAACATGACCCACTACTCTTGATAGGGTGCCAATTTATAAGGACTCATATTACTGGCACTACCTAATGGCTGCAATATGTTAAAACATTAAAAGTCATGCTGATTGAAGGAAAAGGGGAAGAAAGTGGTTTATGGTGTTTTTAATGGCTTGTTTGGTTTTTAAATTGATAATTGATAATTTTAAAAAATATGGTAGGGTTTTTCCATGCAAGCTACCTTGAGCACGAATCTGAAGGGGCGGCATATAAAGTTCCCACCGTAAATAAATAAAACAATAAAAGCAACTTCCGTGGTTCTGTAGAAACACACAAAGGGTGTCTGACCACAAACCTGATCTAAAGAAGCATAAATCCAGATGATACCATGACGATGTAGCATGCAGCAGACACAATGCATTACATGGAGGAAAAACTCTCCTTGGTGTGCTTGTGTTACCAACTCAAGGCTTCCTTATAAAACTCCCATCCTACAAAGCACCGCTGGATTGAGTTTAGATAAAAAGGCTGATAAACAGAAGCAGCTGCTAACTTCTTTTATTCTCAATTTGTTTTTCTAGATTACAAAAAACCAGGCAATTTTGAGGAGGTTGCTGTACCATTAAGAAAAACAAGGAAGACGTTGGGATATGAAAGCTCTTCCCCACAGAGAAGATTAACGTCTTCTACTCCCAGGTTACCAGCTAATTTGATAATAGGGCCATCTTCCATATCAGTAGTAATGTGAGTCATCAGAGCTAGGTTTTTAACCAATCCACAAGCCTGAAGAAAACAAAAGAAACATTTAAAAATGCAGCATCCATATAAATGCTCACTGATCTTACAGAGTTCCTATTATTTGGCAAAGAGAATACTGATGGAATATAGGTTTACATATTCTTCTGGATTAGAAAATAAATACTATGCTCTCTAATCCTGGACATATTGATGCAACAATCACAATTAAGGGAACAGTGTACCTTTAGGTAATAATCACACCAGGATGAAAACAACCTACAGATTCCAAAAATAAATTTCAATAACTTCTTCTTTCTTTTACTCACTGGTAAACAGTACAAAATATATAGGTGACAAAACTATATCATTTCCAATTCCCTCTCAGGCATGCACAGATGCCTTCACAATAATTAAATATGCACATATCGATGCAGCATTGTGTTACCCAATGTACAGTGCAGATGACAAAACTTCCAATCTGAACCGCTGCCAATTATGTGCTATGACTCCCAGGTTTTGTCCAGATCATGGCAACAGCTGAAATAAATTTAATGTGACCTGCAGTCTGCCCCTATGCAAGCTTACTCTGAAGTAAGACCTACTGGAATCAATGGGATAATTTTCAAATGCATAGTGAGACCGCAGTTGCAGTTATAGCCAACTAAAACTTCACCACTTCAGTGAGACTGAAAACAACAATCCTAAGTCACTCCAGGTACATCAAGGTAAAACAAAGAAAATATGGTTTTTATACCCCGCTTTTCTCTACCTTATGGAGTCTCAAACTGGCTTACAATTGCCTTGCCTTCCCCTACACACAACACCTTGTGAGGTAAGTGGGGCTGAGAGAGTTCTGAGAGAACAGTGACTGGCCCAAGGTCACCCAGTGGACTTCAAGTATAGAAGTGGGGAGTCAAACCCAGTTCTTCAGATTAGAGTCTGCCACTCTGGTGGTCTCACTATGCATTACACCCACTATGCATTACACCCCCTGAGCACAAAGTTGGCCTTGCCAATATTTGGCCTTGCCAATATTTGTATTTTTGCCTTGCCAATATTTTTGCCTTGCCAATATTTGTATTTTTCAGGATGGTAATCACCAACAGCTTTTTCTAGGCAATTCCCGAAAGGTCTATCAAATAAATCACTTTGGAGGGAAGAAAAGCAATAGAGGAAGAAGCATAATTTGAGGCAGCAATGGTTCTGGTACAATCAGACAACACACCGTATATAAAATACTGTAGGGGGGAAAATGTCAAAGGTGGGTTAAAATCCGCAAGGAATGTCAAGATTACAAGACTGACAAACCTATGTTATCAACACTGCATTGATAGCCAATGGCCGAAACACAGCAGACCGTCACACTGTTGCCAAAAATGTATTTACAAATTTAAAATATTTATATCCTGCCTTTCTACAATGCCCAAGGTGGCTTATGAAACATAAACATAGAGACACATAAAATAAAGTATACCAAGTTAAAACATGAAGAGAAATTCAGCTTATGTTTATTACCTCTCCTTCAGGAGTGTCTGATGGACACAGCATGCCCCACTGAGATGGCTGCAGAGATCGAGGACCACTCACTTTTCTCGTCTTCTCAAACTGAGAGGAGATTCTTGTCATCATTCCCAGTGCAGATATATATGACAAGCGGGACAACACTTGAGTCACACCCTGGCGATCCATCTTGAATCTCTTCAGTGACCAGTTCCCCTAAAGGCCAAGAATTACATCAATTTGCAACAACACAGCATAAATATTTCTCCATCATCTAATCCATCCCTGTTTCAAAATGCAGATACCCCAAAGCCTACTGATAAAACAGCTTTAGCTTTTCAACTGTCCTCAAGATTTTATGGCAGAAACACCAGAGAGTAAATTCTGCCTGAAAGGTAACTTCACACTCTGTCACTAAGGCTGATCTTTGATTTCACACGTCAATAATTTCTTGCAGATGAAGGACTCACATAAGAGCAGCTTCACACCTGACCTTTTTTACACTGGTAGAGGTATTCAAGGGACAGGATATTAAAGCACTTAATTGATTGTTAAGGGAACACCTGAATATTAATATAAGTTGAAGGGCTCTAACACCCTTCTAAATCAATTGAAGTCAGTAGGATCATAAGGGTGTAACCCTGTTTTGGATTCACCATAAAAATACCTGGAACTAGTAAATGGGATGTGGCTGGGTCACCAGGGCTGAGTATTTTAAGTACAAGTGCACCTGCTAACATATAAGTGTAGCCTACCCAAGGGATGAGTCACTTGCGTATTTTGTGCTTGGCTACTTGGACTGTACTGACGTACAAAACTTTTAAAACTTATTACTATTAATTGGAACATTAACATCTCATATCAAGGCCGCAGAAGGAAGAAAGGTATTGCCGTTCAAACAGATAGACTGAGCATCTGGTAGAAGATACATTTTTAAGGAGAGAGCAACAAAAACAGCATCTTGTGATCTTCGATTGAATATGGTGACAGCAGTCATGAAACAGTATGCCACACAGGTTTTAAGATAGTCTCCGCTTTCCCTGGCACCAAACCTCAATCATTCTGAGGTTTTAGAATGCACTGTAAAATATAATGGGCTATTAAGACTTCTGAATAAGGCATATTACACACAGGAACCTGAAGAACTGCCCTGCTGTCAAACGCATGCATGTGCCCGCGCCCACACACCCACATACCCTGATTAGCCAAGCATCAATATTGACAGTCATTCATAGAGTTTTCTTTTTTGGCTCCAGCTCAACAGGGAAAGTCCTGAGAGCATCACATGCTCAGAATGAGCACATTGCCATGAAGCAAAAAACTGTTGGGGAGGCAAGGTGGAACAAAAGCTCTGTGTGGAAGAGGTTGAGGTCTCTAAACTCTGTAAAGTACTGGTGGCACTATATAAATAGTAAAATTCATAGTCTGAAACTATGTTTAAAGATGTGCAATTTCAGTAGTTTGCCTTCAAGGCCACTCCTTCCCTAGAGCTGGGTCCCATAGCCCGAGACGTCTAATAAGAGCCATGGGTGTTGCAGCTGAAAGATACCCTGTGCCTTTCCAACAATGCAAGGGGATACTTACAGTAGAGATGGCGTTCACCATTCCATTGGTGATTTGATCTTGCCGCATGTGCTTAACTACATCAAACTGGGCAGCTCTTTGCTTGGGAATCACTTGGTCAGCAATCTTCTTCAACTCAGAGTTAAATTTTTTGAACAAGTCTTCAAAGAGGAGAGAAAGAAGCTGCAAGAGAAAAACAAGATTGAGAGAGACTGCTCCAGAAGCTACACTGGAAACGGAACAAGGGCCATTCCTACATGTGACCCAGAAGAACGTTGGCACTTCTGACCCATTGACCACTTTCCACCCCAAAAATAAATAACCCTCAATTGATGGATACAAGAAGTCTGTAAGATTCTGCTCTGTCCTTGAGAATTTCTGAAACTAAATGTCTGAATTTGCCAGAGTCCATCTAGATTCCAACTCTCAACACTTTTGAAAGGAACAAGAAATGCAAGTAGTCATTCACTGACCTTCAAAGGGGTATTTTTAGATGAAGAAATTGGTCACATGACTGTGTGTAAACTACCTTAATCTGGTTTTTAATTCTCAGAATTGCTTTACATAATACAATCTATAACTGGTGGATCACTCATGAAGATTTCCCCAAAGAATCACCAGCATGAATATCTGCTGGGGGGAGGGGGGGGAATGTTTGCTTCCCTTACTTTTGTATAGTCTATTTCCAATCCTGTCCTTCCCTCTTTTCTACTTAATGTTTTAAGAACCACACTTGCTCACCAATTAGCCTGTTCACATCTCAGTACTCCTCTACTCACAAACACATGGAATGAATTCACCCTGATCTTGGGAGGAGGGGAAAGTGTAAATTCTTGAACTTGGCAATTCTTTCACAAGTCTTGGATTTTACAGCAGCTCTGTCAGGAAGACTAACAATGCAATCCAGAACAGAGTTGCTCCAGTCTAAGCCCATTGACTACAATGGACACAGACTGGAGTAACTCTGTACTGGATTGCACTGTAAAAATTCAGCACCTATCAAATGCCAAAAATGCAAGTTCCCAGTATACAAAGCATTGTGAAGTGCTAAATAAACTAGGTATTCAACCAGGCCCTGTTAAGACATTCTGGAGTCTGTTGCATAATTTAATTCCTGCATGGAGCAAGACCAATTTACAGCTCTCTCTATTTTCTTAGAACTGAACCGCCTCAGTGGGCTGAAAGCCAGCCACCCATTCCACTGCCCAAATAAATATTTCTACGGTCTATAAGTTGCCATCCTTCTGCTATCATAATGTCCTTCCAGTTTGCACACAAAGCACAAAACTGAAACATCCAGCATCTTTCATCTTATCGACACGATATAGTCATTTTTGTGAAATCTTCTGGAATTATAAAAGTAATCCAATCAACTGCAATGGCCCATCTCAGTTTCAACTACCAAATGTTTTAAGATGAATGGGAAATAAACGGTGTGAACTGGATTACCACACATAATAGTTTGACTACACATACTTGCTTTTATTCAGCCATGCAATTCCAAATTCTGAAGTGCATTTGAGTCATTAGGAGAGAGAGCAGTAATTTCCTCCCTGACACCGCAGAGCCCCACTTTGCCCTGCAAGCTGTCCCTGATGGTAGGAGATCCATAAATGGACCCCCTCCGGGATTTGAAACATGTAAACACTCATTATGGAGGAATTAAGATTTGGATTAGGATTCTGGCATGGGGGTGGGGAGCAAGACACTAATTCTTCTCCTCCTTGCTGTTTCCACACTACAAGACACATTCCCTTGTGACCGTGCTGGTCAAGTAGATACTGGATACAGTTAGTTGCCATGGCTGCCTGGAGATCTGAGCACAAAACCTTGCTTCTAGATCTAATCCACACTAACCACTAACTGCACTGTGTCACACATTTCTAGGGGGACGGGGGACTAAAACATGTTTTAAAAAACCCCAAATTCATTGGCAAACAAGATTGGACTTGACACAGTTTTGTTCCATGAGTTTTTTTATCACTGTACTGAGCCAAGTAAACATAATATGACGAATTGGCCTTAACTGCTAAACCATATTACAGCACAGAACTGACATAGTCTCATGGACACAATTCCTGTTCACCAGTGGTATAGCGCCAACAGGAGGGAGGGGTTACGCCCTGGGGGCGCACTGCAGCAAGGGCATGGCTGGGGCGTTCCGGAGCGGATGACACTATGGCCCCGGGCGCAGTTCCCCCTCACTCCGCCCCTGCTGTTCACCCATGCACTTTACAACAACTTAGACGTCAACAGTTCTCAAAGATATGGTTTTGATCTGATCCATGAAAAATAATGCATAATATATGCACCCGGTTTTCTACCAATTGTACAAAGCACAGATTTTACAAATTCATGCACCCCTGCCTATTGCACCAAGATTAAAGACTTATTTGTTCAGGACATCTAAAAATCTAACCACAACTGGCTGTGATTTTGAAATTTGGGTAGTTTGCTTCTACAAACTGGAATTCTGAACCATGGAATAGAATGTGTGGTGAAGAAACAAAAGCCCAATTTGTACTTGAATAAGTCCCAATCCACCTTCAGATCATGTGATTTTGTACTGGTTTATAGGCTAGAAATGCTGTTTGCCCATGCTAACTCTCAGAAAAAGTGGATTTTGACTGCTGGAAGATTTCAGCTGGAAAGGTAACATCTGTTACTTGAACCAATGCTATTATTGTATAGTTAATCCTTTTGATCTAGTTTTGTTATCTTAATCCTCACTGCTTAGTGTTCTTTTAGAAATATTCTTGCACATGGGTGCTGTGTGGTTTCCGGGCTGTATGGCCGTGTTCTAGCCGCATTCTCTCCTGACGTTTCGCCTGCATCTGTGGCTGGCATCTTCAGAGGATCCTCTGAAGATGCCAGCCACAACATCGAGAGAGAATGCTGTAAAGCTTCTTGACCATACTCAACATACCTAAATATTCGACGATGAAAGCCTTCGACAATACATATTCTTGCACATTTTAATAAATCACTTTAATTATATTTTGGGGTGTTTTTCAGATGGCTTCAATCTTATTCCAGGTCCTAGGCCTGCATAGATACATCTACCAGGTTTTGTGAAACTCACACTGAACGTGATCTATTTTACAGGGACTAGCAGCTTGCCCCTTGTCTTCTGACGATTTCAGTAGTGAAAAAGGGTTAGTGGCAGCTCTCGAGACTAAAGTATGAAGATTCATACCCTTAGTTTTTGTAATTTTGTGTATTGTTGACTGACCGAGATAATACCTTGGACTAGAACAGGGGTAGGGAACCTTTAACACTCCAAGAGCCATTTGGACCCGTTTTCCATGGGAAAAGAAAACACTTGGAGCCACAAATAATTTTTGACATTTAAAATAAAGATAACACTGTAAATATTGGGTTTTTTTAACCTTTTACTCCACTCATTCTGAGAGCGCATGGATCTCGCCAGCCCTGCTACCTGCAGACGAGGTGTGAATGGGGCCAGTGGCTTGGCCTTGCCAGCGCCCGCTGGGGAAAAGCGCCCTACCCAGCTTCGAGCGGGGGGGGTGAGCTGAGAGCCGCGGCACTGCCAGCTGGCCAAGGAGCAAAGTTGGTGTGCCACTGCCACCTGCTGCCTACTGCAGGGCAGGGCAAGAAGGATAAAGTGACTCATTTCGTGGAGCCCGCCAGTGCAAGGAAGGAAGAGCATCACGGCTCGAGCGCACTGGAGTTCCCCTACCCTGGACTAGAAGTTCTTGAAAAAGCATTTCAAAACTTTGAACAAGCATACAGAAATATTTCTCCACTGACTTCAGAAGAGTCACCAATATTCTCTTTTTGGCTAAAGTAATAAAATTCAGTGAGAAGTTCAGAAACTTATTCACATTTTTCAGCCCAAAGCATTCCTTTGCCAATTCATGTATATCCATAGGCTGTCTCTCAGAGCATAGTAAAGTTTCACCATAACCTATTTTTCTTAGGTCAAGTATAAGTGATTTAAAACAGAAAGAGGTGGCATGCCAGTGATAATAGTCATTGTATTTTATAGCTAACCCGAGGTCTTTGAGACAGCAACACTGAATAGCAAATTAAATTTGAGGGTGGGGTGGGGGTGGGGGTGAAAGAACTTGGGGGAGAGGAAAGGACTGCTCATCAATTGATTTCCCTTGAAAATCCTGAGGAAAAATTTAATAAAGTAGTTAAGCTGCTGAAATACATTTTTACCAATTAGCTTAATGTCAGAGAATTCTAATTAGGTGCCTTGAGATTGCCATTTAGTGTCTGAGGCTTTGGAGTGCCAAATTCTCCTTTTCAGACAAACTGGTTGCAGAATTAAAGACATTAGGCAGCCTTAATTATATTATCAGAACAGCTCGGATTAGTCAATCTCTGAAGTCAAGGCGGTTTTCTTTTGTCACAGGGTAGAAATCCCTTCCTTTCCAGGGTGCCGGATTTTGGTACTATTCCATATCTCACCCATACAAAGCAAGCTGAATTAGGAAGGAAGAAAGAAAGAAAGGAGGGGGCGGAAAAAAACCCCCAAACAAACCCCAAGGACAAAGACAAGGGAAATGCTAAGCAAATAATGAACACATTAGGGAAAGAGAAAAGGTAGGTGAAAAGATTAAGCCTGGAATCGGTAGGTTTCGCTAACACCTCTGCTGGCACCTGGCCTGCCAAGCCTCTAGTGGCAGAAAGACTAAGAAGAAGCTCTGTAAACCAGCTTGGCTGGGGAAACAACTGTTATCTAAAGCAAAAAGCACATTTCGTACTCCCTTGTCCCATGGGGTGTGAAATTAGCAGCTATTGTTTTCACACATTTTTATAGACACAATGCCTTTTATGTCTTCATATTGTGTAGACGGCTATGTTTTCCTCCTCATACAGAAACGGCCTTTTTTCATTCAAATTTTTTAAGCAACAGGGTTTTTAAGCCCAGAAACACAACCGGTGTTAATATATACGTATCTTGCATTGAAGGCAAAAACTCCAGCTAACTGAAAACTCTTAGAAACTGGCATGAAGTGGGATGTTTTATAAATTTACAAAATGTAGTCAAAAGAACGTGGGGACAGTGAGAGAAAAATCTCACGAGGTCGGCCTCAAGATATCATTTAGATCTTAAACGTTAAAAATGGCTACAAAATAAACACGACTGCACTCTTACAAAGAATCAGTAAATTAGTGGGCATATACGAGAGTATATGAAGCGCTACAATTTTAGATTATTCCCCTAGTCTACAGCATCTGCTACAGCAACTTTAAGGGATGGCATGCCAGTGATAATATTCAAAAACAGTTTACTGCGTATCAGTTCAAACCTTCAGCGGGGTCATTTTTAGGTGTACAGTTAACATGTCCTACACAGGAATTAGTTTAGGAACCTGGCAATTGCCATGGTGGGGAAAAATGTGTACACACTTTAATACAGGCAGTGGTATTCTGCATTAGCAGATTATGCTACAAAAGTATGCTTAGAACTGTTAAGCATGTAGATGCGAAATACTGAAGCAAATTACCTGTCCTGCCAACTCCAGTCGCTTATTACCATAATAATCTCTGTCATCTACTTTATTGTCCCCTTGGGCTAGAATCACCCTGCGAACCATTACAGCTGTATAGATGCACTTGGCACGGAAATTGAATTCTTTTACCTGAAAGAGAGAAAGCAAATGGAAACTGACAATAGTGAGACCATTCCTCCAAGAAAAAGATCCTGAAGGCCCAAACCAGTAAGTTTGACAGAATACCTAAATTTCATCCATAGAAAACTAGAAAGGACTTTAACTTTTCTAAAAACAGAAAATATAATAGCCACTAGGATCAGTTAGGTATGCAGAATCCAGCATATTGATATATTTTTAAAACATTTCTCTTGGCAGGTAAATAAAGGTGAAGTTATTGAGGTGAGCCGAAATCAGCCTGATCAGCTGGACAAATTCATAGAAGCAAAGAAGAAAGTAGTACAGAATTTATAAAAGCTAGGTGAACACAAAAGGAACTTGGAGAATTCCAAGGAAGCATGGGAAGATAAATTAATCAGGTAGTCCTGATTTCACAGACCAGAATATCAACACAGGTCAGCGTCAAACTGTCATTCCATTTGTCCTTCCTATTACAATTTTTACACACACATACGAAGGAAGAATGCAAGCAAGCAGGCCTAAATATACAAGATGGTCAAGATAATGTTCAAAACAGAATACCTGCACAACATCCTTTTCATTTTCAACATACATTATGTTCAGGCAACATCCCCTAAACCAGTGGTGGCGAACCTTTGGCACTCCAGATGTTATGGACTACAATTCCCATCAGCCCCTGCCAGCATGGCCAATTCCCATGCTGGCAGGGGCTGATGGGAATTGTAGTCCATAACATCTGGAGTGCCAAAGGTTCACCACCACGGCCCTAAACACTACCTCTCAGAAATGAGGCATTTATTTTTAAGAATTTGCCAGGAATTAGACCCCTAAATGGTTATCCTGTTTTTAATTAAACAAATATGCTCACTTTTATTTCTCTCCCCTTACATATTTCACTGCTTCCAGCATGACCTGAAAATACAGACTCTCAATAAATTGTGTTTTTGATTTGCAAAAGAGAGCCTTGGAGGATCTGTGTAGAATAGGACAGTTTGTCCTCAACCATCTAACTCAGGGGTGTCCAACTCCGGCACCTCAGATGTTCATGGGCTACAATTCCCATCAGCCCCTGCTGGCATAGCCAATTGGGCTGATGGGAATTGTAGTCCATGAACATCTGAAGCGCCAGAGTTGGACACCTCTGAACTAACTCCTTCTTGAAGCAAGAGGGAGAAGAACGACTGAGAGAGGAAGGCAATACGGCATTATGATATAACGACCAGCCACAACCACAACCAGGGCCACTTCTTTAGTAGCACTTATCATACGTACCGGGACATGGGCAAGAATAGTGGCTGCCAGCAACTCCCTTGCTTCTTCCATCTTGGTCTTCTTGGGTCCTCCCCACATTCTCTGCCTTCGGACCTTATTTCCCAAATACTTCAATGCCTGCGAAGTGAGTATGTAAGTGTAAGTCAGTACAGTATATGCTCTCATAGCACAGTCTTCTGCTTCTGTAATAATATTTTCCACACTGTTTAACATATCATATCTAATATCTTGTTGCCTCGTTTTCAGCCTCTGTAATCCTGCTCTGGTTGCCCTGCTTATTAGATATCACATCCTATTTACTGCGTTTATTTCGGTGAGCTTAGAAGGGTGTCGCTCTGCTTGGTGTGGCACTGACAGGGTCTGAGGGCACTTTTGCTGCTTCGAATGCAACAGCCTTATGCTTCTCCAACTTAAGCAATAAAAATCACTCAGGGCCACTACATATTTTTTACCTGCAGCCTTTTAAATGGACACTAACAGGAAATTGGCTTCCTAGTTTGATTTTAACCATGCTCAAATGTCCAACTTAAAATCAAATGTCAAATGATTTTAACCATGCTTCACATTGTCCAACTTGTACATTCCAGTTACCATTCTAATAAATCAGTAACTAGGCATTGAGCATGCCCATTACATTTAATTGTGTAAATAAAAATGGCATTGGCCTTTTTTGGGACAGGACAGTACTGAGTGAACTAATCTTCAGTTTATCAACCATGATGACTTTCAAGGAATTATATCACCCGTCATTGATATCACCCAGCAACTATTTTGGAAAGAGCCAAAGACTTTCTAACTCAAGTTCAGATCTAATTTTGACCAACAACCAACCAAAAGGCTGGTAGCTATTAAAGTAACAAGTCTAACTGGGGCTAAAGAGATTAAAACAATCACAGACTAATGCAGAAGGGGATTCCCAAAGTCTATGAAGGCCTGCAACACCATTTCCTACAATCACTGTCTTGCTCCATTTGCTGGCAAGAGCATCTTCAAGCAAGTGAAGGCAACTTCCCCATTCACATGATGAAAGCCCACTATAACATAATGCTTTGGAAGATGGAGATCTCTTTGAGCCACTGTTGCTGACAGTCACTGGTAGATGTACCCCATCTCAAGAATATGTCCTATTTTCTTTTACTCTAAGCTAGCGGCCATCACCAAATCTTGCATGGCAACAATTTGCAAAGAAAAAAAGATGCCTTCAGTACTTTTTATTTGCCTGCCCTGGAGCCATTTCACTGGGTGAGTCGCTAAAGAGTTGCAGCAGGGGGAGAGGAAGGAAACGTTATCTGTCTGCTTTCCCCATACCACATGCAGAGGTGGGATCCAGCAGGTTCTCACAGGTTCCCGAGAGTAGGTTACTAATTATTTGTGTGTGCCGAGAGGGGGTTACTAATGGGTGATTTTGCCACGTGATTTTTGCCTTAGTTATGCCCCTCCTCTCAGCAGTAGCGTGCAGAACTTGAAGCAGTCTAGCAGGAGGTGCACCGGCGTGCGTGGCAGCCTGCGCCTGCGTGCATTCATTTCCTGCCCAAGGACCGGCGCAGTGGCTGCGTCCTTGCCACAGCCCCGCCCAGGAATGCCTCACCCCCGGAATGCCCAGCCACGTCCCTGTCATGCCCCACCCAGCCCCATTGGCGCTACGCCACAGTTTGAATCCCACCACCATGGGAACCTGTTACTAAAAATTTTGGATCCCACCACTGACCACATGTAATTGTATAAACCTGTATTACTGAGAAGGGAGCTCTTTCTAAAGTCAGCTGGTCCCTGTACATATCAAAAACCGATCACAACGACTGGCTGAGACTGACTTTTCTACTGCAGCACCAATAATTAGAATGAAAGCTCGACACGTAGTACGGAGAAAGGACTCTCCCCATCACGTCTTCCGCCTCATCCAATTAAGTCACAAAAGGCAAACATACAAAGCTGCCATCTCTAGGAACACACCACTGATGGATGTTTGAAAGGGCACACACCTGCATCTGTGTGAAAATCTGAGCTTTCTGGCACTCCTCCAAGCTGGGGGCAAAGGCAGCCATCACGTGCTCCTCCGTACCAATCATCTGGACAATCTCTTGGTCACTCTCAACACCCATGGCCTAGAAGGAGGGTGTGAAGGGAGGAATGAAAGGTAGAAAACAGGAGAAAGAACATCGGCTTTGTGTTAATTCGCTGACATTTGCTTATGCTAATTTGCTATTGTATGTCACTACTACTCGTAAGCAAAAGCGAGTTCTCTCAGAAACACAGCCATCTGGCACTGGCACCAGCACACTCTCCAACTATGGGGTGGAAAACCTGGTGAACAGTAGCAGAGAATACAAACTACAGAGGAGCTAGCTTTTGGTAGAATGCTGTCGACAGCTCACTTGTGGAAGAAAAATCATATTGTTTCCTTATAAAAAAAAATCACAGTCAACCATTTGCTCCTGGCAAACGGATTCCCGCTAGAGCGCTACAAGAAAGCCAGGGTGCCTTTTCTAGGACTCAATCATAAAAAGGGGGCATTTGGTGGAACACGGAGACTGATTCAAAACAGACGCACTCTTTCACTTTTTACTAAGTAACTCGGGACAGAAAACTTGCCAGAAGAGGCATCAGATCCTGTCGACCTTCACAGATAGTTACTGACTGCCTCTCAACACTTCTGACAAAAGTCAGCACGATTTTATCCCTTTTGCAAAGAGTATGTGTGTGTAGAGGGGATGATCACTGTGTACTGCAGAAGAAGGCATTTTCTTTCCCATCCCCCCCTTTTTTAACCTTTCAGACTGCCTCCCCCCATCCAAAAGGGACCCTCTTTGCAGGAACAGACTGCCTGATGGATGGCATCTCCCCCTTTCAGCGCAGCCCTAGTCTCTGCTTTCCACGCATGAAAAGAATACGGAAAGTCCATTTTCCAGTTATTCGGCTTTCTGGAGTCCCACTTTCAGGAAACATGTTCTGTGTCAAAATGTCTGCTGGGAGACCTCCTCAACTGCACCACAGAATCCAGGGACTGTTCCAAAAGGCACACACCGCTCAAGCAGGGTTCTTCAGCGCCCTCTTGGGTAACCCTAGAATTCACCCAATGCTACCCTCAAGTTGCTCACCCAAGAGATCGCCTGCCATCGCGATGCTCTCTTTCAAAGAAGTTTGCCTGCCGTGACTTATCTTCTCAGCAAGAAACTCTTGGGAAGCTTCCAAGGAAGACCAGCCTTTCCTGGAACGCAGCCCAAAAAACACTGTTCGTCTCTCCTGCCCACCCCCCTTCATTCAAAAGAAAAGGCTTTCCATATAGAATCCTGACTTGAAAGCCAGTTGGTCTGTTCCCCCCCCCACCCACCCCCCCCTAAATACTTTATACATTGTTTAATAAAGTGAGAAAAAGCTAAACAGGTTTAAGGAGGGACAAATCTCTCCAATCTACCCATGAATAAAAGTGTTTCGAGGTTGCAGCCGGCAGCACAGCCCTTTGTAAATTCCCCCAGTGCTAAAGCTTTTGCTTTCAGACATTTGCCTGGAGTTCCGCCATATCAAGGAACAGGGAATAATCTCACTAAAACCTCCTTCTGGCAGAGCAATAATATGCTTCTCAGAAGTTGGGAGGGTGAAAAGTTATGCTTGCATTCGTATTGATCTTAAGCCATGCGTTAACAAAAAAGACTCTGCCAAATAACGTCTTGGGTACACTGTGTACAGTGGTGCTCACTGGGAATGGACAAGGCATCCCCAAACTACGCTTCTAAATAAAACTGCATGAAGGTCTTCAACAGAGCCTTTTGTCCTACTGCCAACCATGATAAGGAATGCTGTTTAGGGACATTACAGGGTGCTCTGCAGGTGCTGCCTTCTCAGCAATTTCAGGCACACTTCTATGTTGTCTTCAGCAGTGCGTTCAACAATCAGTATTCAAAAGGAAGCCCTCCAGCCCACACTCTTGAGGCTAGGGGCTTCCAACTTTTTTTGAGCCTGTGGTACTTCTGCAACTTTGAGAATAGTCAGTTGGGTGCCACCACCAAATGAATGCCATGGTGAGGAGCAGCCAATCACAAAGTGGCTGAAACCACAAAACGTTTCAAGCCAAGAGTCATCCTATGATAGAGGCAGCTGCTTCTGAATGAATACTCCCTGAACACACAAAGTTGATGCCTCCTGAGTTCTTCAGAAGCACGTCAAGTTTCAAAGAGGTAGAGTAAAGCTAGGACTGGCTCTTTGCTTTGGTGAAGGGAAGCGCTGGGAATGAAGGCACCAGAGAACACACTGGAGCCACAAGCGCCCATGAGCACCACATTGGGTCTCACTGCCCTCACCCCCATCACTGTTATAAACAGGCCCACTTACAATTCCTGGTCAATGCAACCGTCTGTCCTTTCTCCTAACCTCTCCAAAAGATGCATACACCTGCAGCAGGTGTCCGGGGCTGACACCCACCTTGGATTCAACCTGCCCCTTGAGGGATTCAACCTGGCTCCTGCCGGTCTTTGTGGGACTTATCCTGATGTTTGGACAACCAGTCCTGCCATGCAGGTCCACAGGAGGAGGCAAGATAAGGCCTTATGGGATTGCTGACAGAGAAGGAGCTGCGCTGGAAAGGGCCAACTGCTGCTGAACATGCAAGTTGGCCCCAGAGTGTTCTAATGAGGCCAGGGATGCCATCCGCTGGTAACATCTGGGTAACCATGGCAAAGGCTAAGGACAGGCCCCACCAGCCTGAGACTACTAGGTAAATAGGATTCTTGCTAGAGGCAGATGATGGCAGTCTGTAGATTCAGTGGCAACAGCTGCCAAAATAAGAGGCCAAAGGAGGGACCAGGCCCAGACAGGCTGAGGGCAGGAACAGGACCAAGCCCTTGGCCAGCTTGGAAAGGGAGAAGGAAGTGAACAGCTGGCAACAGAAAACAGGCGGGGGGGGGGGCAGGGATACCAAGCCTCCAAACTTGTTTCTCATGCTGGATTGGCCAAGCCAAGCAGAGGCCAGCCTCATTAGGCTAGGATTGGGTTCAGGGTCAAGGGGGTGGGGCTTGCACCCTTTGACAGGGAAATTCCCATGACAGGCTGGTGAGGAAGACAAAGGGCTGAGCTTCCTGTATGAGGGAAAGCTGCTGTCCAGGAAAGAAGAGGGCAAGGGTGCTGTAACCTCCTCCACCAGAAGGCTTGGAGGAGCTATCCTCGGGTCAGACCAATGCAGTTGAAGAGGCAGGAAGGTGGAGCCCATGAGGTAGAAGCCTCACAGCAGTCCTCAGGCAGTGACGGCTGGTTTATACATGCCTCCAAGATGCACAATTTAAAGGGATTTTCACATATTACAGGTTAAAGATTGTGTACTGTGTGTACCCAAACATATGTGTTGAATAAGACATGACTGTCAGTCCCATCCAGAGAATGCTGACACTGGGGATCTGGGCTTACACCACCCTTTTGGGCTTCTCAGCAGCAGAGCTTACACCACCTACTGGATGGCTTCTTGGTAGTGGGGAGGGTTTTGTTTTGTTTTGCCCCACCACCACCCCTTGACACGGAACTTTGGCAGCTGCCAAGAAGCCCTCCTGGAGGTACTGGGGCAGCACCAAAGCAGTGCTGTGGTCCATGGCCACAGGCTCTGGATTGGGCTGTTAAGCATGATGCTGGAGATTAGAAAATATTTCCTGTAGGTAGGGCTCAGTGGCAGAGCATCAGCTTGGCGTGCGACAGATCCCAAGTTAAAGAAGGATCAGGTAGAAGTGATGTGAAACACCTAAAAACCCAAAGAGCCTCTGCCGATCTGAGTAGACAGCACTGACCCTGATGGACTAATAGCCTGATTCAGTACAAAGTTGCTTCATGTCTCTGGCAGCCTTCAAGTGGCTGAATGAACACTTGTCAGGGAAGCTCTAGGTCCGTGGTTGTGAACCTATGGCACTCCAGATGTTCATGGACTACAATTCCCATCAGCTCCTGCCAGCATGGCCAATTGGCCATGCTGGCAGGGGCTGATGGGAATTGTAGTTCATGAACATCTGGAGTGCCATAGGTTCGCCACCACTGCTCTAGGCTGATCTTGCATTGGGCAGGGGTTGGGCTAGATCAGTGGTTCTCAACCTGGGGGTCAAATGACCCTTTCACAGGGGTCGCCTAAGACTCTCTGCATCAGTGTTCTCCATCTGTAAAATGGATAAATGTTAGGGTTGGGGATCACCACAATATGAGGAACTGTATTAAAGGGTCGCTGCATTAGGAAGGTTGAGAACCACTGGGCTAGATGGTCTGTATAGCCCCTTCCAAATCTATGATGTTACGCAGATGTGTCCGTGATTTCAGATTCACTCAGCAGCTTGTTTAAATTGGGCTACCAACAGCGCAAGCCTGCCTGCACGTATACTTATTAGCACACTAGAAACCGGTATCATAGACTGCCGTTACCCTGCTTTGCATCCACAGTGGCCCAGCTGAAATATGCTGTGCAAGTTCAGAGTACCACAAGGAAGTGCTTGTGCCTCACTTAGCCTGATATTTAAGACAGGCCCTTTCATATCACATGGACACATGGCATGATCTTATACTGAGTCCCACCATTGATCCATCTGGGCCCCAGATGATCTGCTCTGATTGACAGCTGCTCTCCAGAGCCTCAGTCAGAGGTCTTTTGCATCACCTACCAAATAATCCTTTTCATTGGAGATACCAGGGACTGAACCTGGGACCTTCTGTATGCAAAGCAGGAACTCTTCCACTGAGCCACGGCCCTTTTCTGTCACGTGTGGAGCAGATATTTATTTATTTAGGAAATGTTATGCCTTCTCTCTAGGAACCTGCCTAAGGTGGTTTACAAGATGAGAATAATAAAAACAAAATATTGAAAGACATTAATTAAAACCCATAAAAACATAATTGGGTGCTACCACCAAATGGCTGCCATGGGGGCTGCAGCCAATTACAAAATGGCTGCCATGAAATCTGCAGCCAATCACAACATTTTGGTAGGCTCTAAGCCAGTGGTGGCGAACATTTGGAACTCCAAGTGCCACCCTATGATAAAAGCAGTTATAAGACGATTAACAACAGCTGCACATTTCATTACATGTGAACATGATAGGGCAGGGCAACAAATAGCTGATTTCAGCCACATGTAGATGCAGAAGAATACACATGAGTTAACACTGTAAATACAGCAACAAATACCTGGTGTCTGCATAACGCATTATATGAAAAGGCTTTATTTAATTTTAAATCCTGCCTTTCTACAGTGCAGCAACCAAAGCAGCATATATCCAACAAAAAGGAGAGTTAATAGAAGGCACATGTGTATTGAGTGTCCAACGGGAAGCTGGACATCAAAACAATGGCTTTGACAGAGGAGCTGATAGAGATGATTTGCCAAATGGATCAGTGACAGACTTGGCAATGAAAGGGCAGAGTTCCTGACTAGAAAACGTGTGCTGCGTTGCTTTTTATGTCTAACTGCATCTAACAAGAAGCCTTCCTCACAAAAGGCACAGACATTTCCAGCAAGCCATGAAGAGTGAGTTACCAGAACACAATGCCCAATAAACTTGTCCATATGGATTATAGATGCCTGTACTCTGTCCAACATGATGAAGATGATAGTTTGGCTTTAGAATATAGTTCTGAATGAATATGAGAATTATCGTTCATTTTTATGCACTGCCTTTGTCAAAACCATTATTTTGTGTACTATTGAACCCATGATACAAGAGGATTTATGCTAAAATATAGTTTTACTTTTAAATGGATGGGAGGAGAAGGGCTAGGTAGGCACTAGGACCCAGGAAGAGCATTCTACAACAAAGAAGGTCCAACATGCTTTGTTCTGTCACGGAGGAATGTACAATCTTCTATCATCTTCTATCATCTATACAAAGTATAGATGTCTCTGGTGTACCTGAAAAGCTACAGCACTCCCAATTTCATGCTCATTAACTTCTAAAGATGTACAGTACAACAAACCCCACAGAGAGAAATGCAGACCCACCAGCCCTCCTGCAGCTTCTCACACTCAGGCACTGAACCCAGATTTACAGATCTGGGAGCAAATGATACCTAAATGGTGTTTTAGGCTGTCAAAATTCTGGAAGCAGCTCCAAGATATCTTGGTGCAAACAACTCTTGTGTAATAATTCGATTTCCAGCTCAAATACAATGCAAGGACTTTAGAAATGGGGACACCTCCAAGAACACATCCATATCTTGGCAAAAGAAGAGAAGAAATAGCCTCAGGCATTTGTAGAAGAATTCTCCCCAGATCAGGGCTGCTGTCCTTCCCTCCCCTCAACAGAAAAATTAAGAAAACATCTGTCTTTAACCTGCTAGCTTCACATTGATAACTGCCCTGATTTTAGGACTGAAAACCGTTATGCACTTTTAAAGTATGCACAAAAAAAGGAACGTGGTAGAGAAATCTATTGGAAATACACTCAAGGCAATGTGTTCCTTAATCAGGATGGCTGGAATCAATTACATTCTATGCAGCTGCATCAACATGTAACATGCCTGTCAGTCAGTAGCAATTATGACAACAATGACACTGTCAACAACTCTACCATTCCACTTGCAAGGGGAAACGGAATTTTTCATAAAAAGCTGTTAATGCGTATTACACTTCCTGGGGCATGCATGAAAGGTCTCAGGTAATGACAACACCAAGACACTACATTGATGTTACTTGTATGCATCTAATCTTTTAGAAAGCACTGCAGGGACCTAAAAACAAAGTAGAAGAGAAGAGTTTGGATTTATATCTCCTGTAGGAAACTCAAAGGGGCTTACAATCTCCTTGCCCTTCCCACCTCACAACAAACACCTGTGATGTGGATGAGGCTGAGAGAGCTCAGAAGGACTGTGACAACCCAAGGTCACCCAGCTGGCCTGTGTGAGTGCACAAGCTAATCTGAATTCCCCAGGTAAGCCTCCACAGCTCAAAAAGCAGAGCGGGGAATCAAACCTGGTTCCTCCAGATTAGAATGCACCTGCTCTTAACCACTGCTTAACCACTGTTGCTCCTGAATGCATCCGTCTTTGTAAATTTGACATAGATGCAAGTACCATCCAGGCCTGGGTATCAATTTGCAAATGAACCATGAGAACCAGGAAATGGAACAAATGCTCCTGAAAACGGTGGTGGCCAGCCTTTCTAGGAAGTGTCCCACAAATCAAATCCAAAAGATAAGGCAGAGCGACTCCAGCGCAAAGTGAGAAACAAAGGCTGCTGTAGTTGCCCTTCCTCTTCCTGGAGTGGCTTTGTCTCTTGCCTACGATGCTCAAGAGCAGGTAACAGCAGTGGCACCTTTAAGACGAATAAAGTTTTATTCTTGCTATAAACTTTCATGGGCCTGCACACTTTAAGACGATACGGTATGTCTGAAGAAGAGCGCATGCACACGAAACCTTATGCCAAGAATAAAACTTTGCTGAAGATGCTACGAGACCCAAATGTTTTTCTACTGCTTCAGACCAACACAGCTCCCCACCTGAATCTATAGTGCTCTGTAACTAAGAAGATGTGAACTAGGGCACAGTCCAGCATATGGTCCAGCATATGGTCATCCTTCTCACAGAATTTGGCTACTCACATCCTACAGCCAGAATGTTGGCAGTGCTGTGACACGATATTTTTACTTTGGAGATTTTTAATGCCAGCACTCAAGACAGCTTACAAATAAATTCATCATGAAATTATCAAAAACAAAACAAAACAAAACAATTCAGGGACATTATAAAGCATAAAAATATCCATAAAACAAGAGTCCAATGTGAAGCAGTCCATCAGCCGCTAAATACACCCTTAATAAAAGCCCGAGTTAAAAATAAAAATGTTTTGGCCTGGCACCTAGAAGACAGTCAGGCAGGTACCAGGTAATCCTCAAGGGGAAGGCCATTCCAAAGACAAGGAGCCACTACATAAAACGGCCCTTTAATAACCTAATCAAAAACATGTTAGCAAGAAATATCCACTGCAAATCCCTTTTATATCCAAACATCTTGGTTACTCATGATGTTCTAATGCTATGAGCAAGTGCTGCCCTCTTCTGGCAATGTGTCTTATATTTAGTTTCCCAGGGCAGCCCCCTTGGTCTGCAGTAAAGCCATTAAGATTTGAGTCCAGTAGCATCTTTGTACACCCGGAAAACCTTGTTGGTCTCTCAGATACTACTGGACTTGAATCGTAAAAGATTACTATTTGGCCCGATTCTGAATGATGCTCGAGTACTGGCCTACTCAAATAGGAAACCTAAAATAGAAAACCAGTTTAAAGTAGACTGACTCTGCCCAGCAAAACAGTCCAACCAGTCAGCCATCCTTCTAACCCTGCCTCTGCATATACTCTCTCCATCTTCCCCCTTTCCATAAAAACGAAAAAGAATCTGGCACTACCTTAGGTCCAGGTGCAGCCCATGGACACACGACAATGACTTATATGGTTAAGACCATTGGTCCATCGAGGTCTAGTACACTGACTGGCAGCAGCTCCCCAGGGCAGCAGCTCCCCAGGAGATATTTTTCCTTACCAATTGCCTTTTAACTGCAGATGCCAGGGACTGAGACTGGGGTATGCCAATGAGATGCTTTACCACTGAATTATGGCCCCTCACCAGTTAACCCATCACTTAACAACCCAGAAATTGAGATTGCAGATTGTTGAGTAACAGCATCCTAAAATAAATCCCCAACAAATGAACCGCAGACAAAACATTTGAAATTCAGCTGCAGAGAGTTCTCAGTGCTATCAAAGAACTTGTTATTTTTTAAGTTACCTTAAAAATAATGGCAATAGGAATGTCTTCTGAGAGGGTGTTGTGCTTCAGGTAGAACCTTCCCTGCTTCACAGTTATATTGGTTCTGCTCTTCTTCTCGTGAGTGGAGCTACACAGTTTGATTAAAAAAGGAGGGAGGGGGACAGTAATTCAGTCATTTGTATTTTTCAGACTAAGCATCTCTGGAATATTTTGATCTGTCACTGACAAAATTGGGTGCTTCACAATAGAATATTATATATCAAGGGCCTGAAAGGAACTGACTGGTGCATGTAGGGTATGTCATTAGGAAACTCCTCCCACAGCACAGTAAATCATAATGCTGAGTGCTAGCTAAACACCACCCTGCTCATGTAGTCTGGAACCTCAGCAGTCTAGAGATAATGTGCCTGGACGGCCAGATTTTGGAGAAGACAACAGGATGCTGTTTATTTAACTCTCAACCTGAGCTGCACAATCCAGGCCAGGAATATTTTTATGTGTTCTCCTCCATGTTTCGCAGGATTTGAGGCAGGTTTCTGAAATTTGGCATGTGCTGCTTACTCAGCCTACAAATATCACAAAGTGGCAGTAGTTCTTCCCCTTTTGCAGCTAAAGATCCCTCCCCTTCCCCTAAAAATGTTTATAGCATCCTGGACTGGTAAGGCAGACACAATCAGAGTTGGGGAATGAACGCCTCATTGTGCCTCCTCCTGCAGGATCCTAACGCTGGCAGGGCAGTCCTGCCGTAATGCTGAAAACAATCTTTGCATAGAGGTGACTTCGTTTTTCTGCATGGGTCATAGGCAATGAACTTCAGTAACAGAGGAAATGCTATAGGATTTGTATTTTGTGATGGAGTAAATAAACAATAAGAAAATTCCCACCATGACTCAAACATCCCACTGCTGGATACTAACAGATTATAGCTGCAGGAGGACTTTACTTCATAAATTTTTGTAAACCATTACTTTGCTAATTTTAAAGTAATGGTTTCTATATACCTGCAGAGAGTCAAATATGATCCCTCCACCAAGTACACAGAAACCCCTGCCTTGTCAATGGGTGGGCCTCTTTCTCTGCCCTTCTGAAAGGCTCCCAACCATGGATGTTGCTATTCAAATGTATGTCTGTGATGATCTCTTTATGAAACAGAACACTGAATAGATACCAAAAAGTTTCTGAGCAACATACAAGTCATATGACACATCACTTAGTTCTGGGTTGTTACATAAATTGTAAATATCTGACAGATCACCACATCTTGCTTCAGTCTACAAACTATTTTCCTGGGAACTTAAAATAAAGCATAATATATCTCTTCAGCAAATATCGAGTTCATGAGCCTTGTTTTACAATAAATCAAATTAATTAATGTTAGACTAATTTCTTGAAAACTTTGGTAGAATTTCTATAAGGTTTAGGCCATGAGGATTAGATTTAGAATTACATTTAATAAGCAATTGTTTGAATTTAACAAATAACGCATGATATTCAAAACAGGAAAAAGAACTTAATGTCATATAAAGATGTGACATATCCATATTTTATTACCTGGTAACAGAAGCCCCAACTGTCCCTTTTCTGTCAGCTTCTACAATTATCCTGTTTTTTGATAATTGCTCTTGAATAAGAATTACCTTCTCAACACCTTTGACAATGAAGTAACCTCCTGTAAATTAGAGAACAGCAAGCATATATTGACATTTCTCTAACCAGACAGTTTTATCAGAATCAAAAAACCACATAACTACATACTTACTTGGTAGACTTGGAAAGCTATGAACAGAATTTATCTGATAATCTCTTAGTATCCAAAGTGACACAGACAGCCAAACCCTTGCAAACCCTAGGAATAGTTGAAGTTGCATAGCAAGCAGACTACAAATTGTGTGGCATATTGTTGGTTTGTAGTGATGCACTGCTGACCCAGCAGCACCGTGGTAGAACGTTGGGACGCCAACGGACCTACGGCCTTGCTGGTCGCACCGCACCCCCACTCCTCATCCCCCCATGAGTCACGGGTCATGAACTGCCTGGCTCAATCACCGGGCGCAGGGACAATGGTCTTGCCCCCAGGTGAGGATTAGGCTCAGACGCTTACGCTCCTCTCCGCACGTAGCCAGATGAGATCATGCATCACATGATGATCTCCCGACCTCCCGCTCTCCCGGAACTCCCCCCGGTCCTCCCTCCTACACGCCCCCAATAGAATAACAATAAGGTGCCAGGAACCCGGCAGAACCGGACCTCCGGTCTCCGCTGCCTGGCGATCTCCACCAGATGTTATCTCGCTTCTTTGTTCCCTAGAGGGGGGCGAAAGCTTTTCATTACCTGCTCTTTCATATGGACCTTTAATTTTTTTTTAAACGTTGGGATTTGTAGGCAACTCATGCCATGGAGAAAGGCAGGGTATAAATATTTTAATTAATAAATACATGGATAAATAAATGTAATCTCATGCCATAGTCCAGGTGTCTCCAACCTTTTTGAGGCTGTAAGCACATTAGTAATTCTGACATAGCATGGCTGGTACAGCCACAAAATGGCTGCCACAAAGAGACTGTTGCAGAAAGTGAAGCTACCTACAAAATGGCTGCCACAGCTTACCTTCAGTCACACAGTGAAGATCCTTGTGCTATGGTGGAAGCTGCTGTCAAAGCAATCTCCAGTGGTCAATCAGACGCCTTGCTGGACAGAAGTTCCAGCTGACTCCACCTATTTCTAAAAATACCTAGTGGGTACCAGGAAAAGTGTCAGCGGGTGCTGTGGTACCCAGAGACACCGTGCCAGGGGCTCCTGCATAGTCCATACCTGCTTAATATCAGTGTAATCACAAGAAGCAGAAAAGCCAAAGGGCTTAGAAGGGCATAACCTAAGTTTCGACTGAGTAAACACTTTTAGAGTGTATTAAAAATGACCCAAGAATGCTAGGAAATAACTTACCTGGATCTAAAGGACATTCATTAAGCTTGCCAAATTCAGCAGGAGTTTTCCCTGTAAGGACACAATTGGAGCTGCGCAGCATTATTGGCATTCTGCAAAAAATCCAAAATAGAAGAATTATCTTTTTGAATCACAATAGAGAGCTACATGTAGCTCCTTAGTGGATGCTGACAACGACTATTTCTCCCTAGCTTTCAGTAACCAACAACGTTCTGTATTTGACTACAGTAGTTCTCTCAGAAACAGCAAACAGTCACTTGTGGATTTTTGAGATTAGCCAACCAGCTTTAAAGCTTTTCGTGCTAATGGTCTTCATATTATAACGCTGCACAAACAAGCAGTTTTGTTCGCTCCATTTTATTTATCCTGAATCTGACAGAGTTCTAAAACTTTAAGAGAAAGCTGGAGACAAAATATTGGACAGGTAAAACACCAGGCAAAATATGTGGGTCTCACGCTTTGAGATTTTAATAAACAATTCTTACATCAGCATCCTTGGCAGAAATGGCACCCTTCAAAGACTTCAATGGATTAAGAGAATTCTCCTATTTAGGATGGTACTTAAAATAGTTATGCACAAGAGAAATGGGCAGAATTTTTCTACGGGAGACGAGAGTCACTCTCCTTGATAAGCAAAGTGTCTACCTGTGGTGCCAACAACAGCTATCCATTAACAGTTCTGCATCCCAGGATATGAGTCCTGTTTGTTAGAAGCAGATGGAACTTCAGGTATTCCAGTGTCACATGACAGTTATGCTGCGCATAGGGCAGCACTGTGCAACAAGCTTGGTTGACAGAAATTTCTAGCTTCTCTCATTTTCACCTTTTAAAAATCTAAATCCCAAAGACTTAAACAACTTGTGCTGGTCTATGACTGTATTAATAAAGAGTGAGAGCAGCTGATTTTAACAAACGTTGAGTCATTTTTGGATGCACAAAACCCTGGTTTTGAATACATTTCTTCATTTTAAGAAATACAGTTTTCTCAATGCAGTGCAGCTGTCCTATTAATAACTTCTCAGAAGCCTCGATCACTTGATGCAGCAAAAATTGTGTGTACAAAACTCATGCAACTGGGATAATGATGCAAATTAGAAAAAGCACCCCCTTCAGTCAGGTATTGGAATAACTGCACAAATTTCCACCACACATTTATTTGTTAAGGTACCCCCAATTTTCCCATCTAGTTCACTTCCATTATATTTATTTCTAGACTGGCATTGGTGAATCTATGCAGGACCTTACAAGATTTGCACAGCCCACTGAAAATGAATGGAAGATGAACCACAGCAAAACCTGGCAGATTGCACCCTTGAAAAAATTAGCCACATGTTCTTTCACAGCAAATTATAAAATATATCTCCAACGTGAAAAATAGAAATAACTTTTACCTGCCAACAGGTAGTGCATTGCGAATAATTCTCTGGCTACCTCGAGTGTATTCGATGTCCACTGTGATTGGGGCTGAATAGGTCATATCTCTCAGGCGACACTGAAAAAACAACAGCCACACAGTTTAAAACTTTCCAGAAGGAACCCATAACACTCCATCACTGCTCCCATATTTGCCCCAGTCTCCGATCTCATGCAATAAAATGCCAGAGAAATTAACTAGCATCTTTTGAAAACCATCCTGAATTCCTCAGATTGCATCTGAAAAAGGTACTTAGCACAGTACCCGAGAAACCATCTTGTGCTTGCTTCTAATTTTTACAGAAAAAAAACTGGTAGGTTCCTTAATGGGAAGGAAGAGTTTAAAAAAAAAGTACCCTTAGCACTTTCAAACACACTGAATAAAGAACTATCAATCCGCCTCCAATGCACTTTGCAGCTGGATTTTACTGCGCGAAATGGCAAAATCCACTTGCAAGCCATCACTATGGTGCATTGAAAGTTAATTGAAATCGCATTTTTCAGCTTGTGTGAAGATTCTTAGCACTTACTGACATTAAATATTTACATCCTGCAAGCCATTGCATCAGACTCTGTGTTTGCTGCTCTCAGGTGTTTGGCACCAAAGGCAGAGCCTTTTCATAGAATAATCGAATCACAGAGTTGGAAGAGACCCCAAGGGCCATCAAGTTCAACCCCCTGCAATGCAGGAACACATAATCAAAACAATCCCGACATATGTTCAGCCCATGTTTAAAATCATCCAAAGAAGGAGACTCCACCATTCTCCAAGGCAGTGAATTCCACTGTCAAACAGCCCTTTTTCCGCACTAGTGCCTGGATTGTGGAATTTGCTCTGCACAGCAGCTCACCTGGCACAGAGCACCCTCTTTTTTTGTTTCGTTTGGTATCCCCTCAGTGATCTCTCCTTCCTGACCAATGTTTTAATTCTTGTTTTAATTTATTTATTTATTTGCATATTTTCACTTGGCTTTTGATTTGTCTTAATTAGGTGTGCCAGGCAGCAGATAAACCATTAAGTGCTACTCAGATATAATTATTTCATTTCTAGAATAAAATAACATAGCAGAAATACTAAGATAACTGTCACTGCAGAAATTTTGTGTAGCTTTTAGCAGCAGCACAATATGGAGTTTGTACTGGAACTTTGCAACCAGGTTAGCATATTAATCCATTACTTGACTATATTACTAGTTATTTTGGGTCTAGGTTTTCCCAGTAACCATGCCTTTCTAACTGAATAAAAGTGAATCTTTTTTAAAAAGAAACTTTATAGTCTTGCCAAGTTATATGATAGTAACATAAGTTACTATCTTCATCCAAAATAAGCACAACAAAAAGGCAAATATGTATTTTGAAAATCTGCATATTGTACAAGAAGAGAAGAAGAGTTTGGATTTATATCCCCCTTTCTCTCCTGCAGGAGACTCAAAGGGGCTTACAATCTCCTTGCCCTTCCCCCCTCACAACAAACACCCTGTGAGGTAGGTGGGGCTGAGAGAGCTCCGAGAAGCTGTGACTAGCCCAAGGTCACCCAGCTGGCATGTGTGGGAGTGCACAGGCTAATCTGAATCCCCCAGATCAGCCTCCACAGCTCAGGCAGCAGAGCTGGGAATCAAATCCGGTTCCTCCAGATTAGACACACGAGCTCTTAACCTCCTATGCCACTGCTGCGCCTCCTACGCCACAAGACTGAAACTCTCTCTTAGCTTGCTCATTACGACCAACTATAGCAAGAAATGCAAACTCCATAAGCTGCTGCACAGAAAGATTCAACGGTGCAGAGTCTATATAATACCTCGTGAGGAGAAACTGGCCTTGTTACATTAAAGCTTTCTTCAACATCTGGAGTTCCCACATAGATATTGAGGTATCTGAAACACATGCATTGCCAGCATAAGTCATTAAGGAAACACATAAAGACCACATCAAAGATAAGATACAATCCAGTTACTCAAACATATAAATCAAGACCGATGCTTCCAATGATTAAAAACAATCTCCAGTCACATATGAAAACACAAAAAGCAAAAAGTAAAGGATATCTTCCCCTCAACTATGGCAATGTTCACCAGATTTTGAGAGAAAGAAAAGGAGGGTCAGTGGAACCTAGTCTCTCCTTGTGGTGATGAGGGTGTTCAAAGCTCTGGCAGCTGGTGCAACTGGGGCAATGCCTGGGTGGGATTTGACTAATGCTGGCTTCTCCTCCAGCCACACCCCTGGACCGCCCCTGCTACACTGGTAGTGGCAGCACAGGGACACTGGTGCAGCATCCAGCCCATATCCCAGTGCGAAAAAGAGCCACAGTGGCTGGACACAGGCAGATTTGCCCCTCTGATGTGGCAAATACCTCAGGGAGGACAAATCTGCTGGCAAAATCCTATGGTGCTCCTAATGGTGGATTTTGAACACACACACACACCCCCCTTGGTTTGGGCCATCAATATGAGAGCCACACAGAACACATCAAAGAAGCAGAGTTCAAAAACTGGGCATTCCCCTCCCTACCTTCCTATTACAGACCACCACCAAAATCAAAAGCAGGCTTACTTTAAGTACCACATTGGGTCAGCATCACTTGTGATTTTCTCATTGGCTTTCATGATTTTCTTTATCTGGAAAGAAAAGAAGTCAAGTCTACACAGTGTTATAAGACAAAGGATTTATTACATATTTTATTTCTTCTGCTATTCAAAAGGGCTTACCTCTACGTTGATGAAATAATTGAATGAGTCTATGTGCTGCTTCACAAGTCCTTTCACCTACAACGACCACAACATAACATTACTTCTAGAAAAATAAACTCCAAGAATAGTGTTTAAATCAGCAGACAGACATCATCTAATTACTGCCAATTCACAGCACGAGTCCAGAATACAGCAATACCTGACTACAGTGATTAATGCTGTTGGGGAAAATTGGGTCTGGATGTTTCCTGGAGCTGTTCTGCCTTGTAGGGATGGCCTGCAGTGAACAGTTCCAACAGTTACACTGCTACCCAAGGGGAATTCACTTAGAAATCAAATTACAAGGCAGTCTCACTCAGAGAGGGCAGGACTGTGCACTATTGGGAACATTCCCACTATTCCTCTTACCCATGAAACACAGAACCAGATTCACAGTTAAAGAACAATTTATTCGGCAACAGAAAGACAGAGTGAGAGCAAGACTTCCATCATCTCCCAGAGGCAAGAGAGCATTGCCTTTCCAGAAGGCTGATTTCTGCCCTGCTTCCCAAAGTAGAAAAGCTTGTCACAGAGCCCAGGTATAGCTGTCCTATTAGACCAGCATGCTACAATGCTCAGAGGGTCAACCCCCCTTAACCAGGGGGTCAACCCCCCTTAACCAGGAGAGGGTCAACCCCTTGCTATTATAAAGGCCTTCCTTATATGATAGTCAGATTAATTGTCCATCACAGCTGTATTGCATCATCCTGGTTGTGATGAACATCTGCATGTTCAGTGCATATTGCAGATTTTGGGAGGATAAAACAGGGCAGACCCTCTTCTGGGGTCTTGTTTGAACATTTAGCACTGTACATTCTCCAAGGGCATGCCTCTGGAGGGTCCTACTCTTTGATAACAAATGACTTTAGAGGTTAATAATGTTGAAGCCAAGTAAAGGCAGAATCTGGGCCCATAACCTGTTGAAGCAGCGGTTACTCAGATTAGACCACCTTGTAGGATGCAATGTAGAAAAGAACTGATAGACACAGTCACCAGTGCAGTTCTATTTATTGCTATCAACTAACAAAGTGCTTCGCCAGACCACAGGTGTTTTCAGGCACACCTCACCCTCCTGTCTCAGCTATCTATATACATTTGTGGTACCAATCAGGTGCCCTCACCTTATCAGGTTTGCACATGGTACATGCTGTGCACTCAGTACTAATCTGCACACAGCAACTGTTAGAAGGAGGGTCTAGCTGTCATTTAGATTTTGCTCATCTAAATATTTACACATGTTCTGACAAATAAGCCATTCTCCTTGCTATGACTTGCTGACACAATAAGATACACTCTTGATGGAAAGGCAGAATGTGCTTCTAGGAAAGGCAGAAAGGTCTAAGGAAATGGCTCAAAAACAGCAGAAATATGGCTCTACGTAGCAGGGAAGATGGCTGCATGCTGCAGGGTCGGTTTCTTGTCTATCAGTGACCAGAGCAACTACTGAAAATGGAGGCTGGCAATTACTTCTTTTTATTTTATTAGCTCAGATACCTTAAGTGTACAGATTAAAATATAAACAAAACAAATATGAACATAATTTTCTCATAATATTTTCAGGGAGCCAGGAATGAGATCAGCATACACTTGGAGGCAAAGCTCAACCACATGTGAATGCTGCCTTTGTGCTTTAAATAGAATGTTCAGATATTACATTAGTGGTATTTCTTATTGGTATGCCAGAGAGAATGTTTCAGTTTAAAGGAACACTCTTATTGGCAACTGTGAACACATGCAAATAGACAAACCTTCAGAAATGCTGGAAGGAGCCTCCATTTTTCCTGAAAACAATAAAGAAAATACAGTATAAAACAACTTCCAGTTTATAAGGAAAATTTTAGATATACTTTTTTCTGCTGTCAAGTCATAGCTGACTTATAGGGTTTCCAATAGCGGTTTTCAAGGCAAGAGTTCAGAGGTTGTTTGCCATTGCCAACCTCTGCATCATGACCCTGGTATTCCTTGAAGGTCTCCCATCCAAATACTAGGCAGGGCCAACCTTGCTTAGCTTCTAATGATAGAGCTATCCAGGACAGGCAATAAACACATACAGACGAGAAATAATCAGTAAGTAATTTACATTGATATGCACACAGCTTCTTCAGCTGTAGCAGTAATATTCTGAAATCATTAAACATTATTAAAAGCAAGGGATCTAACCAGAGATGAGCACTAAGATACATGTGTACAATAATAATTTGAATGTTCCATATATAAGCATCTTCGGAAACTTTGGTATGTATGGAAGATACTGCCTCCAACATAGTAGGTCGGAAAAATACATTTTGTTCATCAGCAGCAAGGCATATTAAATGGTTAGAGCATCAGATTAGGATCTGGGAGATCCAAGTTCAAATCTGTACTCTGTCATGGGAACTCATTGGGCAGTAGAAATAGTTCAATGTAAATGGATCCACGTGGTTCATGTGAAAGTACATGGAGCTGTTAACTTCCCATTTGGACTATTCCTTCATTCTGGAAAAAACAGTGGCTTTTAGCCAGCAGGGCACAGCATCAGGAGATGGAGCAGTAGCTGTTCATCAAGGTCCCTTGTTAAAGTTGTTAGGGTTTTGTAGCAGGCAGAAAGGCAGGCCCAGGTTTAGGGCAGGCCCAGATTTAAACCCTGACTCAACTATGAAACTCACTACGTAACCTTGGGCCAGCCAGCCAGATTTTCTATAGTGATGTGCAACAGGTGTATGCCACCCTGAGCCCCTTGAAAGAACAGTAAAATAAAAAGGAGAGGGAGACAGGTGCACCTAGGAAATAAGACTGCCTACATGAAATTGAGACGTACCTGGAGATTTGGAATTGAAGCCTGGGGTTGACACATTTTGGGGAAGGGTGGGACCTCACCAGGGATTAGATGCCATTGAGTCTGTTCGCTGAAGCTGCCACTTTCTCCAGACTTCTTCATAGTCTGGAGATCTGGGATATTCCCAGGCCAGACCTGGAGGCTGGCAACCCTATGGATATGACTTAAGGGGGAGAGGAAATATTGGAGGCAAACAATGGAAGTTCAAGGGGCCAACACTGGGTAGGTCTGGTGGCTGTAGGGCAGACCCTTACGGTCACTGGAGATAGAGATAATATCCAAAGCAGTCGCCAGACAGAAAACAGCTTGTCTGTGGATTCATCTGAGATTTTGTGCCACGGGATCCTGAGGCTTCAACCCTGGAATTTCTAGACAGGTCTGGAAAGCCAACCGAGGCTAGGAAAGGCAGCTCAGCAGATTCACATCACAAACCATTATGACTGAAACACCAGTTTAAAG
This sequence comes from Sphaerodactylus townsendi, assembly GCF_021028975.2. Lineage (NCBI taxonomy): Eukaryota > Metazoa > Chordata > Lepidosauria > Squamata > Sphaerodactylidae > Sphaerodactylus > Sphaerodactylus townsendi. Next base: position 32,755,772 of record NC_059430.1, read on the forward strand.
ACCATTCAACATGCAGATTCTCACTGCAAGGAAAGCGGTTTGCCTTTTGGACCTGGCCCCTCGACTGCAAATATCACTCCAGGAAGCACAAAGAAGGCGGTTACCGCTCTTGGAAACTGCTCCTTTAATTGCAATCCCAAAAGGAAGAAAACAGGCGCTGCAGGGGCAGCCCAGAGTCAGGACATGGAAAGAGGCTCTAAATATACATATAAATATGCTGTGCGGAATCCACATTTGCACACACGTGCCTCCGAAAGCACAATTTAGGAGCGCTCAGTTGTTTGCTTGAACCAGTATAGAAAAGCACCGACAAAAGCGGCAGCGCCTCCAGTTTCTGCCCACCCTACACCTTGGCATCATCGACTCACCTCCACGGTGTTTACGGGAGCCGCCAGTTGCTCCGGCGTGGAAGCTCCCAGCTCTGCCGCTACCTCCTCCATGGTAGATGGCGAGCCCTTATACCCCGAGTGCAACGCTTCCGTCGGCGAAACGTGCCCCCTGCTGCAACTAGCGAGTTACGCACAGGTTCCGCTATGCTATCCATCCCTTTTTGGTGTTATGGTACTTGGTCCGGGAGAGCGGTTTCTCCAAATGCTGGTATCTCTCTGTACCACTATATAGGGTGCCTCGAAATTTATTGCTATTGTTCTAGATCAAAACACCTTTTAAAACGGTGAATAGGATGATGTGCGTAATATCTCATCTGTTTTCTGAAAGCCACTATATTCCATGCAAATAGAATTCGCCGCCTCTGTGCATTAAACTTAACGTGGGAATTATTTTCCATTACTGTATCTTCATGACAGGAATCATGGAGATATCCAAATGCTTTTTCCCTCCTCCAGGAATTGACCTGGATTGTGAATGCACCTGTGCGACTTTGATGGAAGAGGGGAAAGGGCATTTGAGTGTTTCCTCCTTCACTTTGCATAAACTCATGCTGGAATAAATGTTGCCGTCTTTAAGGTGCCGTAGAACTCCTGTCTTACTGCCCGCAAAGGTTGATCCATGCTGTCTGATCTCAGCGTGACTGTGAATGACTCGTCTATCTGCAGCCTTGGGCCATTTCTCACAATATAGCGACCAAGCGGTAAGTATTTGAAATCGCTTCCATAGAGAGCCATTTCATATATACACCTTGTGCCTGATTTGTTATGTGCCACCTGGCGGCAGCCTGGCGACCCACCACAAGTTGAAGAGCCTATATGACAAACAGGAACATATTAATCAATTAATGACTCATCAGGTAGTGCAGACACCACAAGTTGACAATTACAGTTGCCATACAGCAGTGATGGCGAACCTTTTCGAGACCGAGTGCCCAAATTGTAACCCAAAATCCACTTATTTATTGCAAAGTGCCAACACAGCAATTTAACCTGATTACTGAGGTTTTAGTTTAGAAAAAATGGTTGGCTCCAAAGCATGTGTTACTCGGGAGTAAGCTTGGTGGTAGTCGGTGGCTTTGCTTTGAAGCAACCATGCAACTCTTCCAACGGGTGAATCCCCACCCTAGGAGGGTTTACTCAGAAGCAAGCCCCATTGCCAGCAACTGAACTTACTCCCAGGTAAAGAATCATGCTTTAGTTCTTTGCATGAAAATCAGTGGGGTTTAACAACAATTAACAGGGTTACCTACACTGCTTCCCAAAAACTAGGTCTTAGGTTTAATGCTAATAATTGAGCCCAGTGGCCCAGGCCAGTCTAGATATATGTGTGGGGAGGGCACTCTGTTTGCGTGTGCCCACAGAGAGGGCTCTGAGTGCCACCTCTGGCACCCGTGCCATAGGTTCGCCACCACTGCCATACAGGATCCAGTTTAGTTAAAACTAGTCTTCTTTTGCAGTATGTTTTCTAGTCATTTTAGCATACTAGGATCTAGAGGAGTTCCAGTCCTGAGTTAGTGATGGCTCTCTCCTAAACTGAGTCTGATCAGACAGCCACCAAAACGGATAGACCTCAGCTTTGTATATATTTTATACAAAAGCAGTTCTTTGCCTTGATCACATCTCTGCATTTATTTTGAACATTATGAACATTTTACAGTGTCTACCATACAGCTCCTCAACATACATACACTGAAGGGCAAATTTACCTGTCAGTCTGATGTGCCACATAGGACTTTTAAATGGTCAAGCGATTAAATGTATCAAAATGGTTTCCAGCAGCCAGTAAACAGCTCCCCAGCAGCACAGAAGACATTCACATAAAATACACAGCCTATATTCCAAACACAATGGCCCATCTGCACAGCACAACTAAAACGTCTTGAGAATGTTAAAAGAAACGTTTTGGGGAGGTACTTCACACAGCTTTCCCCCCAAAATGTCTTCATGACATTTTATTTGTGCTCGGGGTGTCTTATTTAAAAGTCAGTAAAATGTGGACTTTCCCCCCACAAGCTGCCTTGAAGATGTCTCTTGCTTGGCTTTGTGGAATGCAGTCCAGAAGAGGTCTTATTTCTCCCATCCAATTTCACAATCCCCCCTTTCTATCCTTCTAATTTCAGTTCTCCTCCCTTCTACCATTTCAGATGGATTCTATGCTCAGTCATCATTCTAGGTGGATTCTCTGCCCATCTCCCATCTTGTGAAGTTCCCTAAGCATGTCCTGAAGTTTCCAAAGCACATTGTCTCCCCTGACATCTAGGCTGTCCACCATTGTCCTCATCAGTGTACAGTTTGTAAGCCACCTTGAGTCTCCTTACAGGAGAGAAAGGTGAAGTATAACTCCAGACTCCTCCTCTTCTTCCCCACAAATCCCAGGGCCACTATTTTCGTGGTATGTTTATCCATTCTTCATTTGATTCCAGTGCCACTTCAGATTAGGTGATTGTGTAAGAGAGAATAGTGGACTATAAGGACCAGCTAGGGTTGGGTTTTTTGTTTTTTTTTGCATTATATCCTGTGTGAACTAGAGTACAATGGTGAGGGTTCCTTTCATGCTCAGGTTCTGTATGTCTACAATTAACTAAAATTTCTTAGAATCTTTGAAAAGGCGTAATGTACACTGATTGTTCTGAGACCTCAGATATGTGCATGGATGACTTTTCTGCATGCATAGTTTACCTCAGATTTTCAAAGTGGTCAGATCTGTTTCTTGGAATGATTGTTTGTGAAATAATTCTGTCCCCCTCCCCACTCTCCCCTTGCCTCCTCAATTGCATTTATTCTGCACACTACTGAGGAACATATATCTCTAGTTTATACAATACAAGGGGGTGTGCAGCTAGAATAACCAGACAAGCAAATATTTGCACGTAATATAGCTAGCAGTCATAGACTGTATAATTTGTGAGTTGACTAAATCTACAATATACACATTAAAGGGGCTGTGTCTCAGTAATGCCCCAGTATATTTTCAAGAAAGTCTCACATACAGACATGGATGCCTTCATAAGAACTAATCAGCACTTTTACAATTGCTTTCCTAATCTTTACAGTATGAATCTTTACAACATTGACTAAATATTGAATATTGAAAACATGAGCAACCAGCTTCTGGATATATATTTGGCTTCAAAAATCTTCAAAGGCTCATGAGTGCATAGTATTTTCCATGTAGGTCAGTGAGTCATATATAAACTTGTTCTTACAACAATCAAGTCTGACTTGTTTTGGCTCTGCAAAGCTTTTTCTTGCTGCAAAAATGTCCACCATTGAAACTTCAGGGGCATGATACTGGGGACTGTGACCACAGCAATTTTCCCCAATCCCTATGTGTTAAGAGTGGTATGCAAAAACATGGTGTTTGTGACCAGAAAACACATGGATTTCTGTTAATAATAAATGTATGTCGCAAGCTTAATTTTTTTTTAAAAAAGGTCAAGAACCACAAACGTGTGCAGATCGAATTTTTAAAAAAGAACTGTACAAGGACTGTAAACTTAAAACACTTAAAGCACCGATCACTTCTTCAGACCCCTCACAGTCACCTAGTCCTACTCCAGGCAAGGAAACATGACAGTGTATCTGTGACCACCCTCTCTTTGCAGCGATGCATCTTGGCTCTTGGATTGTTTCTCACTGGTGGGGAGTTCAGGCAACTGTTTCTGGAGGTTCTGTGAGCTGGGCCAGCATTGTTCTATCCCGCCCTCTGTCTCTGATACCGTGTGGCCCATTGCTTCACAGATGTGAACAAACCAGGTTGCCACTAGGGAGGTGACATTTTTAGCAAAGACTGTTATCTTGGCAGTAAGACATTGCCACTGTGCCTTACACCTTACAAAAGCATGCTCTATAACACTTCTGGCCTGACTCAGTAATTGAAATGCCTTTTCCATGTGTTGTGCAGTTACATGAGCCACTTGCTCATTAGGAAGGCACCATCAGCCAGGAACATACACCCCCTTGTGCATCGCTTTACAAAGGTGTGATTTGTTGAAGACTGGAAGGCTGCTGTGTGGGCAAGATCAAAACAATCCAAATCTGTCACATGTCCATGTGACAGATCATTTTGTGTTTGTGCACAGTTGAACATACTTGGGCAATAGCTAAAGTGTGACTGAACTGCAGTGTCTGCATCAAAAATATCCAAAAGCCAATGCGATAGGGGGCCATAAGAGAGAAATAAAACTACACAATATTGTCAGGGATGGTGCACACTTGAAGGGACGCCCACATAAGGACTAGAATTTAGCAGCTAGAATAATTCCAATTACTGTAAGAGAAAGTGGTGGTTGTTGTTTTTTAAGTGTGCCTGACAAGCATAATTTCAGATGTTAGTCATGGGCATGCGTGCTTGAATTAAAAGATACATCATCATTTTAAACTACACCTAGCATGACCATATATGAAACAGAGAATTATAAATTATAGCTGAAGCTTCACTGCACTGAAAAATGCATCAGAGATGTGTTGTTCTGTGTTCTCCCTTTTATAGGCTAAATAAATGTTTTTTTTTCCTTTTACGAAGCTCGTCAGCTGTATTTTTGTAATGGAGGGAGGCACAGGATCAGTTTTCTTGGTAAACAACTGCATCTGCACATTCAGTTTTTGAATTAGTAACTAAAATGAGAGGCAAACCTGCCAGCACATCTTTTATCATAAAACAGCCTTTATTAATATACCAAACACTAACTCAAAAGCCACCAACAAAGGTGCTACATACAATATTGTCAAAGTTATCCAAATGACAAAAAATAGATGGTAAACTTGTTTGGACAATTTCAACGAATAATGTATAAGAGGGATGAGTACTTAATTTGGGCATCCGGAAGGCTGCAAACACTACAAGACAGGTAAAGATTGCTGAATGGACATGCCATGCTATATAAAATGCCCTTTGCAAGTTACTAATAAAAATCACCAAACAAAGCTTGCTTTCTCTTAATCATTGTGCAATTATTTTTACAGATGTTATAGCTTCCCAGATGGGATTGAACTGTGTAGAGAGGGCTGCTTCTACTTGCTGCCATGGTTTCTGTTTCATATATGCAGTGATTAAGACAGAAATATATTACATACACTACAAAAAATCTCTTGTAAATGTTTAAAACATAAACAGCCATATTAAGGTCCAAAATAGAGTTCCTTTGCTTTTTTGACATATTTGCTTTTTACTTCAAATAACTTATGTACCAGAAATCTTTTGATTCTGTACGTAATTTCATTAGCACACTTGTTGTATTACAATAGTTCTCACAAGTCAGAGTTTTTCAAACTGAGCTTTGCTCTACAGAGAACGCAAAACAAAAATGAACTTTCTTGCAAGTATTTATAAGACAACAGTCATTTCTAAGTCCAAAATTAGACAAAGCATCTTGGAGCAAGGCAAGAATGGGACAAGGGATGCTTTAGCCCTTTTCATATATTCTGGGAGGATGAGCACAGGTGAGCTGGATGGGGTGTGTGGAGAACAGGATTATGACAGATTCCACTTCTAACCAAGACCAGGAGATCCCCAAGTGTGCAAAAGTTCTTCACATGTACAAGCACACATGTATAGAGACCTCTCTCTATGATTAGGAATCCTGCTTTTTGTGTGTGTATGTGGTTATTCACGATTCCTAATTACTCTGCATGCGCAGGTCAAGGAGAATGCGTACTGCACAAAGTTACTTCCCACTACCCACAAATGTACAGGAATATTATTTGGACAACGCTTTTCTTCTACAAACATATTTAAAATAGTTCTGCACGTTGACACAGTTGTTTGAACAATTATGGATGGTGATTGCCCGAATGTCATTTGTTAAACTGACAATTGAATATACAGCAGTCAGAAAATTTTGCTCTTTTTGCAACTCCACAAGATAATCAAGATTCACAAAAAGTAATTCTGCCTCCACCCCACCCCCAAGAAACCAGCCTCAGTATGAGATAATCAAGTACTTGTTAAAGAAGTTATTTTCTTTCAAAAGGACATCTATACTTCAGTTACATGAAAAAGGCAGAGTTGCCTATAAAACCACAGTGTTCTTAATGTTGAGGTTCTTTTACTTTGTCATAGATGTGCCAACAGCACAGTATAGCAAGTAGGCTGCACATTATTCCAAAATGTGCAAAGATTAATTCTTAGCAAAAATACATTGTAAGAATATGAAATATTAACTGGGAGCCTTTAGAGGCACACATCCACAGAAATTGGACACGTTAGAAGTTTAGTATTTGCGAGTAGACTCACAATGAGCCAATACTTCCCAGAAGTAACTTCTCAAGTTATGATTCATTCTGGTATAAATTGGAGTTTTTTACACCCAATGTACTGCAGCCCCCTATATTCAATAATTTGACATATGCAAAAATAGTTTCTTTAAATATCTCAGTTTGTCAAGTAATCTTCTCCATCAAAAATGTTTCTACCAACTTTGTAACAATTGTACATTTCATATACTTCCAGATGCTTATCCAGGTCAACAGGTTCTTTACCACTAAATAGTTTGGGATTTGGCCACTATAAAGACTGTAGGATTGGGCAACAATGGGGATCAATTGACAAAGCAGAGCCTAGGTCAAACACTCTTATGGGGTCCCATCTCCTCCCCACTCCAGTTGCCAATCCAGAAGTGAAGTAAAATAACGACACAGCAATAAGGTAGTGGAGACAGGACTTGTTGGCAAACCACTTCAGGGTAGGTCTAGGCCTGCACCCATACCATTCCCTGCTTCCTCAAAGTAGCCTTCCCATAAAACTGATTACTGACCAAAATGATAAAAATAACAAGAAACATTAGGTACTCCGTTAACAATACCTAGATTTTAGGACCATTATTTCCGATTGTAAGGCTCTGTCCATCAATATTACTATGACTGAGTCTCAAAAGACCTACTGGACAGAACAGAAGTATCAGGTCTATCCAAAGAGTCTACCTGCACAGCCAAATTACTCGTCCAAAAGGTATATAACCACAAGGAGGAAAAAAATGTTACATAGGGAGTACATGAAGACTAACTAGTCTTCCAGAATACAGTACCAGCGGAGATATAATGCTTCTGATCTCTAACCTGCTTAAGGGATTAGCAGCAGGTTTCCCCCATCCTTTCTAATTAATAATTATATTGGGATCAGTCTTAATCATGGTTAGTGCTAATTAGAGTTTCCGTCATAACTTGGGCTAGATGAAAATCCTTATTATTGTTAACGGTGGCTAAAGTCAGGAAAGATGCCATCATTGGCCACAGTTAATAGTGGTTTTTTTGGGGGAGGGGGGAATTAAAGAAGGGTCTTACAATTGACTATTGAACCATCATCATGTATATACGCTAGTATGTAGAACAATTCACTAGTCACACCTAGCCAAAAATAGCAAACATGAATCGCTTTATGATTAAGTTATATTAATATCCCTACAAAATACCTCCAAACAAGTGATGCAGAATATCTGCCAACAGTGGCATCTTGGTATGCAAAAAGGAGTGTTTTGAGGGGCATGGGGGAACCCCTGGTCCTGTGACCTTACCTACTATAAGATCAATATAATCAATTAGATTATTTTTTCCTCTAGTTGCTAGAGGTCTTTCCCCAAACTGGCCACTCGTATTTTGATAGTATGCCATCAAAATTAATATTTAAATTCAGATTAAATCTGAGCTACAACTTTCTCTTTCATTGCACCAAAGATACTGGAGGAAGCACATTCGATTCTTGCTTTGGAGAAACCATTTACAGTAGACAATAGCAATAAACGTTACAATTCATACACACATGTATGTTTAATTTGACAGCTTCCCAGGAATCTGAGACATACAGCCACCTATATTTGAATGCAATTGCTAGGATCTGTTTTCATTAAACACATACATTTCTCTCTCATTGCCAATCATCACTTGAAGCTATCCATATTCAGAAGAATAAATCACCGCTATATAAATACTGTGAGGGGGGAGTGAAAATTTACATATTTCAATTAGTAGAAGGGTCAGTATCTGCTGTGCTCGTTACTGCTTCATTAAAAAGCAGTTTTCGAAATATATTTGCATAGAATGGTCCATACACCTGTTTATTAAGGTTGACAATGTTGGCAAACTGAGATCCAATGATCTCCATCTCCGTTTGAATCACAGCAAGGCCTCCTGGGATTGTGGGCATCGACTTCTGAAGGCATGGAGAAGCAAGCAAGCTTCTCATGTACAGTTGAATTCGTTTATCTGGATGGGATGAAGGGAAATTGCATTTTAATTCAAAACATGTATATCCTGCCTTTTTACCAAAGTCAACCAAGAAATGGATAAAAACAACAACAAAGCAATTGTATAATTAACCAGCACTGGTAACACCGTAACAGGTCACACCTACTTTCCCTTGTACTGTCCCACGACAGTACATCTAAATTTAAATGAAGTGTTGTTTTTTGTGACACCTGATATTTCACCTTTCTTTTTTCGTCTGATGCTTTTGAGTTTGAGGGTTTAATTTGTTCTGCTGTACCAAATAGGGAAACTCCTGAAGATTTGGGGGTGGTGTCTGTGAGAGCAGAATTTGGGGAAAGGGTTGGCTCAGTGGGCATGTAATGTCACTCTAGGACTTTCATTTCTCTGAGACTATAGCACAGTGGTGGAGAACCTTTTTGAGACCGAGTGCCCAAATTGCAACCCAACCCCCACTTATTTATTGCAAAGTGCCAACCCGTCAATTTAACCTGAATGCTGAGGTTTTAGTTTAGAAAAAACCGGTTGACTCCCTCTTCCTCCACCCCACCCGCTCGAGCAGGGGCCAGCCTGCTCTAGCCTCCAGCAAGTCCCATGTGCACCGCTCTGTGCCTCTCTAGCATTTCTGCCTCCTCTGCGCCCCCCTCCCTTGAGCAGCAGCCACCCAGAGCACAAGCACCAGGCCCGCCAGCTGAGTCCTTCCTGCTCGTCATGGTCCGTGCACATTGTGCTCAGTGGCCCAGGCCAGCCTAGATGTGTATGTGGGGGGGGGGGGGGTGATTTTCCGCCCCCCACATGACAAACTGTGTGTGCGAGTGCCCACAGAGAGGGCTCCGAGTGCCACCTATGGCACCCGTGCCATAGGTTCGCCATCACTGCTACAGTGTAACATACTGTCAACCCTCTGGAACTGCCATTTCCTCCAGGAGAACCAATCTGCAATTTGTAGGTGAACTGTAATTCCGGAAGAACTCTAGACCCTACTAGGAAGTTGGCAAACCTAGTATTATGGGGCCTGCAGAAGTTTTTGCATTTTCTGTGAGGCCCAATTTAAAGCTGGTTGTAACATTCACATGTAAATCTCCCACAGTACCAATGTTTTAACACTGTACTGATCAGTGTTAAAGGGATGTACAGGGAGCCAAGCCTGAGGATCCCGGATTGTTGATAGTTCTTTTTTAAAATTGTACCGGTATCACCATATTTTTGCCCCAGCAAACCAGTGCACCATTTACAAAGGGTTACAAACTGGAAGGCAGTTACACATCACTCATTATAGTTCAGGAACTACATTTTCAATCTTTAATATATTTAGAAACACATATTTGAATCTTGCATCTTCCTCTCTCTGAATTAGGGTTCCCATTTTCCTGGTATTGGCTGGCAACTGACTGGCAATTGAGCATACTGCTTGCTGATCCTCAGCTGGTGGATCAGCTGGTGGATCAGGCAGCATCAGGCCAGGTGAAAGGGGGTGGGGAGCAATCTGGAGGAACTTGGCAGTCCTACTCTGAATTCATCTCACCTTGAAATCTAAAATGGCATCCTTTCCATTCACTTCACCGTTCATCCATTCACTTTAGTAGGAAAGAATGGGTGGGGAGGGGGGCAGTAAAAAGTTGCCTACATCAGACATCAGTGTCCAAAGAGGGGAGCCTATGGTTGCTAGGCAACTAGTAATGGCAGAAGCCAACTCCCTAAACATAAATCATTTGTCAAGTGTAGGTACTAATACCAAGCATCACCAATGTACTTTTCAAACTGTCACTGATTTTTAATCATCTGGTGTCTGATGAAGAGAGCCTTGACTCTTGAAAGCTTTCATCTTGGGACTCTTGTGGGTCTTTAAGGTGTTACTGGATTCAAATCTTATTCTTCTACTGCAGACCAATATGACTACCCACCTGCAACTGATTTTAATATATTTGATGCAGTGATCCCCAACCGTTTTGAGCTTCTAGGCACTTTGAAATTCTGGCACAGCATGGTGGGCACAGCCACAAATCGCTGCAGCAAAATGTGGGATATAAGAAATAAAGCAAGCTGCAAAATGGCTTCTGCACTCTATCTTCAGTCACATGGTATAGATCCTTGTACTCTGGTAGCAGATGCTGCCAAAGCTACATTTTAAAAAAAATCTGCACAGCCAATCAAATCTCCAATGTTCAGTCAAAAGTCTTGGTTGGCCAAAGCCCCACCTGGTCTCATCTACTTTCTAGAAACATTTGGCAGGCACCAGGACAGGTGCTAGCGTGTACTGTGACACCCAAAGGCACCAGGGTGAGGATTCCTGCTATAATAACTGGAAGGAGGATTTTTAGAACACCCATGTAAATTTAAGTATAGTGTTAAACAGTAAGACTGCCATAGACCAAGAGTTACATTACTAACCGATTAAGGAGCTGATTGGATTATCTTCCTCTGTGATGTTGCAGATCTGACCCACTAAATTTGAGTGAACTTCTTTATTTAGGGGTGGGAAGCCCCTCTCAGTTAGTGACTGGTTTATTTCACTACATGTCTGAAGACCTATGGCAGCAAGAGCTTCTTTCAAATCAAAGGTCCTGCAAGCAAAAACACAGAAAAAGCATTGACACAGTCAAGTATGACATGGGTTTTAATATTTTTTAAATTATTTTTCAGTGACGTTATAGCAGAGTGAGGCTGCAAAAATGTCTTCAGTTATTTAGGAGTTAAAGCAATTCACAAAACTTGCTTAGAATTCAGGCAGCAGATTTTCTGCCTCCTGCTTTGCCAGTGAAGCAGACATACCCTGTTTCCCCGAATATAAGACATCCCCTGAAAATTAGACGTAGTAGAGGTTTTGCTGAAGTGCGAAATATAAGGCATCCCCCGAAAGTAAGATGTAGCAAAGTTTTTGTTTGGAAGCATGCCCGATGAACAGAACACAGAAAAATAAGACATTGCTTTCACATCCTGCCTGTGAGCTCCCAAAGGCACCTGGTGGGCCACTGCGAGTAGCAGAGAGCTGGACTAGATGGACTCTGGTCTGATCCAGCAGGCTAGTTCTTATGTTCTTATGTTCTTATCCCCTGAAAATAAGACATAGCGCATCTTTGGGAGCAAAAATTAATATAAGACACTGTCTTATTTTCGGGGAAACACGGTATGAATATGTGAGGACTGTCTTTGGGAAAATACATTCTTACAGGAATCCACACTGATCCCACACAAGTCCCTGTCAGAAAATTGATAATTACTTTTAGAACACACACCACAGTCAAATCCACCAATTGATAGCTTCCTTTCTTTAAAAAGACTGCCAATACCACTTACTTCTTATTCATTCCGTCAAGCAGCACAAACGAAATCCTCTTTTGTTTGTCGCCAAAATCTGGAATTCCTTCAATAGCTGCACCAACCATGTTGCTTGTCATGAGAGAAATACAAGCTATAACCTTCAACTGATTCAGTTTATCTGACAGCTCACGAAGGCGACCTTCATCTGTCACCAGTGTCTGGAATAGTTGTTTAGAAAAGAATGTCATTTCCGCAGCAAACTTCTGGTACAATTTAACATAAAAATGTGTTTTTACTAGGAGACCAACTCTGATGAGATATTCTCTCAAATCAGTTCTTTCAATTAAAAAAAATAGTTTCCGTGGAATATAGCTACCAGGAATTATACAATATTCAAAAACCCTGTGCTATAATAAATTTCCATTTTGTCGTTTTTCATAAAGATCCAGAATTTGTTTCCAGTTTGCACTAAACAATATCCCACCTCAACTGTACACACCTTGTTTTCTCAAATAAAAATTAATGGCTTCCATCAACCTCATTGGAGAAAGCAAATACAGCAGGTCAGAAAGGCAGGTGTTTCATCAGTAACTAACGGCTAACCTCAGCTAAATGGATCCACATGTATTTATTTCATACATTCATCCATTTGTGTGTAAAGTATTTGTATGTATGCCTGTTTTTAAAAAGGAAGTGCGGGATCTGTGGAATTAAATCCAACTCCCTGTTCACACCTTATCTCACTGCTTTCCATTGCTTTCAGCTCTTTTCTTCTAGCTGTTTTTAAATCTGAACCAGACTTGGAAAAATATGCTTCAAACAACAAAACACAGTAAGATAAGGAAGAGGCAGGACAGACTTTTATTCCCTATTGAATATACCATTTCCTATTAAAAATAAAAGCCCCCCCCTCCAATGTAAATGGACAGACACATGGACACTTATATGATTCTAATAATGACCTATCAAATTCAAAGTATACATAATTATCATATAAGATTTTTTTTAGAAAAGCGGCTAACATAGAAGAACATACCCATTTTCATTAGTCAGTGACACTCAACCCAAGAAGACACATATGGTTTACCAAAAGAGGTTTACACATACTGTTCACAAAATAGGTTGCTATTGGATGGGACCTGTGACATGGCTACTGACAGACCATCACTCCCCATGCCTCCCGTCCACATATGTTCAAAACTATTAAACAATTTTACTCTTGTGTCTTTAGTGGCTGAATTAGATGCACAATACTAGCATGAAACAGATGATTAAGCTACTTTACTTCCTCTCTCAGAAGTGGGAGCAGGACTCTGGAGTGGCACCGTATACATTCCCTAAATAAAATAATAATAAAATAAGTGGCAAAGACTCTTACCAACAAGCAATGTTATTTCAACACATGGAAGTGGAATACTGAGACAACATTGTACTAAGGGGGAAAGGGCTTTAAAAATCTTACATTGTGAATAATATACATATTTTACCTCAGGAATTGTTTTTTTCTGGTAATCCCACTGCAATAATTTCAAGTAGCTGTTGGTTAGCACCAGAGTAGGGCTCAGATTTGGTTTTGAGGCACCATCAACACCAGAGGATGAAGATGCTTCACAGGAAACAGAAGATAGTTCATCCTGTATAGATTCCCTTATCCATTCTGTTGTTATGTTCAGGGCACCTAAACAGTCCAAGACATGAATTGTTTGGCTCACCACAAAAATTACTGCACAGTTGAGCAAATAGCTCTATAGGGCAACCTCAAGGCAAAAGGGAGGTGAAACACAAGAGTTGGGAAAAGCTGCAAAGGTCTTTGGCCACAGTCACATCATAAGGGAAGGTTGTAATTGTGCACACATTGTGCTGAAATGCCATTACACTATTGAGTTGTGGGCTGCACCTGCTACAGAAAGAGTGCTGGACATTTTCTGTCATAAGTACTGATGGCTCAAGTTCTACCAATATAATATGATAAAAAGAGTCACAACGCAGTATGGGAAGAGCTGGAACTGGAGAATCATAAAGGTCCTCCTGTAAAAGAATGTCTTTATAAGACAATCCACAGTACTCTGCAAGCAATCTGTGTGTGTACACTGGAGGTGCAATTTCAAGTAAGCCCAATACAGTGTTAATACAACCTGCAGACCACCAGAAGCAAAGTTACACCCTTGTAAGTCCACTCAAGCCAGCAGACTTGAGGAGTGTTACTTGGCTTAAGATGGTAATGGAACAAATATACAACATACCACACACTAAAAGCTTTCTCACCCCGATCTCACTATTGTAATTGATTCTCTGAAACTGTGCAAATGGTTGTACCAGTTCCATCACAAGTACATTTCTTGGGACACTTCCACCACTTTAACTTAACAATAATCAAAACAGTCCTACATTTTAACAGGCTATTTCAGCAGCCATCCTCCACTTCCTTACAGTTGTTTCCTAAGCACTGGCTTTGTTAACAATTCTTTTGTGGTTTTACAAATATGGAATTACCATTGCCTTCCACTATAATTTTGTTTTGCATTAATGGTTTATTGTGGGAGTTCCTGATCCTAGTTTCATGGAACACATGCAAATGAAAGAGTCCACCTGCTAATATTATAGATTATTTATGTATGTATTCAATAACTGAACATGTGAGGGTTCCAAGAAAGCTAGAATTTTACTGCATGTACATTTGAGAAAGAAAACAGAAGAAGAGTTTGGGTTTATGCCCTGCTTTTCTCAACCATAAGGCATCAAAGCAGCTTACAAACTGTTTTCCCTTTTTCTCCTTACAATGGACACCTTGTCAGATAGGCAGGGCTGAGAGTTCTGACAGAATTATGACTGGCCCAAGGACACCCAGCAGACTTCATGTGGAGGAGTGGGGAAACAAACCAACACAGTTCACCAAATTAGATTTCACAGTTCAGGTGGAGAAGTGGCGAATTAAACCTGGTTCTCCAGATTAGAGTCTGCTGATCGTAACCACTACACCAAGTTGGCCACAAATGCAGTTACTTTAATGGTAAGTCAGTTTCCCAAGTAGGAGGAACTTCATCATTCCCTTCCATTCTGCATGCTTTCACTAGCAAAAAAAGTTTGTGGGGAAAGGAGAGATATTTATTTTTCTGCTGGTTTCATTTACCTCCCAGGCAGGCACATCAAACTGGCAGTAAGATAAACATCCCTCCCTCTATGGCCTTTTCTGCAAGCAAAAGCATGTGGGGTGGAAGGGAGGGAATGGCGAGGCCCAATTTGCTACCACACACACACCAGAGCTGATCCCTCCCCCATTTTAAAGGTGAGCATTGGACGCACATTGAATGTTATTCCAGTTGGGTTTTCCACAACACAATTTGTGTTTAACGTATCATCTAATCAGACCCATGTTAGAAGGATGAAGATGAAATTCCCATCTTGAGCCTCTCCTAAATTATAGGCCCCAAGGCACCTGCCTACATTCCCAGGCCATTATTTACACCCTCCTCTGTCAACAAAGAACATACCTGGTGTTTCTTCAAGTATTTCCTGGAACTTTGTTCGTTCATAATCCACCAAGTTGCGCTGAAGATGAGGTCTAAGACTCTGAATAGTAAAATTAATCATATCCATCTTCATGAGATCCAGAACATGAAATATTTGCCTGAAAGGATACAAAAAACAAGTCTGCAGTAAGCATCATGGAAGAAATCTCTTTATATACCACTGAACAGAAGCTCTCTTCCAGCAACACAGTAGGCAGATCTACACATTTATCTTGGTCCCCCAGCAATTTACTTGGGGGAAAACGTATAACGGACTTGCCCCACACTGAAGGGCTAGTGTGAAGCAGACCTGCTTAAAGAGGCCTGGGTGACAGTAAAAGTAAGGCAGCAGGCCCTAATTTAAATAAAAGCAAGGTGATTGGTCGATGGAAGGCACTGTTGCCCCTGGCCAATGTAAGGGGGCGCTAAAACGCTGCTAGATAAACAGAAAGACAGAGAGAGCCTGTCAGACAGTTCTTGGTTGGGAGTTCTGAAGAGAACAGCTCGTGTTCAGTTGAGAGCAGAGTCTGTGGAGTGAAGTCTCTCCGCTCTGTCTCTGGTGTAAAGGAATTCTGGTCCAGCTCAGACAGCTGGCAGGATTCTAGTGACAGGCAGCCAGCAGCAGTTTTTGGGATTCCTAGTTCCTTCCCTTTAATGGTGGAAGCAGAGGAAAAAAAGAAGATCACTGAACACTAGCCTGGGATATTTTGGGTGGCAAAGGAAACCACACTGGACAATTTAGGGGAACCCTGATTGTAGGCCACCCGTCCCGTTACAATTGGTGGCTAGTGGTGGGATAATATCTCTCCCTCGCCTTGAATATAAGCGACCCCGTTACAAAAGGCAACTGCCTTGCTTCTCAAGTTAAAGTCTGCCACTGTAGAACAACTATCATTAGAACTTCCATGGTGATTGATCGCCTCATGAAACAATACAGTATACATCTTATGTCAAATGTTCACAAAATACAGAATTGTCTCCACTGATAACTGAAAAACAGACATAATGCAACAGTAGGCAAGGCAGCTTAGCCTTGACTGACTGAAACCACCTGGAGAAAAAAAATTACGTTCCACATCACGTTTTACATTATTCCCCTCGTCTAAGAAAGTAGTGCTGGGATACAGATCCTGAGAGGCTACTCATAATGCAGACAGATTACTCCATGGCAATGCCTACATTCTTCCGACAGCAGTAGTAACATCCCAACCTTACCCATAATGACAGTATACCAAGTGATGACCTGTAACGGGTGGATGTTCTACTTAGCGTTGTATTAACGCATGACAGAATTCTGCACCAACAATGTGATAACCCATCCCTAAGCAATGGAAGAGGAGAAGGAATCAGGGGAGGGGGAGGGTACAACATTCTAGGGTCCCGGTCGCCATGGCCCAGGAGGCCAAGCGGGATGCTGCTTGGGGATATATATGGTTCTCCCCATCTCTGTTTATCTCACAACAACCCTGTGAAGTGGGATAGGCTAAGAAAGTGGCAGGTCAACAGTCACCAGGTGAGCTTCATACCCAGTTCTCTCCTACATGTGTGAACAGATTTGCAAACCTTAGTAATAAAATATGCAGGAGAAGAGAAACAAAAGGGTAACCTTGTTGGGTAACCGTGGGTCAGTCACACGTTCTCATCCTAACCTACGTAAAAGGTGAGTTGTAAGGATATAATGGAGAGAACAATCTAAGTTGCTTTGAGTCTTTGCTGGGAAGAAAGGCAACATATAAATGAAGTAAATAAAATCAATCATAGGTGTGTGGGACAGCAGTTAAAATGTCCGCCAGGTTCCAATTCCCACCCTCCCGTGAAGCTTACCTTGAGCCCGTCGCCTTCAACCTAAACTACCACAGAGGGCTGTTGTGAAGATAAAATGGAGGGGGAAATTATATGCTCCCATTTGATCTCTTCAGCAAAGGCGAGGGATAGAAAGTTGATTTTCAGTTTAGCTCTAGATCAATACAAATATCTAATTTAAAAACTGAAGTATTCATGTAATTCTTTGGCTTTGGGGAGGTAATGTCGTAAAGCAACGGGACAGCATTTTAAAAAGCAATTAAACACCAACCTTAGCAAGTCTACAATATTCCCAGTGGCTTTTAACTGGTTGACATCATTGTCTCTTACTGGAGCACAAAGTTTCCCCATTGTGCTAATGACATAGTTTGCAAGGCCCTGGATGTCAACCGCGTCGTGCTGGGCCTGCTGCCTTATGAGGTCTGCGTCGAGGACCTCACAGATTTGGCTTCGCATCCTGTTTGCACCAGGGTTCAGAAACGAAAGAAGAATCTGCCATAGCAGAAGTAGAAAAAAACACAAGCACAAGCTAATTAAGGTCTATCAGCCACATCTAATGACCTGCAATGGTAATGTCTTGCATTACATGTACAGTAAACAGCTGCTTAAAAGATCAGACATCCTGTGTTTCCAGCTGTTTCTGCAAAAAAGGGAATTCTAGTGAGGTGGTTTGTTTCCTCCTTTACATTAGCAGCTGCACCAGGCAGCCCTTCTACACCTTTGTACTTGGGACACATGTCTGGCAACCAGTAGGAAGTGGGGGCGGGATGGAAGCAGCCATTGGCAACAGTGAGATGTTACTACCAGGAAAACCTAGAAGTGACATCAGTCCTCTCTAGAAATTGCCAGAAACTTTAAGGTAGAACTACAGTTTCCAGCAATTCCTAGAGAGTACAGCTGTCCCTTCTGGGTTTCTCCCAGAAATGACATCGTACTGTTGGATGGTCTATCAGCCATTTTTTCCTTCCCACTGCCCCTTTGAGCAGTAGTAGTAATAAGAAGTGGAGGAGCCCCCTCCAATAGAGGTGCTGGCAACCTTAGAGTCACAAACACTGTCCTTTAAAATAATTGTCACCATCTAAAACATCTGGATGTAAAAAAGGCATGCACCTGCTGGTGAGTGAAAGAGCTAGTTTACTTAACAGTAAGCATTACTATGCCTCAAAGTATATTGCTTCCATTTTATCATTTATTTTGTCCTGTAATATAGACTATCTAGGCCCGTGGTGGAGAACCTATGGCACTCCAGATGTTCATGGATTACAATTCCCACCAGCCCTTGCCAGCATGGCCAATTGGGAATTGTAGTCCATGAACATCTGGAGTACCATAGGTTCGCCACCACTGTTCTAGGCTGTGCACTTCAGAGGTTTAGAACAGAGGTATGGTAACACTTTTCAATGACAGGACTAGGACTAGATGAGCAAAACAATAAACTTGGCATAGGTGAAAAACAGAAATCAAAGGCTAAACGTGCCTCTTTAATTTCTTCAAACAGCTTGATAGCATGCTCATATTCAGGAGGATCTTCATTCAGATCTTTCTCCAAATGATCCCAGAATGCTTTGTGTACAACTTGTCTCACTCTTCCGGGCAAACTATAGGAGGAAAAAAAAATCCACAAACAATATTTAAATAAGTGAGAAGTACCAGTTACAAAGATTAGAGTTCCTTACTTGTGGAAAAGCACCAAAGTGTTTCATTAACTGCAATATTCAACTCTACTGCACTTGACTTGCTTGGATTCCAGGGGGTTAAGGATCATATATGAAATCTGAGTCACGTATAGGCCTGGCTGTATGTGTCTGTTTTTGCATGAGGCTCTCTCGTAAGGATTTCCCAGCATGGGAAACTCTATGCTAACTATTTTGAGACTTGATCTTGGCCTACTGGTAGTAGGAGAAAGCTGAGGAGTGTGGTAGAAATCTGGGGAAGGAGAGAAGGTGGTTGATTTATTAGGAGCATGTAAAGATAGAGTCACTGACTCTGGGCAAAGACCCAAAACCCCTTAACAAGTACAGTTGGAAGACAACTTGCACAGAACTATTTTAGGAAGTGACTTCCAGGCTGACCCTGTGGGTTGCATGTCACAGTACAATTTTAAATCATAGCAATGGGCCATGCAGTCAGTTAGATGTGTAACATGGGAAAGGGTTTGGGAGAAAGGCATTCATGTGTTGGTTGATTTAGCATAAGGATTAATATTCTGCCTTTCCATTAGAATAAATTGCAACACAGTTGCACACAGATATGACATCTAGTAGTACTTCTGCATATTCAGGTTAGCCTTCTGAACAGAGATAGATAGAAGCCTTCCCCTCAGTGCCAACCATTTGCCAATCCACAATGAAACTGGAATTTACAAAACACCTATCTTTCTAGACAGTACCAATGGAAAAACATCGTAATATTACTTTTCAGTCTGACAAGCACTCGGCTACAAATAGTACTACAGGTAATATTCTTTCACTACTCAGAGCACAGGAGATTCATTAACGAAATCTGGTATGATGCAGTGATTGCAATTAGACCAGACAGACCCAAGTCACACAGACTCATGAAATGGCTTCACATCATCCGTCCCATCAAGGTCCTTATTGCCTACTCAGACTGGCAGTGACTTTTCGGAGACCTTTCACAACACCTATTTCCCAAGTCTTTTAACCGGAGATACTAGGAATGGAATCCAGGAACTTCTGCATGCAAAACTAGCATGACCTACCGGCCTCCTCCCACTTCCGCCCCAAATCTCTCCTCAGACAGCTGTAGCACATTTCTCTCTGTGATACACCTCTGAAGATGCCAGCCACAGATGCAGCAAAATGTTAGGAACAAGATCTACCAGGCTACGGCCACACAGCAGGGAAAACCCACCACAACCAGTTGAGTCTGGCCATGAAAGCCTTCGACAATACATGAAACTGCTTATAATTTTGTTGAAGCAGTCAAGAGAGTGTCAGACCAAATTGTATCAAGGAGCACCTTCTTCCTACAAGTCCCCTTCTCCCATATGCGTAGGTCATACTACAAACCCCTGCTTTGAGTGTCGTGGTCCTTCACAAGCTGGACTGATGGTTGCCTTCTGAGGGTGGGAACCACATGAGCGGATCCTCTCCCAATAACCACACGAAACTCTTGCTGGGATAAACACTTAGCCATAGCTACTTTACTGACCAAACGAAACAGAAGCGTGAGGCGTAGAATGGGTCTTGATCTGGCCTGTCTGCTTCCTAGCGAAGCTCCCTGGGGCAGATGCCCTGTATTAGGCTTCGCTCTGCTGAGGGGCTCTGCTGGGCGGACGCTCCTGGCCAGAGGTGTTCCCCATTTGCCGGTTCGGCAGGGCGGTTGCCTCTTGCCGCCGTCGGCACTTCCAGATCAATACCCATGCGCCACCGCCGATGGCTATGACAGAAAAAACACATGTAGTACTATAACAAAAAACAGGGAGAGGTGGGTGGGCAAATTGTCGGCTGGCCAGAGCACATGGCCAACACAAAGGAGGGATGTCCCTTTTAAAGGTTCAGTCAGCCCTCCCCTCTGGGTGACGTCAGCCCAGGCCTGACATGGCCCGGACTTTCGCCTCTGCCCTTAGTTGGGCGGAAGCAGTCACCTTGGCTCCACCTACCGCACCCCAAGAGGCAATCGCAGCCGGTGGGTGATTCACAGCTGTCTTTATCAGCAGCAGGGCTATCACCCCTTTAGATCTGGTAGGTTTTTGTGCAGCTGCCGGCATTTAGGTGCACAGCAATTTTACATTTGGCTGATGAAGGGTTGCAGTCTGTGTTCTTCTGATAAGTCTTTCCATTAAAAAACACTTTAAAAACTGATTTTATTGCTCTTATTTTAAGGTGCTTTGTGGGGCTGTCAGACTGAGAGTTGAAGCATACGTTTAGGAAATGCATCAGTAAAATTCTCAGGCTATGAGCCGTCATAACCTTTGAAAGGTCCTAGAAAGCAATGCAGGCCATCTGCTGCTTGCCAAAATTTATTTCAGAGACAATTCCTGCATGAGTAGCATCCAAGTTTTAAGGTGTGGTTTTTATGAGCTTGCAAATTACCAATTCTGCGGGTGCTCCATGCGTTGCAAGTGGAAATTCTCATTTACGGCAATTTCATGAACCAGACTCAGGTCTGACAAGTTTCTTGCCGCAGCCATCATTTCGTCAAATGTTACCACTTTGGGAGGGCTTGTTGCTGGAATAAAGGGAAGAAATGCATGTCAAAGTGTCAGGAAACAGGAGATGTGAAAACTGAACACCCAAAATTTAATTTCTTAATGGACCCTCCTAAGTTGAGCTGCCAGAAAATCAAATCTGGGACAAAAATTCACACTTGGGATGGAAAGGAGGTAGAACTCAACAAGAACGATAGTTTCACTATTTATTCCATTTCTATCCTGCCCTTCCATTACATCCCAGGGTGGGTCACATCATATAAAAATGCATCAGCCTAAAAATCATCACAAACATATAAAACGTCTCCTAAAAATGTGGCTAAAAACAACAAAAAACCAATACCCCAGAACCCACGCCCTCCCTAACCCCCACTTACAGCCTATAGTTACAGTCTACAAGTCAGAGGTCTGCCAGCAAAAGCAATCCTTAAAGTTAGGAAGCCGAGCTGTAACAAGGACAAGGTGAACAAAGTTGAGGGGAGCAAAAAAAAAAAAGTATTTTGTGACTAAAAGTTATTGCTTTTGCTATTCATGCATTTTCTTTTTGATCAAAATAATAACTAAGTACGTGTCAAGTTGCCTCTTGACTGATGGCAACCCTATGAATTAATGTCCTCCGAAATGTCCTGTCAAAGACTGCGCCAACTATTGGACCATTGCATTAACTTCTCACATGAGTAAAATGATGCTCTAAATCATATAACAAAGACTGCTACCACACATGGAATGAGAAATGCTAGATGTTCAAGCTGGATTTAGAAAAGGAAGAGGCATTAGAGATCATATTAAAATGTTCGGTGTTGCGTAGGGAGCACAATTTTATATTCTTGCCTCAACAACAAAATTAGCTAGTTATGGCTCTGCCGGGAAGTAACAGAAAACAGGAGTCTGCTGTTGCCCCTTCCATTCAGTGTTGTAAACCTCCAGGTGGTGGTTGGAGATCTCCTGACATTCTAACTGATCTCCAGGCAAAAGAGATCAATTTCACCTGAAGAAAATGGCCCCTTTGGAAGGTGAACTCTATGGCACTATACTCCGTTGAAATCCCTCCCTTCTTGAGACCCTGCACTCCTCAGGCTCCAATTCCCAAATATCCAGGTGTTCCCAGCTCAGCGTTGGCTACCCCACCTCCATCTAAATGTGTAGGTTTCCAAACACTCTCTTTTCACTGACCCCCCCACTGGATCAGTTCAGACAGAACATTCAGTGGCCTTACTGTCTCTAGCTGCCAGAACAATGCATTTATTTTTACTCAAGCTTTTAAATATGATTTTATTAGTTTAATTGTTTAATGAGAGTGGACTCTTAATACTTTAACTTTAAAACTATAGGCAAATTTATGTTTGCTGCATTTAAAGTTTTGTAAGCCATCATAAGCTGTTTGTTTGGAGAGGCTGAATAGAAATTTTCTAAACAAATAATTAACAAACAGTTTGTTAGATATGAGATTGTCTCCTTTGCCTGCAGACTTCCACACCCTTCGGTGCACAGCTGCGATAGTGAGGACTGCCTGGATCCAGGGAAATCAGAGTTCATCATGAAGTAGGAATCAGACAAAACTACAAACTATAGCTTGTCCTGCCTGCGAACTAGGATTCCATAATAGGGTTCGATCCTATTTCTTGGGAACCAGATAGTTTTCATAGGCACACCAGAAAGGGGAAGAGGGAACACGGGAACCAGAGACTTGACCTCTCAGAAAACAAATGATGGTTTGCTCATCCTGCCTGAACTTTTTGCTTCTTCATGGTTGCTGTCGGACACTAAGTGCAGTGGAGGGAATTTTGGAATATTTTCTGGGATGCACAGTCACTATATATTCAGCCTTGCAGGAAATGAACAAATCCTAGAAGACATTTAGCACTCTCCTGCAGATGGACACTGCAGGAAAACATTGGTAGCAGTGGCTTTCAAGGAAGCTTGCCCACGCTTAATCGTTTCACTGAACAATTCCTGGTGGACCAGGGGGCATACATTGAAAATGCTGGGGGGAAGAATTAGGACTAATAAAAGGAAACACTTCTTCACGCAACGTGTGATTGGTGTTTGGAACATGCTGCCACAGGAGGAGGTGATGGCCACTAACCTGGATAGCTTTAAAAGGGGCTTGGATAGATCTATGGAGGAGAAGTCGATTTATGGCTACCAATCTTGATCCTCCTTGATCTGAGATTGCAAAGGCCTTAGCAGACCAGGTGCTCAAGAGCAGCAGCAGCAGCAGGCCATTGCTTTCACCTCCTGCATGTGAGCTCCCAAAGGCACCTGGTGGGCCACTGTGAGTAGCAGAGAGCTGGACTAGATGGACTCTGGTCTGATCCAGCTGGCTTGTTCTTATGGACTTCTAATGACCCCCTGGTTTTGTCAAGCACAACTTACTTCCTGCACTGCAAAAACCTTGGACTTTCAGCTATTCAAAAGGACCCCGATCCTATACATCTTACACAATTTGCAAGTAATTCACTCTTGCTTACAAGCTGGGGAGTTGGATTTGCTCGAAGAGTCACTGGTAAAACTTTGTCTTGAATATTCAGAGTCACTGGAAGAAGCTGCGCTTTCAGAGAACCTTGAAGAATCACCGTCACTGTTCTGTTCATCATTGAGAGGCATCCTGGGTCAACTTCTGCTGACCAGAGTATGAAGAACCTGAAAAGACCAGCAGAGTCATCTCAACCAGCCTAAACATCAGTTCCAAAAACTCAAAAGAGCAATATGGAAAAAGCACCAGGGTCCAAATGGCAATATGACATAAAACATGAATAAGAAAGGCTGGCCTACTGTACATTCCATCTATCTGATTTTATTTTTTAAGCGGCAGTTGCATCAGGCAATCAAATTGCTAAGCTTGCTTGATCTTTGGTTTTTATAGCTAGAAACTACAAATTGGCTTGTTATACAAAATGCTTACAGGCCTTCTTAGGAACCATTACCCTACAACATACAAAGGAAGCCTGTATTTATTAGTGATTCCTGATTTGGCAGATAAAACTTCTACAGTGGGTTTCAGTTATGCATTTTTGCATAACAGTCTTTAATCTGCATTTCCCTTTATTTATTTTTAGTTACATTATAGTCCACCCTTCACACTGTGACTCAAGATGGATCACACAAAGACAGTCAATACATTCAACAAACAATGAAATCGGATTTAAGTTGTATAACCAACCAGAACTCTAAAAATCCAAAGGGAAGCAAAGCATAAGTGTTGACATTACGTCAAGATTACATAGCAAGGTCCAATCAACAGTAAACTATATGCAGCAGTATAGAAAGCGGTCCTTTAGCATTTGTAGAATCATTTTGTACAGTGCTAAACTCTATTGCCTGCACAGAAAACCCTTCTTGAATCATTCAATTTTGTACAGTTTATGGAAAGCCAGGAGAGGGAGAGCCTTCTTGACCTCCTCAGGCAGACCACTCCACAAGATGGGGGTCACTACGGAGAAAGCACATGTACGGGCAGTTATTAATTTTACGCATTTGCAGTTGGCACCAGCAGAAGGCCCTGCTTAGATGAGCAAAGCTATCAAGGTGGAGCATGGCAGAAGGATGGTCTCACAGATATTAGGGTCCAAGCCCATCAAGAGCTTTATATGTGATAGCCAATACTTTAAATTGAGCACAGCGGAGTCATTGGAGTGACCATAGAATGGCAATAATATGCATGCCCCATTAAGCTCCTGATAATAGCTGAACTGTGACATTCTGCAGCATTGATTTAAGGGAAGACCAACATACAGTGCATTACAGTAGTCTAGCCCTGAGGTCACCATGTCATGGATACAGGTGGTCAGTTAAGCCATGTCAAGGTAAGGACCATTTTTTGAACTAGGTTGAGTTGGAAGAAAATCTTTTTTACAACTGCATTAATTTGCTTCTCCAGCAAGAATATCCTTATTTTAAGCCTAAGAAAATCAATTCCAGATACTTATCAGATCTTTCCAACCCTTCTTTAAGGAAAGCCTTTATTATGGCAAGATTTTAGTCCCTGCCTATAGCTGTTCATCAGGCCAAATTCAATAAAGCCCCTTTGAATTTTCATATCTGCCCTTGTGGGCTTAACTTCATTTTATTTTTCCATATTGATAGTAGATAGTTGTTGAGATGGTATGGATGCTATACTGCAATTTTTAAAGTTTTACTTTGTATTATGTTGTTTCATTCTGTATTTATATGAATGTAATGTTATAAGGCTTCAACATAATAAATTCATCCATTCATTCATTTGTATTGTAGCCTGTGCATGAAGAATTCTGGTTAGCACTGTGATTTACCTACAGATACTTTAAGAGACTGACAAGTACAATTACAAGCAGTATAAGGCTGCAAAGCCTAGGCAGACTTACTAGGAAGTAAGTCCCACTAGATCCAATGGGAATTGTCTCTGCGTACGCTGTTTTAAAGAGTAACTGTGTCTAAGAGTGTAATTTGAAGGGTGCTTGATTTTGTGAATAAAAGTACTGTCAGATGAACAGACTGCTGCTTCCAGACAGCAGTTTAAGAAGGTTCTCTGGGTCTACTGGTTATGACGGTCTGCAATCTGAGGGTGATATTAACTCTTAAAAGGGAAGAAAAGCCAAACGTTTTGTCACTGAGAATGGCTCAAAGGTTTATAGCAACCTACCTAAAGCTACAGAATGCGTCCGTCACAATTATGTGGAAACTGATGCAGTTTTCCTACAATTAAAAAAAAGCAGAGACAATTAGATGCAATATTTAGCATTTCTAGAGCATTTTGGAGCATATAGTATAACAACCTTTGCAGAAGTGCTATGAAAATGGTAGGTGGGACCAAAGTGAGACAGAAGTTTGCTGAAGGCCATGTAGTGAGATTAGAACTCAGGGCTTCCTAGTTTCCATTCTGGACCATTACATGACACCAGCTTTCATTCTTCGATGGCCAGTGATGTTATACAGCAGGACTACTCCTTCAAAGTTATATTAGGAAACAGTTTGACTGAGTAACAGATCCTCTGCTTTGCATGCAAAAGGTCCCAGGCTGAGTTGCTGGAGTCTCCAGTTCAAGGAACCAGCTAGCAGGCAGTGTGAAAGACTCCTACCTGAAACCTTGAAGAATCACTGTCAGTCTGAGTAGACAAAACTGATCTTGCTAGAGCAAGGGTCTGACACAGTATAAGGCAGCTTCATGTATTTAAGTTTACAGCAGTCAGGACTTAATGTGGTGAGATCATTTCCTGCAGTGAAGGAGAACAGCTAATTCCAATGTAGCTCAGATGACTACCGGACTAGCCCTGTACTGCACATACGTGTAGGACAGGAAATGATTATCCCATCCCATTTGGAGCTCCACGTGGAATTTAGATCATCATACTACAGACACTCCAGGTATGTTCTGGCTGTGAGCCAACAAATTTAACCTTGCATCAGGTGTCAAAAGCCAAAGTTAGATCTCTTGCTTACAAGACCAGAGCTATGCTAGATGCCCCTTACTTTAAGGAATCTTCATTCATTCCTCCTTTAAGGAATCTTCATTCATTCATTCAAATTCATAACCTGTCAATATGACAGCAAATGGGGTTCATCCATATAAATGGCTGCAGTTTCAGCAAGCTCAGGCTATTCCTTATGTATTCAGAAAAATAATTTTAAATGCCATGAGGATCGGTCCCATGGCTCACAACTCTTTCTCCTGTACCCTGTGCTTTTTCAAGTTCCAAAACTGTCACTAGAACAGCTCTTTTGTAGTGAGATTAGAACTCAGGGCTTCCTAGTTTCCATTCTGGGCCATTACATGACACCAGCTTTTCGAAAGGTACAGGGATGGGGGAGAAGAGCTCCATAGCCACACACATTTCTAAAGGACTTTAAAAAGGCAAGGAAAAACTGGAGATGAGTCCTCCCATCACATTAGTTTGGCTCCAGGATAAACATATAAAGCCACATTATATAGAGTCAGACAATTTTCTTTTAGCTATCAGCCAACGGTTCTTTTAACTGGAGATGACAGGGATTGAACCTGGGACTTTTTGAATGACAAACAGATGCTCTACCAGTAAGCCATGCCCCCCATTCCTTCGCTATGAAGAAAAATATTAAGTTGTACATTTAAAAATACCAGATAAACACTGTGCACGCTCCATAAAACAGGGAATGTTGACAGTGGTTCAGGATCCATTAAAGTAAGAAAAAAAAGAGTGGTTGAGAAATTAGCTAGATTAAGCCTCTAACAGTTTTAAAGCATCCTGGAAGGGGACATGAAAACCAAAGTTTGGCCCCTTGAGGCCTGTACCCTCCATCAACTCCTCACCCCTAACAGAATGTTCTAAACTTGTAGGGGCACCAATCAATTCCAAAATGAAAAAGTTCTGACGGGTCTTTGGTTCATACTGCATTAGGTTCAGATGAGAAGCTCCCTGTTTGCTCTACCTCTAATCCCACTTGTTGGGGTAATTTTGCTACAATACTAGATTGCTAAAGTCTAGGTGAGCAGAAAACTGTTTTCATAGGCCAGAATTCAAGTTTTTCACTACTGCAGTTTGTGAGGAAAAACCCAATTGTTCATTTCCCTCTCTTCTTCCTGCAATTCCTTGCAGACCTTAGCACTATAGAATGTCAAAGGTTTATTTAATTTCAGAACTCTAGGCCCATTATAGAGGGAATGCTTATCTTGGGGCTCTTCACAATGCCATGGGGTTGTAGTGTGGTCTCTTCACATTTCTCTGTTTACACCCAAGAGGGCACTCACCCTGCAGCTTCTCTGCTGAACTCTCCCGGGCCTGCTTTTCCTGGTTCTCTTAACTCCACCCCTTAACTCATTCTTAAAGGCACAAATCTCATCACACCTAGTAGTCTCAAGATTGCTGGCTTTGTAAAAGCCTTTAAATTACTGTTACATTGATATTGCTGTTATAGCAGTCATGTCGATATTGTAGCTGTTTCCAAAAAATAATCCCCTTCCCACAATGAAAGAGGCAAAGTAATTCCCTGGACCACATGCTGCTGAAGAAAGGAACCATGTCGGAGAATGTATATTCTCTCCCCCTCCCCTCCACACATACACATACTTCCTGCCACTACTGCTGCCACAGGAGGAAAGGCTTGTTGTTTAAATATTCCTGTACTAGATCTATCATTATTTCAACAGATCTAATACGGTACAAATGCTTCAAGTTGAAATAAAGTTTTAAAAAGACCTCCTGATCATTCAGGAGGGCAGAAGTAGACTGGGGGAGATGGGGTAGAGACAAAAAATATGCTGTTTCTACTATCTGTAGAAATACCAACTTGTCCGGTGAATGTAAATGAGCACAGTACAACCCCTACATGCGCTCCTTGCCATCTCTGTTGTGTGTGTGGGGGATTCACACCATCCCTGGAAAAGAGGGGCACTGAATGCATGAAAACATTGGGTGTAAGGTGGGACCAAGCACTGTGTTATTATTATCTCAAGATATTAATATATCAATATGAGAATTTAGAGGTTGATGTGTTTTGGCTAATCTGTCCTGGTTGAGCTTCTTTTCTTTGACTTCCACTTGTTGGTTATCAAAAGATACTGACAGGATGAGTAGGAAGCAGGAAGGAGCCCACAACATGGAAGGGAGAGGGAAGCGTGGACAGGAGTGGGAAGGTTGAAGATAGGTAGGCTGGGTGTGGGCAGAGGGAAGATGCCTAGGGCAAAGCTATGCTCACTGGCAAATCTGCTCCACTCTGGCAGCAAAGCAAATTAAAGTCACACTAGAAGTGGTGTCAATTGCTGTAGAGAGAATGGAAAGCGAAAGCAGGACTTGAGGAAATATCTCCATACAAGAAATCTTGCCATGATGGACATTCACTCCAGCTGCACAGCAGACACCTTGCGCATAATCAGTCTAAGATCTATAGCAAAGTATGGAGGAAATGCCAACATTCAGATGTTTTGTTTAAATGCACTCGCCCCAACACAAACACACAAACTTTTTTTTTAATCTCAAAGCATAAAAGGTTACTGAACAATAAGACTTCCAAAATTGGGCTAGGGTTACCAAGCTCCAGTCTGGTGTTCTCTAGAATTACATATGATCTCCACACTGCAGAGATAGGTTCCCTTGGAGACAGTGGTGGCTTTAGAGAGAAGACTCTGTAGTTGCCTCCTTTCCCTAAACTCCATGCTCTCTAGGCTCTGCCTCTGAATATATTTCCCAACCTGGAATTGGCAACCCTAAGCTTGACCCATTTGGTTGTGTGACATAAGCACATCAGTGCAGTTGCAAAGTGATTCACTGTCATGACAGCAATTAGGAACTCATTTAATTTGGGGGCAGTCATAACAACAGTGACACATTTGCCTGTTTGTGTAAAACAGTTTTGACAGTGAAGTTTGGTTCTCAAACAGTAGATGGGTGGTAGATCTGTGGCAGGACTGCACCACCTCAGGCTGTGTGTGAGGGTTCACATGATGAACCACAGAGTATGTATTCTAACACATAGGTAAGTCATCATCTTGTGAGAGAGAAGGAAGAAGACACGTTCTATGTTTAGGAATGTTTTTCTTTTCCATCGAAGAACCTTTCATCACAGGAGATCCCTTTTAAAACCTAAGATTGTATAATCTCTGCAGAAGTTTACCACCTCAGCTGCTGTTTGTAAGAACCAAGCCAGGGATATAGTGGCCAACAGGATGGGGCATTGGCTTCATTGATATCACACTGAACAGCTGGTTCCTGCCTGGTAGCACAGACTTATACAGGGAGATGGAGCCAGCACAGTGTTACTGCTGGTGCAAGAACTTCCAATCACAAGTAGAAACTTTGATGGATCCCTGTCCAACTGCAGCCCTAAATGTCTTCCATTAGGCCCTGAGGGGGAGGGGGCAGGTGACCCCCCCCCCAATAATAGGATTTCAGGCTGCCACAGGAGGTTGGGACCACAAAAGCTGAAGAATCACACTGGATCTAATATGACTGAGATTGGAAGTTTTAGTGGAATACACTATAGTTTTACAGCCATAACTCCTCAGACTTCACTCATCCTTTCCATGCTTATTCAAACACCAGAATATAAACAGCCAAGACCAGTATTCCCTTTTCTTTTTGCATAGCTATCCTACGGTTCCCACCAGTGTCACTTTACAGAGGTAGATGTCAGCAAGGTTCTTTCCAGAGATCATTCAAACCTGTAATCCCAATATGCAGAGTATCAGATTCTAATCTACTACCAAGGCCAGCACTGGACAATTTCCATAATACAGTCCATTCATACTTGCCACGTGGATAAAATGAGGAATCTGGAAAACCACTACAAAGAGGTTTCTACATGCTTCATTCAGCCTGATAAACCTTTGCTGAGTGCAATTTAGGTCAGATAACAGTGTGCAAAAATCAGCATCTAAAAACATAGCTTCACTCTCAACATAACACTATCCCTTTAGAAGGGGCAGTGAAATGCTATCACCATCACACAGTGTCCCAAAGAGCTGTTGTGAGAGTTATTTTAAGCAGAAAGAGGGTGAGGCACACACCTACATAAACACATCATAGGATAAAATAGCAGCACATTTCAATGAGTGCAATAAACCATGGAAAAATTGGAGACCACACTACCTTTCTGATAGCCTTGCCCATTCTTTTCAGCCCATACCTGCTCAGGAATCCTCCCACATGCAGGATCTGATGCAATTTACTGGAGGTTGTACTTCCAATGTTCCATGCATTTAAGGTCCTTGCTTGGCACTTCTGCAGACCAATATCAGACAAAAAACAAAACAAAAACAGATTGATGAGCAAAATGCACAATCCCACTGTGTATCACATCCACTGACTAGAAGCTGCCTTGTCTATACAGAAGGGATTTCTATGATGGTTTAAGATTTTATTGCTGCAATTTTATTACAATACCACTGTAACTTCAGTAATCACATTTAATTTGGAACGTGTACTCTGAAATCATCCAGTAATTACCAGGTTCAAACACTGAAGCCATGTTTACATCCTCTCCAAAAGGGCTAAAATATAAAGTAACAAGCCCCAAATCCTTTCCTCTCCCCTTAAAAAGATGCCTGTCACAAAAACCTCTTCAAAATCCCAGAAAACAGGCAGGCCTTGAAGCACTTCCTGAAGACACCCAAGGAGGGAAGAGCAGAAGGCATCCTCTCACCACTTCAGGGAACTCATTCCACAGAGATGGAATCAATATGGAAAAGACCCAGACCCTGGTTGATGTCAGACAGGCCACTTAAGTGATTAGCCAACAGATCTGCTGATAACCACAGTTGACACACAAAGACTTATGGACCATAGTTGGTATATAGGGATATTTATGTAACTTATAGTCTGCCTTTCTGAGACTTAAGGTAGATTACACAATTGCAAGCAGAGCCTTTATTGATCCTGAACATTCAGTCATCAATATATGGATACATTCCCTAAACTGTCCTCAAAGTTCCCTTTCTATCACTTTGTTCCACATAATCAGTTATGTGACATCGCCATCTCTTGTCATTTCAAGCAGCCTTGTAACCCAATAAGTGTTGTTATAGTTTGGGATTAGCATGTTGCCTGCTTTAGTTTAGGTCTACTAATAGCCTGTTGCTATCTGCAGAGCTAATCACAAATCTGCTTAGAGACCTTTTACTCTTCTGTTATTGAAGACAGACACACTATGGCTGGATCCTATGAAAAAATTCCACGAGTGCTAGTTTTAGTGGAATACACTATAGTTTTACAGCCAAAACTATCAGGTATGTACAGAACTCATTCATAGAGTCTAAGCCTAGGAATTCTCAGACATAGTTAAGCTTATATCTGTGTTTAAGATGGGCTTGTGGTAAATTATATTGTTCTCAAGAGCATAGTTGGGGGGAATGAACAGAGATTACACTTGAAGATTCTTTCCCTTGTATTGACAGTCTAAGAAAAAAGAAAAGGTAGAATCCTGGCAATTTCAAATGGGCTATTTGGACTTTTGGCCTCTGACTTGGTTTAAGCCATCTCAAAGAACTGCAGTGAGGATATACATGGAGGAGGTAGAGACTACTTATACAGCCCTAAACTCTTTAAAATATAAATAGTTTGGTATACCAGATGTTTTAATTGGAGGAGCAAATGTAAATTACTTTGATGTAGTACAGAAGGCTTCTGGTTGGTCACATGAAATGTACATTTAACTCTGTTCATTCTCGGCAATGTCCCTTTTAAATTCTGGATTCAATCTAGGCTTCTCAGGTAATTCATATTGCATCCTCAACCAATCTAGTTTTCAGATCAGAATTTGAGGCACAAGATTATTTGAAGCAGGAGGACAAAAAGAAAATGAGAAGAAGCTTAATCGATTTGGGAGGGGGGGCTACTTCAGATAAACATGCTTGTGTTGATGTGTGGCACATTGCATATGAACGACACATTGGCTAGAAAAAAAGGAGTCCGTGGTTGGATTATATGATCAGGCCGTTGCCCATTTCCCAAAGCAGGAATAGGTTTCTTATTGGGTTTTTCATTCACCTCTGGGCTGCATAAGGAACTATAAATTTCAGTCATATCTCAGCCCAAAGGCAAGCTTTCTACCCCATTACAAAAAACCAGCTACAATACTTTACAGGAAAACATGACACTATTGAATTGTCCAGAACACTTCATCAGACTGGATAAAAACAAACCCCTGTTCCCTCTCCTTTCAACACCCAGGCTGGACAACTCCAAAGACCGCACAGTTCCATGTCATTTTTGGGTCGATCTTAATAAAACGATTTTTGTTGAAGAGAGAAAAATCCCACAGAGGAACCTAGAATTGCCAGCCTATTGCAAAGGAGCTATATGTTTTTATCCCACTCCTGCTCTGACTCTTTTAACCTCTACAAGCTGCACACGTCCCCCTCCACTGCGGTGTAGCCAGAGTAAAGCTCTTGTAAAACTCCTCCCCTTCCCCTGCCTGCTTCAGTTACCCTCTTCCCCCCACCCTTTCCCATGTATTTTTGGCAGTTACTTTAAAGTACAGGCGCTGTGACACACCGAAGGATCAAAACAAAGCAGCGTTTCCAAGGGAAGCTTAAACAACAAAAAGCCCTCCTTCGCGCCACCATTTCTCTCTCCTCCCGCGAACATCTGGGGCGAGAGTCCTATACACAAAACCCTGCGGAATTCACAGCTGGCCCTTCCCGGGCGCCCCCCCCCCTCAATTCCCCCCTTATTTTAATCACTGACAAAATGATCGTGAGATTTGTAAACAATAGTAATCGGTTAGCAAATAAGGGCAACAGCTCCCCCCCTCCCCCATAGAAGGCAGATTGTTTACCATTCGCTTACAGGCTGCAATTCGAAGCACAGTTACTGGAGAGTAAACCTCTCTTTAGATACTAGTATTTACATCCGAGCAAACAAATGCAAGATCTGGTTGGATGCCGGGTTATGTTTTACAAAGGGGGAAACATAACGCATCTCTGCCATCTTCGTCTTTTTTTTCTTTTTTGCAAAAGCAAGAAACCACCTATGACGACCCCCCCCCTTCGAATTTAGCTTTAACCCCATGCACACTAGGATTCCCTCTGCCTGAAATGGAGAAGAGGAGGCATCTCGAACAGAGCAGGGTTATAGCTAGAAAAACAAAAATAATGAACATTAGAGGAAAACACCAAACCCCTCTATCTTCACTCACCCCCCAGGGATGTCCTATATAGCAGGCAGCACCCAGTTTGCTCCCCCTTCCGTCTCCTTTGGCTTCTACTCAGCTGTTCTCAAATGGGCTTTAACTCCCTCCTCCCACATTTAGTTGTACATAGTCCTCGGCTGGTTATTAGCAGCTGCCCGGACGATTCCATTTCTCTATGAAGAGGGGGGGTGAGTTTAACATTGATTGCCCAAATACGCCGGTTACTCAGGTAAGCAAAGAGAAACACACTTGTAGAGAATCTGCTAAGGCAAACCATTTTGTCCGTCTCCAACGATTGGATGACGTGTGTCCGGGAAAGAAGGACAGTGCTGCCCAAGAAATCTGTCTGCCCCCTCAAAGAGAGAAAATGCGCCCATCCCGGGAGAGGGGAGTGACTGGCTGGTGTTTACGGAAGGGAGAGACGTGTCCTCAGTTCTCCCTGCTTGCTTTCGGTGCAGTGTAGGCGGTCGATTTGTAGGCTGGGGCTGCAACAGATGCTCTCCGCCCCCACGCCACTCTGACTTTTCGGGTGGGTGGGGCCAGCCAATTGACCCATGGAGCCACTGATAGAATTGTGCATTGCTTCTAATTGTTGCAGTCAAGTTTACTGTGCTGTGTGCTAACTTGAGCTAGTTTCATGTTCTGGGAAAGGGGGAGGGGAGAGGAGAAGAATGAAAAATAATTATAGCTGGGAAAATGGGAGACGGGAGTTCCATATGGAAATGGTAAATGGAGATGTTCTCTTGACAACTACCAATAATTATCCTGAGGGGTACTCTCTATTGAAA
Organism: Sphaerodactylus townsendi; assembly: GCF_021028975.2. Classification (NCBI taxonomy): domain Eukaryota; kingdom Metazoa; phylum Chordata; class Lepidosauria; order Squamata; family Sphaerodactylidae; genus Sphaerodactylus; species Sphaerodactylus townsendi. The sequence continues at coordinate 32,790,474 of NC_059430.1, forward strand.
CAAAATAAAACAGAAGTTCGGTGGTACCTTAAAAGCCAGCAAGGTGGTTTCCAGCATCAGCTTTTCTCAGCCAGAGTTCATGTTTCTTGCTAGGGAAGCCAGCCTCCAGGTGGGACCCGGGTATTCTCCAGAAACATCCCACCTCCAGGCTAAAGAGATCAGTTCCCTGGTGAAAATGCATGCTTTGGAGGGTAGACTACAGCATTGTACCCGCCTGAGGTCCCTATTCTCTTCAGTCTTCATTCCCCTAAATCTCCATGAGTTTCCCAACTTGGATATGGCAAACAAACAAACAGAAAATCCCATCTTCTGCAAGTATCCTGGAGGACCTGGCAAACCCATTTCCTGCCTTTGAAAAATGAGCTTCCCTTCCCCCAAACAATGGAATATTGCCTGTTTTTTCTTCAAGTGCCATTTTCACAATAGTGAAGTATATTGCATTGGACAAGGTGTTAACTTCCACAAGTGTGAAAAAGTCTTGCATTTGGAGTTTTACATAAAATTTAAACTAAGCAGGTTGTTAACAGCAAAGAAATATGTACACCTCTCAGCATACAGTTAGGAACTGCACAGTGCAAAGCAGTCTAATGCTAGAATGCACAAAAGGATTGTGTTATGTAACTAACTCACGTTTGATGTTCTGATCAGCTTTCGGCTTGTTAAAAGCACTCCTGAGTCATGAGCATAGAATTCCACTTACCAGGAAGACAGGATGCCAAACAATATTATTAGCATTCCTAAGTCTTTTTAGCATTACACTCTGTAGAACTGCACCCTTTCTGCACTTCAGTCATTGCAAAACCTGTTACATGTTGCCAATCTTATCTTTTGATCAGTATTCAGCATCAGAACATGAGACCTCCTGCTGGCCAAGCAGATGTTCCGCTATTGTGCCTGAAGCTCAATGAGACTTATTTCTCTGGTAAATGTGCAGAGTTGTAACTATATAGCCCAATCCTGTGCATATTTACTTGGAAGCTATTCCTGTTGAGGTTTTTACTCACAAGGAAGAGTCCTTAAAATGATGGTATATAAGGTTTGTGCTCATCCAATGTTTTGAAAACTAGGTTTGGGCTTGAAAGCTAGAAGAAGAGTTTGGATTTATATCCCCCCTTTCTCTCCTGTAGGAGACTCAAAGGGGCTTAGAATCTCCTTGCCCTTCCCCCCTCACAACAAACACCCTGTGAGGTAGGTGGGGCTGAGAGAGCAATGAAAAGCTGTAACTAGTCCAAGGTCAGCCAGCTGGCATGTGTGGGAATGCACAGGCTAATCTGAATTTTCCAGATAAGCTTCCACAGCTCAGACGGCAGAGCAGGGAATCAAACCCGGTTCCTCCAGATTAGAATGCACCTGCTCTTAACCACTACGCCACTGCATCTAACCACTATCTGTATCCATACTGGAAAATATACGGTTAGATTAGCTGTTATCTTCTAACCTATACATCTATTTTATACTACAGACTCTGGTGGCCCCGACTATATGGAATGGCCTCACTGAGGAGCTTGTATCTGTGGTATCAAGGTTAAAGCTGAGGGTTGCTAACCCTCTGGTAGTGTCTGGAAATTTCCTGAATTTACAGCTGGTCTCCAGATGACAGAGATCAGTTCCTCTGAGGAAAATGGTTGTTTTGATAGATAGACTCTATGGCAGTGGTTCTCAACCTTCCTAATGCCGTGACCCTTTAATACAGTTCCTCATGTTGTGGTGACCCCCAACCCTAACATTTATCCATTTTACAGATGGAAAACACCGATGCAGAGAGTCTTAGGTGACCCCTGTGAAAGGGTCATTCGACTCCCAAAGGGGTCCTGACCCCCAGGTTGAGAACAACTGCTCTATAGCATTGTAAGCTGCTGGTGTCCCTCCCCTCCCCAAATCCCACCCTCCCCATCTCTACTCCTCAAATCTCTGGTATTTCTGGCAACCTTATTAAAAATAGTAATGGGAGGTGGTGAACCTGTGGAATTTCTACCTGCCATCTAGCTTTTAAAGTCACGGAGGGACAAAGTAGCACATAATTTCATATTGTTGCTTCAGAGTTCAATCACTTCAGTAAGTAGTCGATCTCATTTGAAGGCAAAGGGAGTAAAAGACGGGATGGCACTGATACAAGACCTCATAACATACGTTCTTGTTCTATTTTACACAGAAATGTATAGCATAGCAAAAAACTGATGAAACTTGGGACCCTGACCTCCTTCAGCCACTTGTTTATTTCACATTACAGATATGCCATTTAATTGTATTCAAACACATTATTATTATTATTATTATTATTATTATTATTATTATTATTATTATTATTATTATTAAATTTATAGACCGCCCTTTCCCAAAGGGCTCAGGGCGGTGAACAACCACAGGAAACAAAGCATTAAAACACAATAAAACCAGCACAGTACCCCAATAATTAAAACAGGAACCATATAAATATTAATATCAGATGGCATTGGACTCCCCCTCCCTCCCCACCCTTGCGCCCACAGAAGGCCAGATGGAATGGTGGCAGATGTACCTAGCCAGGCTGGCCAAATGCCTGGCAGAACAGGTCTGTCTTATCAATATAAAGTGTCTGCATAAGCACACTGTGTTGTACAGAATGAAAAATGGGTGTGTCACCTGAAGTGGTAATTCTATAAACCTTTTCTAGTGGTAGAAAGGAAACACCTGTGAAACAAAATAACACTTAAACTCTGAAGGCATTAGATGTGCATAACGGGGTTATCACAATACAGGCTTGCACAGGACTGTTGTGTTGAATACATTTGAATAACTACAAACAACACTACTGAATTCAGAAATATGTAATTTTTTTAAAATATATATATGTATAAAAGACACGTGAGAGCCAGCCTGATACAGCAGCTAAGGTGTCACAGCAGGATCTGAGAAACCCAAGTTCAAATCCACACTCCCACTGTGGAAGTTTGCTGTGTGACCTTGGGATAGTCACACACTCTCAGCCTTGTATTTGGATGGGAGATCTCCAAGGAATAAAAGGGGCATCATGTGGAGGCAGGTCATGGCAAACCACTTCTAAGGGTCTCTTGTGCTGAAAACCCTGCTAGGGGTCATCATGAGTCAGCTGCAGCTTGATGGCAATATATACATACGGAATATGTACACATGTTGTCCCATTCACACAGAATGGTGACTACATGTATAAGGAGGATCATGGAAGGAGGGGGCAGTCGCATACTGGCCCTTTCCATACAAATCTCCCGAAACAATTCTAAAACGTTTTCAATTGTCCGCACTCACCCCCTCGAAACAATTCTTAGCGGCCATTTTGGGTGTTTTCCATTTTTTTAGTACGTTGTCAAATCGAGGTTCAAATGCCTCATGCTACACTTGTATACTTGATGCATCAAAGATTGTCCCCCCCCCATAAAAATACTTACAAAAATGCTCAAAAAATAGGTGAGGATGAATGGAGAGTGAGCTCAGAAAATGGTGCCGGAGGAAGTTCAGGGAAGGTAGAGAAATGTCTTAAAGAGGCAAATGAAAGCATTTTAAAAACATTTCAGTTAAAGAACTGTTTTAAAAGGGCATTAATTTAAAACATGTTGAGGCTGCAAATAAAATGTTTTGGGAACCAAAGTGGATAAAAACAATGCAGAATTCCATGGAGGAAACATTTTATTTCCTGTTTGAAAATGTTTTAAACGGTTTGTCTGGAAAGAGCCACTTTCAGCCTCACCTTGACAAGTATTTAGATAGGAGACCTCTAAGGAATACCAGGGTTGCTATGCAGAGGCTGGAAAGGCAAGCCACCTCTGTTAGGCTGATTCCGCATGGGCCAAAAACAGCGGTGTGAAAACGGTGCGAAAACAGTATAAACCCTTTTACACCGTTTTCACACTGCCGTTTTGGGCCCATGCGGAATCAGCCCAAGTCTCGTCTTGAAAACCCCATAGGGTCATCGTAAGTCAGCTGTGATGTGATGATACTTTGGACCACATAATAGACACAGATAGCAAGCTCATCTTAGAAAAGTTATCTTCCCATTATCTCACAAAGAGAAAATGCCTCTTATGATTCACAAATACATCTGTCTACTCTGCTTCCCCAACAAAAATATGCCTTTTGTTTTATTTATATTTATTTATTATTTGGATTTGATAGACTGCCCACCCCCAAAGGGTTTTGGAACAAAGGAATTTTTAAATTTTTGCTTGTACACAGACTTATGACTTATGCTTGTACACAGACTTTCATTGATTTAGAGACTGACTGGGTGAGATTCCTTTAACTATACCCCATCTCACTGAAAGATAGAAGTTCAATTGTAACCAAATACTTCTCTTCTTTCTGTGGAATGCTCCGCTTGCAGGTCTGCTCCTGAAGAGCCATGCCCACAGTGGAGCATTCCACAGGTAGAAGAGGGGTATTTGGTTACAATGGACCTTCTGTCTTTTAGTGAGACAAGGTATAGATAACATTATGCTGTCTGGATGATAACAATATGTTTGTATAGCAGGGTGTAAAATGGGAGGGAGGCAAAAGAACCCCAGGAACAAAAGTGAGATAAAGCCTAACAAGTAAAGTTAACTGAGAAAAGTGATGAAGCCGAAAATGCTGACTTTATGAACAATTCCCAAAATAACTGGCAACACTTTTGGACGCACAATGAGTACTGAAGCAGCTAATGTCAGTATGGTCAGTTTGCTCACAAGTTAGGTGCTATCTTGAGTGTTATCAGTCAAAATATTATGCCTGCTCATTTCAAAGTGCCATTCCAGTCTTCTGAATAGAGGGCTGGGTGACACCTGGGTTTTGACATGGGCAGCATCACCAACTCTGCAAGTTTAGACAAGACAAGGAAAGGATCCCTTCCCTTCCTTGCTGAGCCTGCCCAGGCTACTTCCTTAGTTCTGATCTCTTGGCAGCTGTCAGCATCCTGCCAATCCAGAGGCAATGTAATGAGTTAATTTCACCTTTACTAGCAACCAATTATCAGAAAATGATTCTTCCTGTTTAAATCCTTTGTATCTCACCTTATCTTGAGGACCTGCAGGCACAAATGATAATGCAGACAGTTGTTTGCTCCCTGTAGCAAGCTCAGCAAGGATTTGAAGTCCAGCCCACTACAACCTGTTGCTTAAAACAACCATCTAGAATGGATCGATTAGGTTCTCATAATGGCTTTTTACCCAGACTTCTGTGTCTGGAGTTTTTAACAGCTGCACGTCTAGTAGAAATCTAGCAAATTAAGACAAACACTTCACTTTTTTATTCATTAAAAAATCTGTCTTTAATATTCTGGGCGTCAGCGATCCTCTTTTGAAACGAAAGGGGTTCTAGTTCCACGGAGTGATTGCGATGACCTAGTATTAAATATTAATAACGTGGCTTACTCCTAGATCCTGTGCCGGGCCCCTGATCAAGGAGAAAGTGCCATTCAGCACTCTGGGCTACTTCTGAGTAACACTGCACAGGATCGGGCATCTTCAGTTCTATGCACTCGAACTTGGAAGTAAACTCAACTGAATGAAGTGGGAGTCACTTCCAAAGTAAACAAATGTCGCATCCTCTGCAATCCCTGCACATTTACCGGTACGTTTCTTTGAATTCAGTGGGAGTTTGGAGTAAGCGCGGATAAGATCGGTTTCTTTAAAAAAGCTAGCCTATTGTAAGGCTGCAGGAAAGCATTCCAGTAGCTTTCTTGCTTTTATTATGATTGTTGCTGTTGTTTGCAAAACAGATTCAGTCTGACCATGCCGCTGAATACACCGGCAGGAGCAAGGAAGCACAACACCCTGCTGCATCCTAAAGAGAGGTTTGCAAACTTGCAATTCTCCAGGAAGCGGAGAAATCCTTTCGCTCCCTCCCGCCTCAGGCTCGTCTGCGTGGCAGCCCGCTGGTGTGCTAAGGAGCTGGGGAGGCGGTGCTGGGTGCACGGCAGGGCGGGGATGCAGCAGCCCGCCTGAATCCCCCTTTTCCGCCTGCAATCTCGAGGCCGAAATTGAATGGGGAGGCGCAGCGGCGCTTGGGTTCGCTGCACCACCAGCAACGTTTCGCCTTTCCGAGGCTTCCGACGCCGCCGCCGGTGGTCTCCCTGGTCGAGCATCCGCGTCTCACCGGCTGGTCGCGGCCGCTTTTGGAGCAAGCCCCCCTGCAAGCCATCATCATGTCTTCAGCCAAACAAAGGAACAATAAAGGCGGCGGCGGCGGCGGCTCCTCTCCGCCCGAAAAGGGAGCCCATTCCAGCCTCCCCGATGACGTGGCGAAGAGGCCCCCGCAGCAAAGCCAGGCGCAAGCCAAGGGCGCCAAGGGTGGCCTCTCCGCGCCTGGCGCAGGGAAGCCGTCTTGCGCCCTGAGCCTCGGCAAGCTCCTGAACGGCCTCTTTTACCTGGTTCTCTTGGCCGTGGCCGGGCTCTCCGGCTGGGGGGCCCATCGCCTGTGGGAAGAAGTGAACCACGTCGGCCTCAGGCAAGAAGGCTTCACCCGGCAGCGGGACGAGCTAGCGCGCACCTTGCAGGGCGTGGAGCTGAAGGTGAGCGCGCGCTCCTGCCTTGCAAAGGCGGGGGGGGGGGAGCTTTGGAGGGAGGGGGGGACGCATTCAGGTTTTGCCGTGCCAGGGGGAGGGGGAGAGTTGAACGGGAATTCCCACTTTGAAGAAGGGCATTTTCGTGGCCAAAAATGCGCTGCGCCGGAGATGCCGAGGCGACGTTGGCTAACTGCGCGGCTCAAAATCCCGAGGAAGGGGGTGTGTGAATGAGTTTACTCGAGGGGAACAAAGCAGAAAACCAATGCCCCTTGCAACTTAGACCAGGAACGTTTCCTCCGGCGTAATTTTTCGCCTGGCAGAACTTAGCTTGATATGTGGATCCAAAGCAACTAAAGTTATACTCAGAAGAGTTCAAGCGACAGGAAAGGCTCCCCCCCCCTCCCTTTAAACCTTTACACATAAATTTAGCAGCGTTTTGAATGGATAGTCCATGTGTTGTACAAAGTGACCATTGACTTACAATGTTGGAATAAACTTTGTTAATTTTTACTCGACTCCTGTTTTGATTTTGGCTGGGTTAAAAGCTGCCCCCCTTCCCTTTTTTTGGACAGGGATTCTCGGTCTGTGCACATCCGGCCGGAACCATTTCGGCCTTTCTTCCTGGGCCCCTCCTCCATTGATCCATCTACTGGAGGGTGGGGCGGTTGTGAACTTGTCCCGGAGACTAGAAGAAGAATTTGTGGGTTGGGTTCTAAGTGAAAGTTTGGCAGGAAGCTGTAGGAAAGTAGGCCGTAAATGCAAACTCCAGAGCTGAAGTTGTAGTGAAAGCCCCCCCCCCCCCCCCCGTCGTGATGTCTTAGAAGGCCAAACACACTATAAGTTGAAGGGCATTTATGGGAACGGGAGATTATACATTAAAATTATATTTGATATTAAATGTATAAGGGACCGGTATATAATCAATATCAAGATGGTTCCTCTATGGCTATGCCAAGCAGCAAGAAGCAGGTGGAAACAGCTGAGAGAGGAATGCAGAGTACAATGTCAAAGGTTAAAAGCTTCTTGGAAAGGAATGTTAGAGAGAAGGATTTTATAGAAATGGATATTATATCTTTAAAAATATAGTTTTAGCGTTTACGTATTATAAATCAACTTGTGTATTTTATATGCTTTTAGAAGCCTGCATATAGATAAATGGGTTATGTAGTTAGACATGTGTATTAAGCGGAAACAGAGGGGTCAAAGGTGGAAGGGGAATTTTAGCTTGTAAGACCATTGTAATCATGCTTCTATATTTTAATTAATACTGGAATAATTACTTAAAATTACTTTAAAAAAGCATTCACATTAGATGTAGCTCAGTATAATCACAACACATCAGTTTGAAAGTTTTTATATTGAATAAGCTGTTATGTGTGAGTTCTTCTTTTACACTTTTGGAGATGTCTCTCTCTGTGAACCAGGAATTCGTGAGCTATCATTTTGACATAAGTCAGGTGCTCTTAGCTCACTTCGATGGGAGGGGAGAAATGCAGCTTTGTTCTGAGAGCCAGAGGGGGCAGTTTGATTTTAAAAGGGAATCAGGTGAAATGAAGAGATGTCTCTGAAGAAATATGAGGATTTCAAAATGAATAATGAAGGAATATTAAAACATTTGGTAAGGGTAAAGTTAGGGGATGGGCTTGGATTGTCATGTACTCATTTTTCTAATTTTTTTTCTAACCTTTATAAAAGGGCTGATGTAACAGCATGATGCTTTGTGTCTCTCAGAGCAAGGGGCACTATGTAGAACTATCTGATTTTTCTACATAGTAAAGAATACCTTTCCTTCTGATTCTGTGTACTTCTTCAGCAGTCTATTTTAATTTAACTGGGACAACAGGCAATAAGAAGGCTTTCTAGCCCCACACATTCTTCTCCAACCTAGTGAGTTTGGCTTCTTTCTGATTTTGGAAAGTAACTGACAGATCTACCAGTTCAAAAGCTGGGTCAGCCAGTTGTCTCAAGCCCCTTTTGATCCCTGCCCCCCCTGCAATATTTTAAGAGGCACCATATGCATATTTGTTAACCTACATTTGTCTCCTTTTTAAAAGCTGGTTGTTTTAGAATAGTTGGAATTGCAGCTCAGTGGTTTTTATAACTTTTCCAGTTCCGGCCAGTTTGAGCAATGCACAGCCACCTTCTGCTTCAGAAGTGGAGAACCAACTCCTTCCACATTGGATCTGTGAGAGAAGATTGTAGGACATGAAGCAGCAGACACGTAGGCCTGTGGGCTCTTGGCAGTGTAATTCAATATTTACAAAAGGCCTTTATGATATAGACGGGAGGCACATTATGCCTCCTAAGTTTGTCTTTTGGAGTTGCAACCCTAATGGAATATTTAGTAACAGGGGAACAGGAAGAAGATCCCAGATTCAGGGAGAGGGTGCATTGCAAATGCAGTAATGCATTCATGTGAGGGATGGATTATAGAGGGATGGAGCTTGATTTGGATTTGGAGCCATGATGTTTGTATGTTTAACATTATACACAACTCCACCCCATAATTATTGCTGGGAGGGGTGATTTCTATTAGCTGCAGAAGGAGGAAAAGCCAGTACTGTTGGTTTTGTATCTGTAACCACCCCTGCATGCACACAGGACAGCTAGTACCATCTCGAGAAGGCAGTTCTTGTAGAAATGGTTGGCCACTGTGGCCTTTTTGATTTAAAACACTGAAGATGTTTTACAAATACTGCATGTAATGGTAGCTTGGACCTAAGAATCCCATCTACGAATCAGGAACCTCCTGTTTTAAATCTTGCCTCTCAGTGGATTAGCCACTCCCCCACACAAAGATCATAATACCAGCCCACTTTACATGCTGTTTTGAATAGTGATTACAGCAAAATAATATGTCACACTTAGAACACTGTAAAAATGCTAGGTGTTGTTTTATTGGCCAACCTGAGCATTAATTGAGAAGTTTTATATTGTGCCAATGTTTGATGCAGTCCGGTTTCAAAAGCTAATTAGTGAGCCAAGAGGAACAACCCTCGACCCAGGACTCTGCTGCACAGGCTCTTGACCTCACGGGCTCCAGTGCTAGTGTAGTATTTTCAGTAGAATGGTAGGAGAAATAAAAAAGATCAGTCTGGGCCAAGTCAACTCAGCTACTTCTGTGGCTTAAAAGGGCTTGTGCTTGGATTTCCTCTGTTTATGAAAATTTCTGTACTAGCCAGTCACATACAGCAAAAGCAAAGCACTGATGGTTTTCATGTTTGCTTGCTTATCTATCACATGGGAACTTTTAGCTCTATCTTTAGTTCAAAACGTTCATTTTGGTACACACACCCAGACCTGGAACCATGAGATTTTCCCATGTGGTGTCTGTCTAGAAAGGTTTGCAATAAACTGTGCAGAGCCAAGCGGTAGGTTGCTATCAATAGAGCAGAACATGTCCCCGGAAAGTCTGCATCAAGAACAGACCTCACTTGGTAGCAGAAATTACTCAGTTTTTCTTGTAGCACAACTGCCAAGTGGCTTAGCTTGAACTAGTGGACTCAAAGTGGTTAACATAATTTGCCTCTCTCCTGTCTTATCCTCACAACAACTGGCCCAAGTTTCGATCACAGAGTGGAGATGCAAACTTTGGTTTCGATATCTTAGTCCTAACACTTAGTTCAGTTGTGTTGTTCACCCTCCTCTAACCTGTTTCCTGAGAATGTTATAGCAGGATTAGAGATGTAAAATTTCTGGAAATGAAATGAAATGAGGCCTTTAATGGCATATCAGTTATACAACGGAAGTTAGATTAATTGAAAAATCTGTTTAGACGTACAATGTATAAAAACTAAAATATTAAACCATTTAATTAAAATTATGTCTAATAAACATTTGAGAATGTACAGTAATGACATCGCACAGAAATCTGGCAGTTGGTTCAAGAGTGGCAGTTGAATTGCTGTCTAACAGGAACAGAGTTTTGGCAACATCTGCAGTGTTGCCTAATTCAGCCATGAGAGGATTGAGAAATTTTTCCCACTCGGCTTCATGTAGGGGACAGTGATGGAGAACATGGTGAACAGTTTCCTCGAGGCCAAGGTTACAGCTGCAAGTTCTATCAGTAGATGAAATATGACAATCTCTATTATATCGTCTGATACAGGGGAGAACATTGCATCTGGCCAGGGTAACAGCACGTCTCAGGTTGGGATCATGTAGGAGATGTAAATAGTTAGCTGGAATGGAGAAACGAGGCAAAACGTTCAGATGGATTGGAGAACAGACTTTATTTGTCTGTGTCATCAATTTTTGAGATTCCTGTTCAAGGAGTCTTTGCTTTATAAGCTGGTATATCTCGTTGGCAGTCTTGAGGAATAGATCATCCAGTGACAGTGCTAGATCTTGCTATTTAGTATTTATATGAGACCACTACTCCATTAAAGACAAATAGGTGAGCACGTTGGAGGTAAAACTGGGCTGACCGTTGGAGAAACATATGTGTAGCCAGAACCTGAAGGTGTGGCACCAGGCTTTAGTTTCCATCAAATGCTGGCCGGGTTCCAAATACAGGGCTGCATAGGGTACAGAGCTAGGGGTTCCAAAAATCTTGTATAGGAACCTGGATTGAACGGTAATTCTTCAGGCCGTTTTTACTGAGAACAGACCTTTTGCAGCCTGAAAAAGTTTTGAAAAAGGAAAGCAACTAAGGTAAGTGTGGGAAGGGGAAAGAAGGGGCACCGTGGGGGAAGGGGGAGGGGCCTGGGGGCGATTTTTGCGCCCCCCCCAGGCATGCGCCCTGTGCACGGCGCACCTCCCCGTCCCCTTGTAGCTCCGCGACTGGCTGGGGGCCTTCCCAGGAGTGGTTTACTTTAGTCAGTTTCCACCGGCAGGTTAAATTGCCGATAAAGATCGCACTTTGCGATAAATACGTGGGTTTTGGGTTGCAACTTGGGCACTCGGCCTCGAAAAGGTTCGCCGTCACAGGCCTAGATTGTCCCAAGCTCAATCATCAGGAATTAACTATTCACTGCTTCCCTTTCCTTACATTGACCAGAGAGCCGGCATGGTGTAGTGGTTAAGAGCAGTGGATTCTAGTCTGGAGAACCAGGTTTGATTCCCTGCTCCTCCACTTGAGTGACAGGATGATCCCTGCCCTCCAGCCCAGGAATGCCCCCCTTCCACAGCCACAAACTTATGCTACCAGAAAGTGTGCCGTAAGCCTATGTAGCATATGTGGCCACTTGGGCAGCAAGAAGGTTTTTCACTTTCCCTCCTTTCTGCGCCACCTGAAGACAGCGCAACGGCACCTTCGCTGTACTGTCCCTGGCTGCCACAAAGTGGGATCGGGCTGTTAGTATCTTATCAAGCCTAAAATTATTTTGCTGATTTAGCAATATAAAATGCATAAGCTATAAACTAATTAGCATCTAAAACAAGGTTCAAAAAATCTCAGGCTCTAAAAAGCTATGATGCCGAGAATTTTCATTTTGGTTCCAAGTGTGTTCATGAATCATTTATTGTCAGTGCCTCTTGGTGATTCTCAGCAGAAGTACAGAGCACATTTAAGTGAGGGATAGATATTAGCTTTTTGTTGTAGTAAAAACCATGGTTACCTCATATTTTATTTATACACTACAATACTTTTGTGGTAGCTTGAACAACAATGACTAGCAACTGTGAAGAATTTCAAATTGGATTTTGTGGTAGCAAAAATCAGAAATTAGGGCCATTAAAATATAAAAATGGGAAGGCTAAAAAGTAAACTTTGCTCCCATGTTGTTGGAGTGGCTGCTAAAGCTGAAGAAAGCTTGTTGAAGTTGCACTATTTTGCATATTTATGAAATGTAAATTATGTTGTTTCTGTAATAAATAGTATAAATGTACCTAATTCTTCAGAAAGAGTTGCACATTGCTGCGCCCTATGATAACATCATACATGTACGTTAATTTTTGTTGTCTAACCAGAACAATAGTAGCCATTCCTGTAATCCACAGCAAAGTAGACGTGTAAACGTAATCATTATGCCTGTTTCTCTCTTAGATACAGTCTCTTCAGTCTGCGTTTGGAGGTTTTGAATTGACACTGAAAAATTCTCAGGAAAAACAAGATACCACCGAGAAGGCTGTTCGACAGGGGGAGAGCAAGATCAATCGCATCAGTGAGATTCTTCAGAAACTACAAAATGAAGTCCTGAAAGATCTGTCTGACGGCATCCACGTGGTGAAAGATGCCAGAGAACGAGATTTCACATCACTTGAAAACACCGTAGAAGAAAGGCTGACCGAGCTTACCAAGTCCATAAACGACAACATAGCAGAATTCACCAGTGTTCAGAAACGGAGCCAAGAGGAAATAAACGAAGTAAAAGCAAATGTAGCTTTGCTTGGTGAACCAGGTGCATACAAACATGAACTTCAGACCTTGAGAAGTGTTGTGGATGAGATGCAAGCGTCCATGAGAGCTAAAGAGAAGGTCATAGAATCCTTGCAAAGCACTATCAATTTAATGGAGTCAGATGTGTTGTCCGAAGTCAAGGAACTAGTCCACCTCAAACAAGAGCATGACAAATTCAAAGAGGCTGCTGACACAGAGCACCTTTCCTTACAAGCTTTAGAAGAAAAAGTTCTTAAAGCAGAAGAGGCCATTGCACATCTTCCTGATGAGCTTCAGAAACTCAGCGAAGACTTGCTGCACCTTAAAACCTCTGCTAATGTACAAGAACGCATTACAGTCTCTAAAGACATCCTACAAAATCTGCGTAATGACAGTGAACAATATGATTCCAGGTTCAGGACCATAGAAGAGAAGCTCCAGGTTTTGAGTTCGACATCTGCCCAGCATTTAATATTGTCGAAATCGCTTGTCTCCAAGTGCGAGAGCAAGCTGGTTTCGTTAGAAAAAGGCTTTGCCTCTCTTCGGGATACTTTTGAAAAAGATGTGCGTTCAGTGATGGATACCATAAAGAGTGTGGGCGAATCTCAACTCTCAATGTACAGTGATGTAGACGAATTGCGGAGAAATGTGAATGACTTGTCAAACAACGCAGATGTACTCGAGGAGATCCAGAATGAAGTTCGTGCTCTGCTGGACCGAGAAAAACCTCCAATGAATGAAAGGCAATCTAAAGATCACCTAGAAGAACTCTCTTCTTTAAAAGGTTCCATCAGTGAGCTCCAGACTTCGGTTGGCCAGGCTGAATCTGATTTAAAAATGCTGAGGACTGCAGTGGACAGTTTAGTCGCTTACTCTGTGAAAATAGAAACCAACGAGAATAGCGTGGAGTCAGTGAAGACCACCTTGGATGACTTAAGGAATGACCTGGACAGGTTGTTTGTGAAAGTAGAAAAAATACATGAGAAGATTTAAGTATCCAGAGTCAAACGTGTTAACAACTGGAACACCCACCCCCACCCCCCCCCAAAAAAATTGCTTTTATAGGGCAAAGTGCTCATGGGGGAAGTGGGATGGGTTGAAACATAGATCTGTTAATGTCTCCAGGAAAAAAATCATAACACAGTTTGGCACCTTGTAAAAACATTGCTAGGGCAAATTTAATTGATTCTTAGTCAGTAGTGTATGGGAAAAGAAAGGCAAATTTGTCTTGATCCAGACCAAGACACATGGGGGTCCCTTATACCCATGAATGTCCATTCATTTGAATAGAGGAAGAAGAGTTGTGTATGCATTGCTTGGCACATTTAGCACTTCCTGCATCCATTGAAATAAATGAAAGTAGTAGTTATATGAAAGAGCTTTGTGTACCCATGGCCCTGGATTTCTCTCTCTGTACAGTAGCTATAGAAAAAATATTGTGTGGAAAGAGGATTATATAATCCACTTCAGGATTTGGATATCCCAGTATCTGTAAGTAGGCTACCTTGTAGCTCCTCTAATCAGAATGACTGTTCCGTAGCAAAGCCAAAGAGCACAAACTGTTGTACACCTCTCCTTATCATATTCCCTGATCACAGAGAATAAGAATCTGCAATAATTGATAGTGTTTTACCTTCAGCAAACAAAACACTGCTTCTCCATTTTTCTTGGGACCGCACACTGTGTGGTGGATTAAAATATATATTTTCTGAGTTTGTAGTTCGTTGCTCCAAGAACTGAGTTGGGAAAACTGAATATGGATTAACAAAAAGGTTAGAAGATGGTACGCAATTATTTTTTTTCCAGACATTAATATTTTCCCCCTTGATGCAGCAGACTGTAAGGTGCATCACTATCAGATCTATGCTAAGCGCCTGATCTTTCATCATTGACTTCAGTGTAACAGAACTGGACCTCAGACTTCATCAAATGACGGACATAGATAATCATTGAAAGAATGAAAAACATTCTAATAATAATATTTTAAAAGAACCACTGAGCTATATAACTGCCTGGATTCTTGTTTACCTCCTTTAGAAAATTTCTGTATTTTGGTTTTTTACTGAAATATTTAGATATTAGAAAGGTACCCATAAATAGATGGAGGCTTTTTTAAAAAAATGCTTGTGAAAGATACGCACAGACTTCCCCCATTTGTTCTATCTGCCCCTGGTGATTTTTCCAAAAGGAGCAGATGCAATCTTGGGTAAAGGGTGGAAATGTCATTGCCGATTTGTATGTTCTGGAAATGCTGCCAAGGTACCGTAAGCCTTAAAAACAAAGAAAAAAGATGCACTGTACTGAAATAGTGTTATTTGTCTGTTTGCTTTTGCTGACTTTGAGTCTTGGAACAGCTGTGTAGTTGACTGTGAATTTAAGTTTTTTCTCCCCCTCATTTGGAATACCTAATAAAACTTGGAACTATACTGGAAACATTTTTTTTTGCATCTTATTATGAGTAGAGGCCACAAATAATTCTGCCTTTCTGTGGAAGATGGGAAATAGCAATCAGAATGGGCAGGCTCTACATGTTCATGTTCTTACTGTAACATTCTGGTATGACCAAGGCTATAGAGAGATTGCAACTGTATTTTTTCTACAGTCTTCCAATGGCAAAAGGATGAGTGATTTGAGAATGTGATACTTTCTGGAGTTTGAAATCCACTTCCAGGTTTGTTACGTAGGTCCTCACTATAGTGGAGGAAATGGGGCTGTTCCAGTGGTTGGATTCAGCAGGTTCGCACCACTTCGGCAGAACCGGTTATTAAAATGGTGCTTGTAAACAATCAGTTGCTAAATTATTTGAATTCCCACCACCGGAACTGGTTGTTAAATTATTTGAATCCCACCACTGGGCTGTTCATAGCAAAAAGTCAATTTAGGGAAAATAAACAACATTGATATTTTAAAAATTCTTAATGAAGGTCAGAGGTGCTTGTATCATATTCCAAAGGCACCTGGTGAGCTCCCAAAGGCACCTGGTGGGCCACTGCGAGTAGCAGAAAGCTGGACTAGATGGACTCTGGTCTGATCCAGCTGGCTTGTTCTTATGTTCTTATGTTCTTATATTTAAACTTAGCTCAATGGGATATTACAATGAAACAGAGACTAATGAAGTGGAGACATTAGACTCTTGTATTAAGTTGTTACCAAAAAGCCACTCCTAACCAAAACCAGGGCATGGGTAAAAATAATGTTTCAGAAATTTTTGGACACTCAGCAAGTTTGAGAGAGGTTGGTTTTTGGATGGGAGACATCTGTCTCCGTTTATGCTCTCTTGAGTTTCAGTATAAAAGAAAAGAGAGCTATGAATAAGACACAAGAACACAGAGTTCCTGCTCTGTTAGGCAAGAAGAATCCTTTAGATACTCTGTCCTTGCCTGTGATCCAACCTTAGAGGGGTCCTCCGTGCCCCATCCCAACTTTCAATGTGGAGATTAAACATGCCAAGGAAGTGTAATAGAGCTTGGTATTCCACTTTAGTGTGAAGGATGAGAATCAAAGTGGCTCTGTACAGCTGGTTTTGCAGCTGCCTTGGGCTGTTTTTGTTTGCTCTTCTCCAATAGTTGGCCTCTTTTTTTATTGATTAGACAACCCCCCTTCCCCCAATGGCCTATGCTGGTATGGGTGAATCCAGAATTTCAGAATGTATTTGATAAAACAGTGCCAGAATGGAAATAGAATTCTGAGTTCCAAAACATTTTTCAGATTACAGTTCAAGATTTTACAGTCAAACTGCAATAATGCATTCCAAAATGGGAAAGGAATGTGGATATTAGAATGCCAGCAGCAGGAGAGGGAACCAAGGGAAGATGGCTGCCAGCTTGAAGCATCTCTAGGCCAAGTGTTTTTTTCTCTCCCCTACTGCAGTTATGTTTAGCCTGGGCTGGAGCCAAAGGGCTCATGGATGTCAGTCACAGCCTGTGGCTTGGCTAGACAGTTAACACAGTGGACATCAGCCTAGGATGTCTTTACAAATGAGTAGCATAGATGAATCCTGAGTGTGCTTTAGGCTTTCCTTTTCAGTCCTGTCTCACAGGCAGTGCAATTCATTGGGGCGGCGGGGGCAGATTTATGGCAGCCACGGAAAGTGCAGAGAAATCTCCAGCTGCCTGAAAAAGACCCATATTGTAGAGAAATCCCCAGCCACCAGAGAAAAATCCATCAGGCACACTCTTGGGTGGCATAAGTCAATGGCCAGTGGGGGGGGGGGGCGTTTCTGGCCTTAAAGCCCTTTGGAAGGAAGTTGGCTACGCCCCCAGGAATGCTCCCAGATCACACCTGACCTCATGCAGTGTGCTCCTGTGCCGGAGAAGTGCTAGCACAGAAGCTGCTTCAGCGGTTGTGTATCGCAGAGCTGTATACTGCCCTGCCGCTGGCTTATTTGCCCCCCTCCCTTGCAGGTTTATTTGCCTCTTACACCAGCACAAGGGGCACCTGCATCGCGCACCTTTGCACTGCTTCCAGGATTTCATTGTTAAGCTGGGAAAAAGCCAGCCTGCTTTAGCTTGAATAAGTACACAAGAAAACTGCCATTTCACATCATAGTACCTCTTGTCAAACAAGATTCAAATGGTCTGGGTAAATGACAGCCATTTTATACTGGTTGTTTTTCCATGGGTGTGGGAAAGTCTGTCCTTGCTGTGGAAGCAGCATCAGGCAGGATAGAGATGGAGTTGTGGGGGTATGGCATCTGCTCACCCCACCCCTCCATTACTTCCGGCACAATTATATGCAGGTTTTAGCAATCAGTAGCCAATTTATTTTATTCATTAAAATATTAATGCTCCACAGCATTAAAACTACCAAATACCTCCCTCTCCCTAGCCACTGTCTGCTATTCACACCCCATCAAAAGCCCTGGCAAACAAGCCTTGAACTGCCTCCTGAAGATCACTAGTAAAGGGGCTCACCTTCCTTTTAGGGGAGCTCACTCCATGAAGCAGGAACCCCAGGGGAGACTCTGGCTGCTGCCAGGGAGCCCTCCTGAATGGGGGAACAACCAGCATGGCTGGTACACGGAATAAATGGTTGGAGAAAGTCATTCAACTATGAGGCTTGGGCCATGAAGGGCTTTAAAGGTCATAACCAGCACACTGAATTAAACTTGGAAACAAACTGACAGCCGACATTGCTGTTAAAAAATGGGCAACCTATATGTCCAGCAACTAGCCCCTGACAATAATCAGGCTTCTGCATTCTGGACCAACTGCAGTTTCTGGGCTGTCTTCAAGGACAATCCAACACAGAGTATGTTATAGTAACCCAGCTATGAGATTACAGCAGTGTGGATCTGCGTACCCAGATCATCTGAGTCTAAGAAAGGGGAGAGCTGGCAAACCAGACAGCCGATAAAATGTGTTCTTGGTCATTGCTCCAACCTGCTGGGTCCTTGAGCAACCCCAAGTTCTTAACTGTATTTTTTCGGGTCCTTGAGGCAGCTAATTGTAGTCCATGAACATCTGAAGCGCCAGAGTTGGACTCTAGGCATACAACAGGGGTCACTGGAGGTGTGGGGATAGTTGTGAATTTCCTACATTGTGCATTGGATGAGATAATTACCCTGGAAATTGTAACGGACTTGCCCGACCCTGAAGTGCTGGTGTGAAGCAGGCCTGCTTAAAGAGGCCTGGGTGACAGTAACAGTATGGCAGCAGGCCCTAATTTAAATAAAAGCCAGGTGATTGGTCGATGGAAGGCACTGTTGCCCCTGGCCAATGTAGGGGGGTGCTAAAACGCTGCTAGATGAACAGAAAGACAGGGAGAGCCTGTCAGACAGTTCTTGGTTGGGAGTTCTGAAGAGAACAGCTTGTGTTCAGTTGAGAGCAGAGTCTGTGGAGTGAAGTCTCCCCTCTCTGTCTCTGGTAAAAAGGAATTCTGGTCCAGCTCAGATAGCTGGCAGGAGTCTAGTGACTCTCCTCAAGCGAAGGAAGCTTGTGAGAGGAAGGAAGGCACTGGCTTTTCAGATTGCAAATGCCTTAGCAGACCAGGTGCTCAGGAGCAGCAGCAGCAGAAGGCCATTGCTTTCACCTGCTGCATGTGAGCTCCCAAAGGCACTTGGTGGGCCACTGAGAGTAGCAGAGTGCTGGACTAGATGGACTCTGGTCTGATCCAGCAGGCTAGTTCTTATGTTCTTTTTGGCGCATAGCGAAGCGCCAGCCAGAGGCTTGTCAGTAGACACTGACCAGACCTAGGAGTCTGTCCAGCCCCTGTACCATACCAGTCTGGGAAGCCCCCAAACCTCTAGGTAGAGAGGGTTTGGTGTGTGTGAGTGAGGGAGGCTGTGTAATGCCTGAAACTCACAGGGCCAGGACTGAGGGTGTGTGAAACAGTGGGTAGTGGAAGAAATAAGGTCAAGGGTGTGTCTGTGAGGAAAAGTAAAGTATATTAAATCCAAGTCGTTTCTGAGAGACACCTGTGTGTTAAGTCTGAGAAACCTAAGTAATATCTGAAGCTCTAACTTTTAAGTGAAAAGAACTTCTCTGAAACCATCAAGCATTAGTACCTCTCTGAGCCAGTTTAAGAAGCCTTTCTTTTGTTTTTAAAATAA
Organism: Sphaerodactylus townsendi; assembly: GCF_021028975.2. Lineage (NCBI taxonomy): Eukaryota > Metazoa > Chordata > Lepidosauria > Squamata > Sphaerodactylidae > Sphaerodactylus > Sphaerodactylus townsendi. Next base: position 32,809,836 of record NC_059430.1, read on the forward strand.
ATTTAATTTGTTGTGTTCAAGTTACCCTCATGCCAGCCTGCGTTTGTGTGTGAGAGGTTGAAGAGGGCCTGTCTGTGAGTCTAGAATCCCAGCCAATTTTGAGTTCCCTTCATTTTTGGTACATGGGACTCTGAAGGACATTCCCCTCAGACCAAGAGTGAATGTGAGGTGGGATCCTTTATATATTTGGCAGCCAGCAGCAGTTTTGGGATTCCTAGTTCCTTCTCTTTTATGGTGGCAGCATAGTAAAAAGAATATCCCTGAACACTAGCCTGGGATATTTTGGGTGGCTAAAGACGGGGTAATATCTCTCCCTTGCCTGGAATATTAAGCGACCCCGTTACAAGTGGTGGCTAGCGGTGGGATAATATCTCTCCCTAGCCCGGGATATAAGGGTCCCCATCACAATAATCTTTCACAACTCTATTATTATGTTTCTATGATAGAAATGCCTTCCTGAATTGGATTAGAAGTAGCAACCTGCCATCTAGTGGCAATATTTTGTAACAACTCACTAAAAACCTGATCATTTTAGTGCAGAATTTTTCCATTGATGAGGTGATGCATTTAGATTTTGTTGCTCCAAAGCCTTTTTCTCAGTGAAAACTTTCTAGATAGTAGTGACCTTCTGAAGATTTTCTCTAGCAGGACACAGACATAAAAATCCTCAAAGCTAATTTATCCTGTTATTATTATGTTTGCATGTGAAAAATCTTCAGTGAGCATCCAAAGTCTTGAAATGAACTAAAAATGTCCAACCTGGGTTCCTCCAGAAGAGAGATGGGCGAAAGATGAAAGCAGGAGTGGAGTGGTGGAGACCATGTCCTGCTTTTCTGCCCTTGTTTTTATAACAAATGAATATGTGGATCTTTCCCTGCCATTCCCCTCTACATCAGGAACGCTTTGCTTGTTTGACTGCTCACATAGCAGCATGGATTGAAATTATAAGCAGCTCTACTTGTGGGATGTGCACGTTCTTTCCTAAGTTCTGTCCACCCTGATTTTTTTTATATGTCATAAATGGGCCAAGATATGAAGCTGAACTTTCCCAATTCCACTTCTCCCCTTACCACTGTTATATCATAAGGGTCTATATGTCTCCTCCCTTTTACTGACTGCTGTGCTGAAGGTTAGATTGCCTTCTTTCTTTCCAGCAGGCCTCCTATGCCCATCATAGCTTTGCTGCAGGCTAATATTCTATTGGTAAGGCTTTGCCTATTGTCATATACTTGTAGCACACCACAGCTGCATGTGTTCAACTCTGGCTTACCACACAGCTGTTAAAGCACACGGGGAAAGTTGCATGGCCGACACCATAGATTTTTGTCTTTGAAGCAGGTGGGGCAGAGATCTTTCAGGAGGTCTGGGGTAGCCCAAAAGCCCCCCTCCATCTATCCATATGCTAGGGATAAGACCAGATGTTATACTTAGGAGTTGTTACATGTGTGGCCCTATCAATGCAGAAGTTATTGCCCTCAAGAAGTCAAATAACTAAACAGCCAGGGTAAACGTATCTTTTTACTGAACTGGGGATCAAATTCAGGAAATAGAAACCAAAGGACAGAAATCCCAAGAATTTTCCTTCTGTTACAAAGTTGGATGCTCCTGGAGTTCAGCTTTTAAGCAGGTAACACTGGAGTACTTAGAAAAAATGGCTTTCCATTTTAGCCAATCTAATGGTTGAGGAAACAACTTTGATTGAAACATTAGTAATTTCCACCCACTTTGCCATTCTTCACAATGGCAAGGGGAGGGTTATTTGAACTAAGTCAGCATTAGACACACACACACCCACTTGGTAGACATAAATATACAAAATTCCACCAGAGAACTCTTTCTTGTTCTTACTGCTTTAGTCTGCGGTGGACTCTACCTGCCCTGCCCCTCACCCCTCCAAAGTTATGAGACCAGGCCGAAAGCATAACAAGCACTATTTCTGTGGAATTCATTTGTGAATTCAGGGTGAACTTTCTGTGCCATTTTGCTGTAAGTATTCCACCCTTTCTCATTATTTTGCTAAAGATTCATATACACAATGTGGTTTGAAGAATGTACATTTATTAGTAGGAGGGTTGCCAGGGTTCTTTCCCCCCTGACAGCGTCTGTGCCATGAAGGCTGGACGAAATTGAACACATTAAACTTCCTTATACTGAATCAGACCTTTGGTCCATTCAAGTCGGCATTGTCTATTCAGGTTGGCTGTGGCTCTCCAGGGTCTCAGAGGTATTTCACATTACATACTACTCGGCCATTTGTGCTGGAGATGCTGGGGAATGACACTTGGGCCGTTGTTCTCTTGGGAGAGACTGTGGCTCAGGGGAAGAGCCTCTGGTTTGCATGCAGAAGGTTTCAGGTTCAATCCCCGACATCTCCAATTAGAAAAGGGCCAGGTAGTAAGTGATGTAAAAGACCTGGACTTGAGACCTTGGAGAGCTACTGCCGGCCACAGTAGAAAAAAGAAGAGTTTCTGTTTATACCCTGCTTTCCTCAACTGTAAGGAGTCTCAAAGCACCTTAGAAACGTCTTCCTTTCCTCTCCCTACAGCAGATACCTCGTGAGGTGAGTGGGGCTGAGAGAGTTCTGAGAGAACTGTGACTAGCTCAAGGTCACTCATCCGACTTCATGTGTAGGAGTGGGAAACAAATCTGATTCTCCAGGTTTGAGTCCACTGCTCTTAACCACTATGCCACACTGGCTCGCTAACCTTAATAGATTAGTGGTCTAATTCAGTATAAAAAGAAGAGTTTGGATGTATACCCCCCTTTCTCTACTGTAAGGAGACTCAAGGTGGCTTACAAGCTCCTTTCTCTTCCCACAACAGACACCTTGTGAGGTAGGTGGGGCTGAGAGAGTTGCAACGAACTGTGACTAGCTCAAGGTCACCCAGCAGGAATGTAGGAGTGCGGAAACAAATCTGGTTCACCAAATAAGACTCCGCTGCTCAAATCCAGTTGTCCAGATTAGAGTCCACCTGCTCTTAACCACTATACCAGGCATCTTGAAGTGTGCTCTGTTGTTAAGCCATGGCCTCTCCCATTCAAATTCAATTTGTAAGACCTCTCCTGACCTAGTGAAATTGCAATGGTGGAAAGAAACCATGCCTGTTGAGTTTCTGCCTGTTGGCCTCCACACTGAGAACCAGTGTTGAGTAGCAGAGTGTCAGAAAGAACCTGGGAGACCCCAGTTCAGATACCCATTTAGGTATCAAGCGCACTAGTCAGTCACTCTCCCTCAGGCTAACCTACCGCACAGAGTTGTGGTGAAAGCAGTATAAGCAGGAAAGAACCACGTGTACTGCCTGGAGCTCCTTGGAAGAACAGCAGGATAAAATGAATAAACTGAAGCTACAGAGCTCCAATTAGCTATTATGGTAATGGTAAAATTCAAACTAGTCATACAAAGATGGACTAACACCATCTTTTAGTGGAAAGTGCCACCAAGGCTCATCAAGTGCCATCAAGTGTTTGGAATATGCTGCCACAGGAGGTACAAACCTGGATAGCTTTAAAAAGGGTTTGGACAGATTTATGGAGGAGAAGTCGATCTATGGCTACCAATCTTAATCCTCCTTGATCTGAGATTGCAAATGCCTTAGCAGACCTGGTGCTCAGGAGCAGCAGCAGCAGAAGGCCATTGCTTTCACATCCTGCATGTGAGCTCCCAAAGGCACCTGGTGGGCCATGCAAGTAGCAGAGTGCTGGACTAGATGGACCCTAGTCTGATCCAGAAGGCTCTTTCTTATGTTCTTAAGTCACAGCTGACTTATGGTGACCCTATGGGATTTTCCAGGCAAGAGATATTTGGAGGTGGTTTGCCATAAAGATGCAAAACCCTTTATTGTAACCTGTTAAAGAAATCTAGGCATAGACTTACCCTGAACACTCATAGAACTGAATTTATTTTACCTTTTTTCCTGACATTCTTCAATACAATTCGACAAAACATAGTTCTATAGCAAGAGAAGCAGAATTTCAACAGACCAGTTGAATGAAGAAGAATGTAATGGTTTGGGTTTTTTTAGGATTTATTGTAGGATTTATTGTAGTCTGAATACCACTGGAAACAAATAGAGCCTTGTGACTACTTGTGTGTTGCTGTGAACACACTTGCTGCAGATTTTTGGACTAGCTGAAGTTCCTGAGAGGTCTAGAAATCAAGGCTTGGGCTCCACATGGAGGATAAAGCCTGTGTACGGCTAAACCTAGCTGTTGGGGTCTAACTCAGCAACAACATTTTGTTCGTTTGGTTTTAAAACATTTTTATTTTACACAAAATTAAAAAGTTACACATATATCAACATAGCAGTCCTACATCACATACTTGTGAATGTAATGAATGTAATGTTTTCGCTGTGACTTGCATCCCCCCTTGAGCCATGAAGAAAGGCATTTTTCTACATAATTATGTATAAATGAGGGATTTTGTGCTGCTTTCATTTGTGCAGCGATTTTGCCAGCTTTTAAAGTTTGCTTGCCCGGTGAGCTTCAGAGCTGAGCTTGTGTTTAAATATGTGTCTCTCCTGTCATATTCCAACAGAGCAATTATTTCTTTCAACTATTTTCCTTACAACTGAAGTCTGAAGGGGTGGACAAATAATTGTCTCATCAACTTGGTAACTGGTTTAAAGTGCTGTGTTAGCTTGTAGGCTGCCCGTCTCTTTCATGCTGCTGTCAATTGAAAGCTGTCAGATTTCCAAAGGCAACCAATGTCTTTGTCTTGAGCATTTGAGTACTAGTTCTACCCTAATCATAACATAAAATGTGACAATATAAAGACAAAGTTATAACTTCTAGAAGCATTTGCTGGAAGGCTTTTTGAGAATATTTGAGATTTTAATACCCTTTCAAAAACTTTTGGAGCCATTTTTGATCCTCAAGGAAAATAAGACAGCAATACTTCGTCATGAACTCTACTAAGCCAGAACGTTGAGCTATGGAATAAAATACCAGGACTATGGTTCTTTCCGCACAAGTAACCTAAAATGTTTGCAGAACATTTGCAAAATATTTTTGATCCCCATGTGTTCACACTCACCCCGTTGAAATGTTGCATAGCCACTGTGAGGGTTTTTTCCCTTCTTTTTTGGCTATTTATAGAATCAATGCTTTGAAGACCTTTGAAGATGCATGGATTTTCTGTTTCTGTGTGTAATCAATGCTTTGAAGATTTAACCAACATTTTTTTTTAAAAAATGCATAGAACTGATGAAAATAAAGAGGTGAACTCAGGGATGCGACAAAGTGGTGGCAAGGGGGGAGTTCAGGAATGGCACAGAGGCATGGAAAATGCAGTGGGAAAGATAAAGCATTTTAAATACACCCACCCAGCATGGGAAGATATTTTGAAAACATTTCACACAAAAGAATAATTGTAAAAGTGTTTTCAGATAAAAAGTTTCCCGGCTGGAAATAAAACATTTTTGGAAAGTAAGGGGGGGAGGGGGGGAAACAATGCAGAACTCCACAGAAGAAACGTTTTATTTTCTGATTCAGATGCAGCCACCACTGCCACCAACCACAGGGAGAAAAAGGGTGAGCAAATGGTGGCTGTTCATTTGGTGTTCTGTTTGTTGGTCTGCCCTTGAAGAAAGCTGAATCAAAATGGTTCCCTTCAGGCACTGAGAGAATTTCCATTGGGTGTGGCTAGCAATGATGTTGAAGAAGTTCATGGACCTCTACTATCAGGAAGCCCCTGGTGCAAGAGACACTGGCCCCTTCCGCACATGCAAAATAATGCATTTTCAAACCACTTTCACAACTGTTTGCAAGTGGATTTTGCTATTCCGCTCAGCTTCAAAGAGCACTGAAAGCAGTTTGAAAGTGCATTATTCTGCATGTGCGGAATGAGCCAACTTATTGCTCCTAAGCATCCTTGCCCATACATTGGATCTTGATTGGTGCTGTGGTTCTTAGTAGGATTAGAGGTTAGAATGTTGGAGGAGGAACACTCATGGTGATCACAGGTTATAGCCTGCTGTGTGGCGGTGAAGGTAGTTAACATTCACTCTTCCTGGTATCATCCAGTGTAGTGATGCTGTCTAGGATTGTGAGAGGACTTTTATATCCAAATATGATGAGGAGCAAATAGCTAAAGCTTCACCAGTCTGTTGTATGCTTGTGAACCTCCACATGGGGACTGGAGATGTCCTGGAATTACAAATGACAGCAATAAATCCCCTGGAAAGAATGGTCGTTTTGGAGGGTAAACTCTGGTATATCACCCCACTGAGGTCCCTTGCCTCTGCAAGCTGGTAATTGCTGCAGATCAAATAGATGTTAAAGGCACAGCTGTGGAACCACTGGACTGCATCTTGCAGAGAAAAGAGGAAACATAGATGCAATTGTCCTCAGTCCTGTTTAAGAAGTAGTAGAGGCTGCCAAAATTCCTTCTTATAAACATCTGTTAAAGATGCAGGCGTTCTGACCACCCCACATAATTCTGATAAATGGATTTCCCACCTTTTGTTCTAAACTCATACTGACTTATAGCAAGGTAGGCTGCCAACTTGCTTTAGCAACTGCTTGGTGTCTGAGATTTACAGGTGATAATGTTTATCTCCATGCTGTGAGAAGTTTCACCTGTGCTTTTCGGCTGCTAAAATCACGGGAGCAGGCCAAGTAGATTTCCCCCCTCGAACAGTGGAGAACATGACTGTGGCAGATTTAAGTGCACCTACAAAACCTCAAGACTACGACAATAACTGCTGGGTATCTAATTGCAAAATATATACTGTTTAGATAATGCCCTATGAAACTCATAAATAAGCTATTGCTTCTTCTCTTTTAAACTGCCCTCCATCCAAAAGCATCAATGGAGCAATATCCTTTTGCTTTAATGTAGTTTCATTAACCTAAAGTGTCCCTGGACACCTGCTTTATTTTAATTACCCTTAGGGGCTCTTGTCTCTGAAAATACTGATTCTGTGCATACTGTAAGAACAATAATGGGGGCACAGCTGTGGGCTCCTGGGAATCTTCTGACATTTCCTTCCACACATTGATTTACCTATGTCCATTATTATTTGAGACTGTTATCAAGACAGTCTCTATCCTTAGTCTGTGTCTCCATCTGAGTTTAATCATCATGTCTGTTTTCTTAAAAGAACGAGCCAAAAGTAATGCTGCCAAGGTATCAGGGGAAATATTGCTCATAATAACAAAAATTCAAAAGCGTATATATTGAATGAGATTCTTTGTCCATTACTGGATATCTGTAAAAAAAAAAATGTTCCATATAGTGAACCAGTACTTAAGATGATAACTGCGGTGCTCAGTGGCTTCCTTTTAAAAGATAAAGTTTTGCTTCCTAGTTGTTATGGAAGGGGCTTTTCAAATGTGTTAGTGGAGAACCAAGGGAGCTATTTTCACACAATGAAGAAATAAACTGAGTCGCAATGGGCACTTTCTAGCAGTTGTGAACAAGATATATCGTACTAATCTTTTGAAACCCATAAACTGTGCGAGAGTAAAGACTGTACAAATTGATACAGTTCACATTGCTTCTCAGAAAAAAAATGCAGCTAGCCTGACAAAAACATGGTTTTAGCAACAAGTACTTTCTGTGGATGCCTCCTTTGTTCTTCTTTCAACCACACTGTCTTTTCTCTGCCACAGTGCACAAGATTTTCCTCAATTACATTATTTTGACACCTCTGAGTTCAACAAAAATCATTTCCAGCTCATACAAAGAAAGATCAAGACCAGGCATTTTGGACAGTGTGAGATTTTTTTGGCTCGAGATAAAGTGTTCCACCACTTGATGGAGCTATAGAAAGAGGCTTGATCAAATCCCACTGTTGATTGCTGAGCAATAACCAAAATACTACCATTAAGCTTTCTTCATTCACCCAAGTGCTTTTCAATAGCGTGATATGAAACATTGCCACCAGTACACTAGTCATAATAACTATGCTTTGTGATTTCACACTATGAATCTGCATAGTCCAGTTCCTTGTCTGTGATGACCTCTGTTTGTAGGAATAAAATGCCAAAAGAGGTCTGCAGAATGCATAAAGGTAACCTGTTTTCATTGGGCACTGAAAATGTAAGCTGTTCTGAAGGGATGCAGAAAGTGGGATATATATTTTAAAATAAATCAAAATAAATCAGCTGCCAGTTGTTAGGGTACAAAGAGCTACTTTAGGTATGCATAACATTTTGAATCTATGCATTGGAATACCGGACTTCTTTTTCTTGGAAGAGCAAATTAACACCCCTCCCCCATCACATCACAATCCACTTCTGAAACTCTTCAGTGTCAAAAGGAATGTGCTAGGCAGCATGTGAGATTGTTCAAGAAAAACAAATTCTTGGGGAATTTAGGGGCAGTCAACAGTTTTTAAGATCCCAGAAACAGAGTATCTTCCAGCTTTCATACTTATTGCTGGCATAACAGAACAGTAGCAGAATTTCATAGACTGATCCTTGTGAAGTTCTAGTGTCAATGATGGTGATTATGATGATCTTCATTTGTGTAGCATCCTTTTCTCACCAAGACAGAATAAAAAAGTAAAGTGCCCCGGGCAAGAATAGAGTCATTACTGACCCATGGAATGACATCAGATCACGACATTTATTACTCAGACTATGTTTAGGGGTGGTTTGTCACTACTCTCCCCAGTCATCTGCACTTTACCCTCAGTGAGTTTGGTACTCATTTTGCCGACCTTGGAAAGATAGAAGGCTGTGTCCACCTTGAGCTGGCTACCTAACCAACTTATATCAGGATTGAACTCAGGTTGTGAATACAGCTTTGACTGCAGTACTGCAGCTTACCACTCTGCACCATGGGACAGATTATGAGACACAAAAAGCAATTTCATCAAACAGCAAGGACTCCCAATAAACAACACAGTGAAGAACACAGATGTGACATTGAAATAATGGGCTAAGCAAAAAGACAACAATGACATTTCTAAAAAAGAGAGATACTGAGCTCTTGCTTGCTTGGAAACCACGCTCTCTACCTTTTCTTATCGCGATGTGAAAGATCAGCTACAGCAACTTTCACTGGAAACCAGGAGCAGAGGCGTAGCTCCAAGGGGACATGGGGGAGGGGCCCGCAATGCACTGGGCATGCGCCCCTGTGGGGGTGTGGCGAGGGCCTTCTGGGGGCCTTCTGGGGCAGGACAGGGCAGAGGACACACCAGGTGCTTCCCCCCTTGCTACGCCTCTGATCAGGGGGCAGACTCAATAAGGCATTGTTAGTGAATGAAAATTAATTTAATAGTATGCATCATTTTCTGTTTTCAGGAAGAAGGCTATACTACTGCAAGAGGTACTTTTCCAACTGTGGTGGAGCAGTTAGCCAATGCTAATTTTTACTGAAATCTTTATTGGGCAGGATGGGAAAGTGTGGGCAATTCAAAATTCTGCAACCTCACCAACATCGGAGAGCAGACTTGTGTGTTACATGATTTATGTGTCCTTGAGACAGTCTTTTAAAAGCTCTTGCAGGACAGAATCAAAAGGTTTCTTATGAAAATGTTTAAGCACCTGCTTCTCTCACCTACTGCTTCTTCTCTGTAAAGGCATCCCATTTGTATGATCCTGCAACTGGTTTGGGGATATGCATTTGCTGAGAGAATCTGTAGTTCTGCCCTAACCTTTTTGGATCCTTTGAGTTTTTCTTTGGGACCAGCATATGCACTGGTGCCAAATCTAAGTTCTTTAGACACTAGCTAAAATAGAAGCTCGGCTATATAAACAACATATATAACAACAGTTTAGAAAGATTTGAACAGAAGTTTATATTTAATTCTTGTGCAAAAATAAAACACTCAAGATTAATTTACCATGTAACTATTTTCAGCTTTGTTCATACTTCTTCTTCCAAGAAAAGCATGCTTTTTCCCTGCTGCATTTGTTACTCCCAATTCTATCTGTAAATATTCCAGAGTCATGATGTGCAGTTTCTGAAGCGCCATAAAAATGTTTCTATTATTTTATGAACATTCTATTTAAGTCTGTAGCTGACTATTACTGGGTACAGCCTTAACTGACATAATCAGTGAGCATGTATCAGTGAGCACTTATCATAAATTTTCTCATTCAATTTTATTGTCACTTTGAATTAATTATCTATACGTGCATGTGATAATTTAGACTTTGGGTATTTCAGGATCTTTTTACAGTTGATACAAGGTTCACAAGGTGTCTTTAGTGTCTTTAAGTTGTTACAGTCATCTAAATTCTTCACAAACTAAGGACCCACTATGATAGGTGTTCGGTTTTCTGTTTGGCTCTCTAGTTAGTGCGCTAACAAAACCTTAATTTCTACCCTTACATAAGTATAACCTACATAGTTTTTCAAATACTAACTCTAAGACAGCCTCTCCTCTAGAGTGTCTATCTCACACAGTGCTTATCAGAGAAGGACTTGCGGTTTTCTTCCAGGAAACCCAACCTTTTTTCTCTTTAAACTCAATCATCCTCAGGAGCTTCACTGCCCCATAGCTGGGTGGGTTCTTTTCAGAGAAAATCAACCAAGCCACCAGTGTGATTAATCAATGTTACTGTGCTGTGGTTAACTCCACCACATAGGCACAGATTCCCTGAGTTAAATCTGTTCGTCCTGGCACTTAATCAGTAGTTCAGCTCGCTTAGAAATGGCCCTCAGCCTCCAGAGAATGGAGCTACAACAGAACAACCATTCCCTCTAGCATTCAAATCAGTTCTCTCCTCAAAACTCTCAGTGCTCTGGCTAAGAATGCTCTGCAGTTCTCTAGCCAATCACATGGAGTGCTATGTTATCCCTTTGGGCTCTCAACATTCTATTGCCTGAAGGTGCCAAAGTCTCTGTATACATTACAACTTCCTATAAAAAGAAAAGCTGTTTTAAAGTGGTGGCCAGTGGTGTAGCGCCAATGGGATGGAGGGGCAGCGCCCTGGGTGCGCACCTGGGCAGGGGCGTGGAGGGGCGTTCCGGAGCAGGTGTGTGGTGGGTACACGGGGTGCCCGCATACCCCAGGCAGTTCCCCCTCACTCTGGCCCTGCCTCAGGCCTTTTTCTTGGTGGGGTACTCCAGGTCAGTTCAACTTGTGTCATGATACAGACTTCTGTCTGTGATACACCTCTGAAAATGCCAGCCACAGATGCAGGCGAAATGTTATGAACAAGATCTACCAGACCGCAGCCACACAGCCTGAAAAACCCACAAAAACCAATTGAATCCAGCCGTGAAAGCCTTTGACAATACATTAAGCACAGATGGGTTATCTGTAGCAGTGGCTCCCAACTTGGGAACCAGAGCATTTGGGGGGGTATGTGGAAAAAATTACATAATGGGCTTGCTAATATGAGGGTACAGTTTTAGGGAAATGGGTTGCCAAGGGGTACACAAGTGAAAAAAGGTTGGGGACCAGTGCTCTATAATAATGTCCCATCAAGCTGCAAATGATTCAAGGCTACCCCAAGATCATGGGGTTTTCAGTGCAAGAGATGAGCACAGATAGTTTGCCATTGTTTTCTTCTGCTTAGGGAACTCAGTCTTCTGTGGTGATCTCTGATCCAGGTATTAACCGTGGCTGACCCTGCTTAACTTCCAAACTCTGATGAGATCAGCGAAGGCTGGGTTAGCAAGCTGCTGGATTATTTATACTAAAGGAAATATGCATTTTAGTCTTATTTACATTATTTATAGTCTGCCTTTCTTACTGAGAGTCAAAGTGCATTATACAGTGCAGGTTAAAAAACCATCTCTTACTCATTCCCACTCACCCAGGAAAGTGTCTTGCAGCCTAAGGCATCTGTGGGTATATTATTTAAAAATTCCTGGCAGAGAGAAAAAAGTAACTCTGGGAGCAAGGACAACTCTCTCCATACAGTGGAAAGTGTTCTTATTCCAGAAGGATTTTATTTGAAACTGCAGACTAAAGCAGTGAAGTCCATTCAACCTCATTCTGCTGTACGTGTTTGCCTGTCACTCCTGCCTGCCACTCCCATGTCATGTTACTGCCTGCTTTTGTAGAGGTACAACTAACCTGAGGCAGTAGTTGGGTGAGGCTGTCTATTCACTGTAGCTGACTCTACTAGTGGTGCAGTTTTAAACACTGGGATTAATTTGGGGATGCATTTGCTGAAAAAAAGTTGGGTCCCTTTTTTACTTTGTGACATTCCAGTTTCATTCCCTTCCACAAACGTTTGGTAGTCTGAGGGTGTGTATCTGTGCAAAGCAAGGCTGTGCCCACACTAGTCTGACTAGTGCTCTGTTGCTGCACTATAGCAGTTTATTCATTAAATTTTCCTGTGTAGGTTGAGACAATCCCTTCCCATTGTTATAGCAAAGTGATAGCGCAATACCCGATGTGTCAGTCAAGTACTTTTTTTAAAGAGCTGGCTCCATGATTGTTATAGCACAGTCCATTGGCAAAGATGTGTTATAGTATTTGATGGTGACACTTGATCTGCCAGCAAATTTTTTTAAAAAAAATCCAGGAGAATCCGTTTAGATTCGCTCACATGCCACTTCTATCAAAAATGAGCAAGAGTGTCGTGGCACTTTAAACTAGTAACTTTTTAAAAAATCCTGGGACCTTTTCGCAGACACCAGTTCACCTCCTCAGCCGCATGTGTATGATGATGGCTTTAGTCCAAGAAAGCTTATGCTAGAATAACATTTGTTTTTTAAAAAAACCATTGCCTCGGGACTTATTTTTGCTGGAAAACTCTAACCGGACGACTCCTCTGGACTTTGACCCACATTCCAATCTAAATTGACATTTTTCCGCACCGGTCACTAGTCTACAACCCCTCTCCCCCCCTTCCAAATAACTGTTCGGTGCTTCCAAAAGGGAGCCCATGGCTTTAGGCACATAATCCGTTTGATTATTCCCCTCATTGTGGAGAGAGGCCCGGCTGCTGTTTCGGCCACGAACTGTCTGTGCAGCCGCAGTGCCGAGGAATAAAGAGAAAACCTTTCGGCATAAAGGCCATCTGGCAACCATAACCCTCGTCCCGGCCTTGTAGAGGCGGCGGTTACCCTGACAGAGCCCGCCCAATTCTGAGGCGACGCACAAGGAGGCGGACGGGAGGGAAGGCAAAAAAATATATAATTTATATATATAAATTAAAACTAAAATAAAAGGGGGCGGCTCCTGGCAGCAGATCCGCTACATTCAGCGATTCCCCGCTCCAAACCGAGCCGAGCCAAGCCCGACCTCTTCCCGGCCCAGACACAGAGAAGGGCTGGCTGAGGCGGGGCCTGATAGCGGGAGCTTCCCTAGTATCCAAGTCGAGCGCGGCCTGGCTGAGAGGAACACGAAGAGCCGCCAGCGCCCCTCCGCCGTGCTCCGACACCGCCGTTAGCCGCCACCTCTGAGGAGAAAGAAGGGCACATAGTGGGCGGTCGAGGCGAAGGACTGCACCTCCACAGGCCCCCTTCATAGAGGCGCCTTTTGCCCTCCCTATTTTTCTTTCTTTCTTGGCGCGTCGCCGTCCTCGAGCTCCACATTCCCGCCTCCTCCTCTAATGGCCAAATGTGCATTCAGCAGCCGCGGCAGGGGGTAAAGGGAGGGGAAAGCAGAGGGGGGCGCCTCCGTCCCCTCCTTCCCGGTCTGCAAATGGGACCGGGGCTGGCCCTGGTGGGGCACGCCTGAAGGGAGGGTCCCGGAGGCTCCTCCCGCCCAGCCAGAAGTGCCTCCCCGGCGTACCCAGTGCGCGAGCAGGAGATGGATGGGACTGAGCTGGATGGCAGCGGGGAGCAGGAGATGGATGGGACTGAGCTGGATGGCAGCGGCGCTGAAGTCCCCCGGCAATGCTGCCGGGCTGCTGCTGGCGGCGACCCCGAGCTTGGGGAAGCAACAGGCAAGGAAGGTGCAGCAGCAGCAGCCATGGAAGAGCCCGCGGGGAAGCACGCCTCGAAAGGGACGGCTGCCTCTGACATCGCCGCCGCCGCCGCAGCAGCCCAGGAGCTGAAGAAGAAGCAGCAAGGCGTCAAGAGGCATCACCACAAGCACAACCTGAAGCATCGCTATGAGCTGCAGGAAACTCTTGGCAAGGGCACCTATGGCAAAGTCAAGAGGGCCATCGAGAGGTTTTCAGGCAGAGTGGTAAGGACCGGGAGGCATTGTTGACCCTGGTGCTCTTGGGGATGCTCCATGCCCCAGCAGTGACTTGTGAATCCTTGCAGCATCCCTCTGTAGTATAGGACATGCCTAATGGCATGGCTAAGCCTTGTAGCTTGGGTCTGAACCCTCCTTGGGTCTGAACCCTCAAAGTATCCCAGCTTTGCTTGGCTTTCCACCCCTGACTCTAGTTGTCAGTTTGCCTTGGCCATTTTCATGCTTTATATTCCCCTCTTTTCCCTGCCTCTGGGCTTCAGGATTCATTTGGGAGTGGGTCTGTGAAGGTCTCAACTGTCTCTGCATTCTCTCAGAGTATCTAAACCTAAGAGTTTTATTTGAAACCCTTTCTGTCAGTCCTATGCAAGTGCTATGCTGTTAGGAGAATTTTGGCATTGTTTTTAAATGTTCATGTTCTCCCTTCCCCTCCCTTCCCCCAACCATCAGGCTATTTGCCTTTTGTTTAATGTGTGGGCATACAAAGTTCACTTGGAGAGACCATATTCTCTAGTTCAGCAAGTTAAACAGAAATGCCCTTCAAGTTAAAGGCTCTTTTAAAGCAGAACAGATTGTTGCTGGTTTTTATGATAGGAACTTTGCTGATTGCTATAAACACACTGATGCATCTACTCTGCTTCAATTAGAGTCCACTTGGCTTATCCTGTTTTCTACCTCCCAGTTTAAACAGACCAGACCTGATGTTCTACTATGCTGTAACTCCAACCTGACTTTGTATTCCTTTTGCCTTGGAACTCCCAAGCTGCTCAGGAGAGCCCAAGTATATGCTGGACATGCTTATGTAATAAATTAGAGGTATTACTTCCTCCGCTGCACTGAATATCCACTAACAGGGTTGTGTGCCAGCATATGTAGGCTTTGCATTTGAGTATACTGATGCTTTCCTGTCATGCTTTAAGCATAATTTTTGTTTGAAGCAAGTTGATTGACAGTTGATCCGGTCAACTGTTTTGGGGTTTTATTTATTTATTTTCTGTTCAACAAGTATCTTAGACCAGAGGTAAAAAAAGCAAAATAAAGTGCCCCACCTCTGTGTGATGTGATATATTCATCAGTCTTATTCCACTTAAGAATGTTATGAGCTATAGCTTTCTAACAGTGTGATTTGTCAGTGTACAAGAAATAGCTACAAAGCAGTCTGGAAAGCATACCGGGAAAGGCCGTTTGTCATTAAGAGGAGGACTAAGTAGGAAACAGATGAATGCACATGCTCACTGAGAACATGATTTTTTAAAGAGCACTACCTAGACTGTGTCATATTACATGCATTTCAAAATAGCAAAAGTTCTAGGTTACATTATAGGTTAACATTTTACAATTCAATGTGTATCTTTCCAAATTGTATTGTTGTTTCCTAGTTCAATTGCATTATGCATCTATTTTTTTAAACCAGAGACTCTTTATCCTGTGTTAGACTTGACTTGAAATAATGACCTGAGATATCACTTTTTGTAGCGTTGTCTTTGCCGCTAAAGAGGCAAATCAGAGGACAGTGGTGTGTGTAATCTGTCTGTTGATTTCTGGGATTTAAAATGCTCCACTTTCACATATTCCATGGCACAGGGTGACATTTACTGACATAAAGTATGGAACATCCTTTTGTCACACTATTGAAAATATTATCTATATATGGGATTAAAACTGGTTGCTATGACTCTATTCCATATGTACTTGGACAGTTTCCTCTTTCTCTCCTAGCCTTTGAAATACGGAACTTGAATTTTTCACATAGTCTACTTCATACACGAGAGAAGAAAGTTGTGAAAAGCGTTTGGACTAGCAGAGCCACAGGAATTCGTGTAGCTTTTCCATTTTCTTTCATTGCACTGGTTCTGTTTTCCTTAGTCATCAGCATTTATGGCATCATTAAAATGTTTGAATAGGCTCGACTGTGGCCAGCAGAGGGGGTTTTCACAGCAATGTGACAGGCATCATTCTGATCATGACTTCACAGCAAATTGTCAAAGAAAGAGACGCTAAGTATTAGAAATCCCAAGCTTACACTCTCCCCTATGTCATTTGGTTGCTGTCATAATGCTGGGTTAGGTAACCTTTTCCTACCCAGCAGCATGTAAATATTTGCAGCCATATGGCAACAGCATGCAAACTGCAGACCTTGGAAACAACTCTAGCAACCAGTCCTCTCATAGTTATTGGCACTAAAATAAACTGCATTTAAAATTTAGGTTGATCAGTTGCCAATTAGGTATGAATCAGCAGAATTCTGAGCTTTGTTGTCTGATTATTCAGAAACAGTTATGTTAAATGTGAATCTTTGATTCTTTTTTTCTTAAATAAGTGGAAATCTTCAAGACTGATAGGTTAATGATGATATCAGATTGCTGTAAATCAAAAGTCAATGAAGCCATGATGATATATAAAAGATATATGTGTGTGTGTATTAACACCTTCAACAGTTTTTATTGAAGCCAGCTGGATAATTTACATTGCAATATGAGGAAAGGGGGCTTGAACCCAGAGTCATAAATTATGTGCACTGTGTTCCGTAATTTCCCTTTTTTGAGTGTGTTTATATCTGGCCTGGGAAAATCCTATGTATCTCATCACACAAGCTCCGAAAAATTGGTATCTAGGAGTCTGATGCATTTTTTCTAACCCTGTCAAGGCTTAATATTGGCTTTTAGAAATCTGACTTTTTGAGCCATAGCTTTATGGGGGAGTTGGGAACCTGTGAAGGGGATTATGGATATGTTATGTTTAATTTGTTGTTGGCAACTACTTTTTAAAACTTGTTTACTCAACAATGTAGCAAGGATAGTCTGGGTTGTTTATGGCAATAAATACAGCAATAGCCAGCTTGCCATTTGTTTCTTCATTAGGACAGTTACAGTGCAATCTTGTACAGTGTTACCCCAGTCTAAGCCTACTGAAATGAATGGGTTTAGACCACAGTAACTCTCCTTAGGATTGCACTGAAAAGGTATGAACTGAACATACAAGTTTAAAGATAATGAGTGAGCTCAAGAAGTCTGCCAAGAAGCCTATACATTGAGCCTTTTGTGGAAGTTTTATCCATGTTCTTAGATACAATCGAAAAGAAAAACATTAATATACTGTGATCTGCCTCGAAATTCTTTTCTCTCTCTCGATATCTGTAGCTATTATACTTGTGTGAGATGTAATCAACAGTAGGCAGGTATATTTATGAGAAGTGTATGAGCTGTATAAGAAAGCAAGCATTGGTTGTATGCATTCTGAAAAGCTGCAGTATCACAAGACTGTGGGACTAAGAGGAGGGGTGTGTGTTACCACACAAACAAAAATGTGTGTGGTCTCATCTGTGAGGTGGCACAATGTGTAAAGTAGATCCAATATCAGTTCTGGAAAAACTGTGTGGCACTTCTGTTACAAATGTATTGATCTTACATGACCCTTGTTTTTATTTCTAGTTCTTTGGCAAAGCAGTGTTAATCACAATAACATTTACTTATGTTACCAAGTTCACTGTCACATTTATATTTTTGATGTGCTTCATGTAAATTAATCCTCTTTTGTTGTTGTTGTTGGGACAGTAAGAGCTTTCCTTGCTCCCCTTAACAGAGAAGCCTTTTGCTTTTTATTTGTTCTGAGGGCTCATGCCTGCATTATATTTGTATCTCCTTTATTCTGGAGCTATTTGTGGGCCCAGCTGGATAGCTCCAAGGCCACAAAGGAAATGTATTTGTTCCTAATTCAAATGTTGTGGCAGTTGCTATAGCCTTTTCAACAAAAAGAACTAAGTAGAATTGGGTCCTAGTGCCTACCTAATGAGATTCTGTCCCAGCGCTTTTCAATAGGAGTTCTCTGAATGGCTATGCTCCTCCAAAATAAAAAAGGAAAATTATATATTGCCAGAATTGGCAGGATTAGCTGAGTACAACTATGTGCTTTTTGGACTGAAAAGGTGCCCAGAATCGGAGCCTGCAGAGCAAATGTCCTGGGGCAACCTTCAGCAAAGGGTGGCAGTGAGAATCTCTTCAGCTGCACACAAAATGTCAGGCACAAGCGGAGGGTGAAACTGACCAGAGAACAAAATGGTCAGGTGGGAAAAATAAGACACCTCCTGCAGGCAGCTTAGGAGTGAAAGGTACACTGTGCTGCAGGCAGGCCAGCAGGCGGAGCTAGAGTGTGACTGGGTGAGCCAGAGTCAAGGTGGGCAGCATGTGAGGCATGGTTAATCAGTCTGGAGTTAGGCAAATGCATAGTCAAAAGCAGTCTAGAGTCAGGGAAGGCACAGGTGTGGTCAATGCGGTCTGAAGTCAAGGCACAGGCAGGAGGTCAGGTGGGCAGGCTGGGAGTCAGAGGGAGATCAGGCATAAGGAGCTTACCAGGAAGTACACTCATGGCACCCGAGCCAAGCCCAAGGCAGGGTTTATATGGGAAGTTCTGGTTGCTAAGGCTGGGATCCTGCAAGGACTCAGTCCTCTTCAGATGCCTCCATTTCGCAGAACCTTCTGTCATACCTAGCAGCAATGTGAGCACTTTTCCTTTTACCCTGCAACTGTAGCCTCTGCTTCCTTTGCACACCTGGCTCCTTACTTGGCTCCTCTGAGATGTCTGAAGGCTCTCCGAGCTGCACATCGTCAGGCTCTGCCTTGGCTTGTGTGGAAGGGCTTGAACCTGGCTCTGCTGCTTGCACCCCCTCACAAGGAGTCAACTCTGGCTCTACGTGTCTTCAGGTTCTGCAGCAGAGTCCTCAGCATGCAGGTCCTAGCTTATGACATGTACTCAGAAGAGGCTTAACTGGAGGTCAGAGTGATTGATGCCTGTGTGTATGTGGAGGGAAATGAGACTGGAACCAGAACCATGGCTAGGCAATTCTTAGGACATGGACTGAACCGTTGGCATGCCAGACCATTTTGCTTGATGCGTAGGACTGTTGTTTGTCTGAGAAACCGAGGAGAGCTCCTGAGATGGTGGCAACTCTGCTGGGGACAGAGGCATGGGAGGAAATAATGAGCAAGGCTCATGATGGTTAGCACGTCCTGTATGTGTACAGCCGTGAGCCTGTTCTGTGGTCATGGCAGTGGCACTGAGGCCTAACTTGTACTTAACTTGCACTTTACTCACCTGGCTGAGTCAAACCACATCTTACTCATCTTGTTGTTTACCAGAACACCAATTTCTTTACAGACAGAGGTTGCAATTTCTTTCACATGTAAGCCAAAACCTTGCCCATTTTACTATGTATCTTTTTTCTGACTATTTGAAGAGTATGATATGTGTGTGTGGGGGGGGGTATAATGTGTGTGTGCGGGAATGGGGGATTTGTTTGTAGAAGGGCTGAGTCTGGCATGTGGCTTTTGGACTTTGGTTTGTGGCTTATAATGTTAGGAATTTTGGCCAAAATGTTGCTGCCTGAAGTGAAATTCACAATGGAATATAGTTCATTGTTTGCCAAGATGCTCTCAACCATAAGTATTATTGCATTGTAATGTGTTTTTACTAATAACTTCAAAACATCATTTGAGAAAAATCATAACAGAAGGGATATATAACTTTTAAGTGCTTTGTACTGAGCTGTGCGTGTGGGTTTTTTATATCATTAAATCCATGATTAGGATATTTTGTATGACATATGGAGGAAATTATATCTGAAAGCATGTATAAGATATGTTTGGGTATCATATGTGCTGGATAAAGCTGTTTGGAACTTGTAATTCCTGCTAAATATTGTTTATTCTTCACAGGATTCTAGTCACATTCTTTGTAACTCTTAGATGTTGATACTTTGCGTGTCCATTTGGTATGACAGTTAAAACGAATTCTTGGCCTGTTGCTGGATATTTGTGCAAAGAGCTCAGAAGTGAGATGAGTGTGTCTGTAATATTTGATGACCAGTTTATTTAAGCCACAAGTGCATCCAGGTTTTCATTTGTGTTCTCCTGCTGTTGTTTCCTGAAGTCAGCCTTTGCAGTCAGGCATAGCGTTCTCATTTGTCTTGCCCACATGAAAGACTTTGAGCATCTGTAAGTTATGGTTTGTGAAGTATCCCCTTTTAAACAGCACATATTTATCACCATGTCTGCGCAGACAACACTGTACATTGTATAAATTAGAAGATCCCAGACACTGAACACTAGGGGGCTGGGTGAGATATTCCTAGGGAGTAAAGTGGTTGCCCATGCTGATCAAATATCTTGGACCCACGCCAAAAATTCCAGATGTTTAATACATATAGAGCCCCTCCAATAACCTTTAGCTACATTCTAAAATGGGAAGAAATGTCTCTCCGCAGCAAATTAACTTTGAAGTTATTTGATGTTCAAATTGCAATCACGAATATATTTTTAAAGCATCCAGCATGTGCACAAGTGAACTAACCCACAAATTTATTTATATTTATTTATTTATATTTATTTATATTTATACCCCGCCCTACCCCCAAAGGGCTCAGGGCTACTTAAAATGGCATAAAGCCTAAAATCATACATATTTCAGTTGTCCAAAGAATTGGTACTTGCTGTAAAGTCTGGAAAAGTACTAGTTTTTGAAAAAAAAATCATTCATAGAAGATTGAATGCAAACCCTAAATCTGGAATAAGTTTGGTTATTTGGATCTTGTTTCTGTACCAGTGAAGGATGAGAATAAAATATGTTTGTGATTGTTCCTTCTTCTTTTCCTTGAATAAATGGCAGTTATGGGAAAAGTGTTTGATAGGATTGGAATGTTGTGGGATTAGGCTGCTCTGCCAACTGAAGATAGGATTAGCTTTCAAAATATAAGCATTTTTTCCATAATTTTGTAAATTGGACCAGTATGATCATATAACTGATATATCAGTTATTTCAAAATAATACATTATTAGAAAACTCAAACTCTCAGCTCATTGTATTGTCGAAGTCTCAGCTCATTATTTCACCCTTTCATCTGTGAAAGAACCAGGGATCATTCTTCCAGTTTGGGCCAGTCATACATATTCTTCAAATGTAACTCCTACTTTTGAAATAGGGTCTTGTTTATAGGCAGGAAATTTTAATTGTAGTAAAGGTAGCACTGAGTAGAATCAGATGATATAGTGTCAAGGTTTAGAAAATGGGCACTGCTGCCAAGATTTGCTTTGTACATTTGAAGTCTTAATATCCATAACTTGGCAATTCATTTTTGAATTGTCCCAAATAATAGGGCTATTCAGATTCAAATGGTGCAGAATTGCTTTGGCATGGTGTCTTCCATGATCTGAACACTAATCAAGTTGGGAAGGGTGACTCTGACTCCCACTTGAGAACTGGAGATATGGACACCAACACATATCTGTTTAGGGACAAATGTGGGATCCTTGATTAGCAGCTACTGGGAACAGACTTGGGAAATGAGACTGAAGGGTAGGAGAACTGAGGGTGACAGAGTTAGTGCTCCTTTCTTCTAATTTTGCTCTTCATTTTGGAACCTGCTTGTGATCACCTGGCACACAAGGTGATTTGAGTAGGAGGAAGCAACACGTAGGCTTCTTTTTTAACACTGGCAACTGAAAAGAACAATGGAAGAAGAAAAGTATATATAGTAATTTGTGCCCACCTCCCTGAACCACGAGAATGTCTAGGGTGCTTCAGCAGCTCTGAACCTACTGTGTCCCTCTCTGCCTCTTCTGGTATCAGAACTACACTTCTTTTTATACAGGTACATACCTGCCCACTCCCTTCAGCCAAAGGGGAGGAGGAATCACCTCCCTTGAACCCTGAGAAGCTAACTAACCAACAGTGTCAACAAGTGTAAGAAATAATGTGTATGCTTAGAATTTGTCCTATTTGGAGAATCACTGTACCAGTTTTTTATGTGAGAAATATTGTCTTTCCCAGAATGTGGTACTGAACAGGATGGTGCCCTACCATGCTGTGAAAGCAAATAATAGTATCCACTCATGGTTTCAGAAGACTGTACTCACACATCAGCCACTGGTATCCATCCCTTCTGTGGTTAGCCTGAACCCAAGTGATGTGTGTAGATTCAAGACAGACAAAAGGAAATACTATTTTACTCAATTAGTAAATTTAATTAATACACACTGTAATGTCCCCATTGGACACAACTGTGTTGACTACAATATGCAGTCGTGGGTACTTTGATTCCTGGGTGGTGGGGGACTGCTACATTAGAAGTGGTATGGGTGTCAAACCTCTTGTTCCCAGGTGGACTGCACATTGCCAGTGAACAATTATTGAAGTAAAAATACTGGGGAGAGGAAGCACATTCATTGGAAAGATATTCTTTTAACAGTGCTTTATTAAGCATATTAGTGAGATACCCAGGTTCCCTGCATGGTCCCTTTTAATTTCACAATGGATTTTAATCATGTTTTGTCAAAAGAAAACAATGCCCAAATTAGCAAATAATTTAGCTTTAGAATTGACTACTCCACTTTTATTTCATTATCTTTTGAACTGACAGCATATCAGAATCTGCTTAGCAATTCTGTCTTGTGGTTTGTTGTTCAGGAGTGGAATAGTGTTTGGCAGAAGAAAAAATGACCAGTGGGAAAATACTGAAGAGTAAACCTTGTCTGATAGCTGCTTTCTGCCCCCGAGTCCTTCCGCTGTTGCATACCAGGATGAAATATCAAAACCTATAAAGATGTCATTTAAAACACTGCATTACTACCTGACCACAGAAGAATTTAAGATACTCATCTGGGGGACAGTTGGAACTGCTGCTATATGATAAAATATTTGATGGCTCTAGTAGTAAAAAGCTATATAGCGAAGCTTTTGGTTTAGCTTTCCCCTGATGTGCTGGAAAAAAGAACAATTTCAGCAGGGATAGGCAACGTTTAAAAAGTATACCTGGCTGCTGCTCTGAAATATTTTGTTTATTTCACACTTCTCTGAAACATTTTGTTCACTCCAAAATGCTAGAATTTACTTTAAAAGAATATTTTAATCTATATTGTTGCAGATTTGAAAATGTTTGAAAACCGCTCTATATAAATTGTTTTTCATCTAGGCTCATTCCGCACATGCAAAATAATGCACTTTCAAACTGCTTTCAGTGCTCTTTGAAGCTGTGCGGAATAGCAAAATCCACTTGCAAACAGTTGTGAAAGTGGTTTGAAAATGCATTATTTTGCGTGTGCGGAAGGGGCCCTAGTGATTTTATAACCCTGTAAATCAAAGCACAGAGTCCAGTTTTTATAAAGCATAGTTACTCCTTGAGTGGCTGCTTTCCTAAAGATTTTGCAGGGTCACATGCCTTCTTAAGACCCAAAAGAAGCAGTTCTGGCAACCCAGACCAGTGAGAGTGTTAGAAGGCAGCACAGAGAATTTAGTGTCTACAGCAGGTACGCCTTAGATTTCAAATGTTTAGGTTAGGAATTTCCATGCAGAATTGTAATAAGAGTGAATGTCATGAGTTCCTGTCATAGTGGGACATTTATAGCTTACATACAAATGATATGCATTATGATAACTGTACATCATTAGAACATGCTAAGTAATTCTGGTTCAACTCATAGGTTGTTTGTATGGCAGTTAGAACTGAACAAGTGCTCTTTACCATGATTTTATGAAATACTTTAAATTTCCTCAAATGAAGGGTATGGCTTGAGCAAGATGTTTGGTAAGCAGAGAATTTTACCATGGTGTTATTCTTTTTCTGAAATAACCTTGTATCATATAGCAGCTGTTTAATTCTTTTAAAAATGTTTTAAATGTTTTTAAATGTTTTAAATTCAGCATTACAGTGTAAGTGCATATATAATTATAGGCTTACTATATGTCCCGGTTTGACCAGGACAGTCCCAGTTTGGAGGGTCTGTCTCTGTGTCCCTTCTCGGTCCCATCCCAGCTGCTAGAGCCACCTGCTGTCATTGCAGTTATTTCTCCTCTTGGCACAAACCTACCTTCAAGATTCACTTAGCAAGAAAGGGAGGTGGGGTAGGAAGCAACTGTCACCATTCCAAGCCCCCTTTGTTTCACGAGGCCTTCCTAGGAACCCACTTTCTCTTCCTGTAACATCTATGTTGAATTCCTCCCCACTCCCCTGCAAAGAACGACTTGATAGCACTTTCTACTGCCACCACCATTTAAAATGATGCAGAACTCTGTGCAAGCTTTACATTCTCTAGAAAACATTAGCAGGCTGGATGTTTTTCAAGGAGTGTATATGGGTTTCCTGCCCAGATCTCTAAGGCTTCTTGTCTGCATGACTTCAAATGGTGTAGCTCTACTTTGGATGGCATTATGGGGGACCATAAGCCAGTTCAGTGTTGCTTACCTCATAGGGGTGTTGTGAAGATAAAATCTTCAGTGGATTCAGTTACAGTGGATTTAGATAGAAGGATGTAACTCTGCTTAAGATGACACCTGAGAGCCAATCTGGTATGGTGATTAGATGAGAATCTGCAGAGCCAATCTCAAAAGCAAAACTGAAACAGATCCGTCTCTGTTGGGAGGTACACTGATGCTAGTAAATAAAAGAGAGACAAAGGTTCTTACCTCACAAGAGTTGCTAATGTTTCCATCCAAAGTTGCATCGTCTGGCATTTTACACAGTATCAGGTTGTTTTGCTTGGTACAGATATATAAGCAAATTATGACATGCCAAATACTGGCACTATTTCAAACAAACAAGCAGCATAGCCTTGGAAGCATTTATAAATGTGATGGATTCTTAAATACAGTTTTTTAGAACAGGTAGTCTAAACATTTACTCATGTATGATAGTCAAACATGGATTGTGCAGTCTTTAACATATTAATTCTTAAGGAAAATATACCTTTTCAAGACTGTATAATTGTAGGTCTTTTTTCTCCTGTTTTATACCTGTGTTAAATGGCAATATTTCCAGTGCTCTCAGAATCCTGCCTATATTTATCTTCTTACCAGTGTAACAAGTTTAAGCCTATTTTTTTGTTTCATTTGTAGACCACCTTTCTTATGAGTCTCAAGGCTGATTACAGAACTGGAAAACAATGCATTGAAGACAAGTGTAACACATATAACAAACAAAACAAAATTACAGAATTAGAGAACTCTGAATAAAAAAGAGTAGAACAATCCAATAAAAATATTTTTCTGACTATTTACACTTTGGTTGTCATTCTAATCCTCTTTATAAAAGTACTTGCTTAAACCATTCAGGTGTTATCAGGAGGTCATTCCACAAAGCAGGAGTGACCACAGAGAATTTTTGGAGTATGGTGGCCGTCGATCATTTGCAGGATGGCACCTTCAGAATGCTTTCCTCAGATGAATTCCGCATGGGCCTGTACAGTGGCTTCCCATCGGCATATATGATGCCGGTGGAACCCTGGGGCCGTTTGCACTCTGAGGTACGAGTGGCCCCAGAGTGGCCGTGGATCTGGGGGCACCTCCATTTTCTTTCCCCACACTTACCTTCTCTCCCTGTGGAGCTCCGCAGGGACAGGGAGGCATGCCCTTGCTGCCCTCTGACTCCAGGTGCTGTTTGCATGGTGCTGGCTGGAAAACAGCATTTCTGCTCCGGTGGGGGAGGGGGGAGCATGGTGCTGCCTCGATGCAGAGGCGGCAGCAGTGTGAACAGCACCCCTGGAATGGTGTTTTTTTACCATTCCAGAGGTGCTGTTTTTGACCCGTGCGGACTCTACCTCAGATGGACTAAGCTGTGACTCACAAAAGCTCATGCCCTTTCAGAAATTTTGTTAGGCTTTAAAGTGCTACTGGACTTTTGCACTTTTTTATTGGTATAGTCCAGGGGTAGGGAACCTACGGCTCTCCAGATGTTCAGGAACTACAATTCCCATCAGCCCCTACCAGCATGGCCAATTGGCCATGCTGACAGAGGCTGATGGGAATTGTAGTTCCTGAACATCTGGAGAGCCGCAGGTTCCCTACCCCTGGTATAGTCTAACATGGCTAGCCATGCATGTCAGGCTTACATTACATGTATAACTTTTGAAGTAAAGTTGGAAATGACCAGGTGCATGGAAATTTGATGTGGGTACAAAAAAAGAGGAATTTTTGGATTTTTCTGAAGCTTTGCCTTAGTGTGGCACCAAATAATTGTTTCATGTACTCTTATCAAAATAATCTAATCTGTGTGCCTGTTGTTAGATTTATAGCCTCATCCAAAGGAGGGGGGAATCCTCTGGTGGGATCAGTGCTGGACCACGCCGATGGATTTGCCCTCCCAAGGCGGAAGGTGATTCCATGGGCAGCCCACTGGTTGTCCTAGTTTGAGCTTAAGAAATGATGGTAAGCCTGTATAATTATATTGACTCATGTTCATTCCTTGCTACCCTCATCTTTCTTAGTTCTTTCTTTGTCTTCTGTCATCATCTTCTCCACTGTCAAAATTTAGATAATAAGTTCTTTGGTGACAGGAGCTGTCTTTTGTTGCTGATGAAACTGCGAAAAGCTTCCATTCACCCTCAGCCAGTTAATAATGATAGAACCTCAGAGGCATAAATTAATGCAGCGTTATTACCTTAAGTATTTCAGACAGGGAAATAAAATATCAAGGAATGAAATGAGATAGCTAGAGTACCTCTGAAAAGTAGAAATAAGACGTCCCATGATCTAGCTTCTTCTGCCGAGCTGGCCCACCATTTTGCTTCCAGTGGCGTAGGAGGTTAAGAGCTCGTGTATCTAATCTGGAGGAACCGGGTTTGATTCCCAGCTGTGCCGCCTGAACTGTGGAGGCTTATCTGGGGAATTCAGATTAGCCTGTACACTCCCACACACGCCAGCTGGGTGACCTTGGGCTAGTCACAGCTTCTCGGAGCTCTCTCAGCCCCACCCAACCTCACAGGGTGTTTGTTGTGAGGGGGGAAGGGCAAGGAGATTGTCAGCCCCTTTGAGTCTCCCGCAGGAGAGAAATGGGGGATATAAATCCAAACTCTTCTTCCTCAAACTCTCCATTTAGAACTTAGGACATTCAAAATTTACTCTTCCCCAAAATGGCCAATAATGAATTGATGTTCAGCTTTTTAATGTCATGGTGCAGTAAAAATACTTTATATATCGATTCTAACTACAGTCATCCTGATACAGCAGTACTATGTAGCTGTATCAGCCCTGGATATTCATGTCTGCATGTTCAGTGACTGACCCACTGGGTCCTGTAGATCTTTTCTAGCAGAGGATGTTATTTGCCTTGCCAGAATTGCTGGATCAGTCCAACTCAAGGCTGTCTTGATTTGACAATGATGTGTTTGTGCCTGTTTCTGGATATAGTGCTTCCAAGTTTTCCTGCCCAGCCTGTTATTAGCTTTGCACTGTTTTTGCTGTCTACCTGCTGCTCTCTGGTTCTTTTGGATTAACCATCTGTTTACTGCTGGGCTTGACTTTGGTTCTCTCTTGGAGGCAGTTTTGCTTTCCTGATTCTTGTTTTGTTGAGTACATCTTAGCTAATTGCT
Source organism: Sphaerodactylus townsendi (assembly GCF_021028975.2). NCBI lineage: Eukaryota > Metazoa > Chordata > Lepidosauria > Squamata > Sphaerodactylidae > Sphaerodactylus > Sphaerodactylus townsendi. The sequence continues at coordinate 32,837,245 of NC_059430.1, forward strand.
GCTGGCTTCCTTTCTATGGTTCATCTCTTTACCTGACCGCTCTGGTATATGAACTTCTTGGTGGGATTTTGATCTTGCAGAGTCTTTTCGGCAGCCTTGTGTGATTGGGCTGGAAGCTGTATACCGTTGCATTTCTCTGCCTTGAGAACTGTCCCATCCTCTAAAAAGGAGGATGTAGCAGGCATATGTGGAAGCTACATACACAGGGGTTTGGACTAGATGGAGTTGTTGAGAATCTGGATACCAAATTACTAGAAGTTTTGTTCTGCTTTTGTTCTTTCATAGGACCAAGGCAAACTTAGGTTTCATTTAAAAGAAAGACCACCGTCCTGTGATTTCTGCATTTTGGACAGGCAAGCCTACACACTTCTAGAGAGTGTGACATTTTTTCTATGTCTAGAAATGAGTAACTTACATTTTCAGTGGTTGTTGTTTGATCCTTTAATTGTTACATGCAATTTTCATCTTTATTCAGCTCCTCTTCTATGGTATTTAGAACAATGTCAGACAAGTCATAACATGATGACCTTATTTGTACCTTTATTTTGAATATAATCACAGAAACCTTTACTTTTCTCAGTTTTAATAAACAACTTATACTCTCAGTTATCTTAAGAAAAAATATAATTATAAAGGTTGGTTTAAAAAGATAAGGGTCCCTGTGTAAGCACAAGGTCATAACCAACCCATGCTGTAGCGCCATATCATAGCAGCAACTCCCTCTCCTTTACCCCCACCTGCCCTCCTGGCTGCAGAGGAGAGGCGGTTGTGGGCTCTGCAACAGCTTTGCCTTCCCACTCACAGTGGACTTACATTGTCTGTGCAAGTGCAGACAACCTTCCTCTTTTTTTGGGGGGGGGGGGGTTACCATTTTAAAATGCTTTCATAGTTTTCTGTAAACCCAGGAGGGGGTCCGTCAAGTCTGTAGAAAAACTCCTTTCCTTTTACATAGCTCTGATCTGCAGATTGAAGGATTCACAGCTAAAGCCAGGCTGTGAATAATATTAATCTAGGAGTTTTGAGTTAAAATATAACTAATCTATTAGTTCATTGGGACAGATGTCTCATGTTTCATTCCCCTGTAGAATAAGACCAATAATTTACTTTACAGAGTTTCTGAGAGGAGAAATGAAATTAGCGGAATAGCTCATTCCAGCTAGATTTTTTTTTCTTTTTTGCCACCATAGACATTATGGTTTGATCTGTCTTGGGCATCCTCAGGAGAGGAAAACAGGAAATTACATTCTTGCTCGTGCCTTTCGAGCCTTGCTTGTGTCTTTTCCTTCTAGTTGTACTGATCCCATTGCTTTAGAACTGGGCTCTTTGTTTTAATGGAAAGTATTTTTAAAACAGTAAAAAAGCTTAATGACACACTTGAAAGCAGTCTGTGTTATTGTCTGTTGAGCGAAGCTTGTGCTTTATGAACTGGCTGATCATAAAGGCAGCATCAATCATGCAAAGCATTCTCATTTGCTCTCTCTGCTTTTTGCAGATGGGGCTCATAGAGTAGAAACACAGTCAGATGTCTGCTCCAGGATATTTTAGCTGAACTATATGAGTCCATTAAACAAATGTAATGGCTTTTTGGAAAGGCTTGCTATGCATTTGAAACCAAATGTTTTACACAGAGAACATCTGGGAAGTATGGGTGTTTGTCTGTGTATACAGTACATCGGAAAATAGCTTTATTGAGCGCAGCTGGGTGGCTGCTTGGGATGTGGTTGTAGGATATGACAGTTCAGTTGTTACAAGGGATAATTCATTTGAAGCACTGCCATTGAATGAATGTTTGGCACAGAAGTCGGCATCTTTGTTTCATTGTGCACAAAAATTCTTCTCATTATCATTCCAATAAAACTTGCTTTAACATTTTATATCCTGTTATATAAGCTAGTTCAAACTGCCATATTCTTAAACTAGTATGCACGTTGAAGAACATGCTTGAGAAAGACGTCTGTAATTAAAAATGAAGAGGGGTTCTAAAATTATCAAAATATTTATAAAGTGTTTTTACAAGGGAATGTATTCTATTGGAAACGATCAATACTGTTTCCCTGCTCCTATGTGTTCCTGTTAGAGGAATGTGGATGTTAATGCATGAATGTAGATGCTTGATTAGGGTCCACCAAAGTGACAGTAGGCTTCATTGAATGTAGTGGAATTCTTTTCATGTTAGCTGATTTAAAGAGCCATCCTAAGCAGAATTAGTCCCTTCCAAATCCATTGAAGCCAGTGTTATATAACTCTGTTTAGGATCACATTGCTTTGAAACTGAACTGGTAATTTATGTGGAAAAAGTCTGCACTGTTCTCTTGCTAGAATGTTGATTTTAGCATTAAATTGTTTTTGCCATATAAGCTAAATCTCTGATTAATGTAGGTTGTGTGTTGGGGGGGGGGGGGGGCTAGGAATTAAAGTCCGAAGAAACAGCATAGCCATCTTTTTAGAGTAATTTAAATAAAAACAAAGACTTTAAAGAGACTGGTTTAGGCAGCCTCTGGCTCATTCCCATGCACTGAAGAGTTCACATTGCACAACCCCACTTTTAAATAGTTCTACACAGTATGACATGATTTGTGGTATTTGCTGAAATGAAATTCTGGCTGGAGTAGCCAGAGCAGGGAATTGTTCTTCACTCTGGGGAAGGTGGTATATCCAAGTCTGTGTTAAGGTCATTGGCAGGGTGAAGTGGGAAGCCTGAGTTGCTGCTGTTGTTCTGCCTAATTTTGAAGGAAAAAATTGGCAAACTTTAAGCATCTGAATATTAACTCCCCAGGTTCAGTTGATCTGGCCTATGGTATATTCTGCAACAGGGTAAGTGTGTGTCATCTCTGCATCTCCTTGTCCTGTGCTCATAAGGTGTTTCTTATACTGTGCCTTTGGTTTTTAAAAAGCATTAGTAGTAATACAGATTTTTGTAAACAGTGGATATAGATGAGATTAAAAACTCTTAACTAGGTAGACCATATTTTCTCAATTACTAAAGTTATCCATAAGAACTAATAAAATTAACCGGAATTAACAACAAAAGCCATAGCCTGGATCAACTTCAGAGACCTGTCGTTCTCATGAAGTAAAACAAAATGGTGGAGTGGACTGTACAAATTCAGGCTGCAGGTGGAACTACCATTTTTGGATGCTCCCTCACAAAGAAATTCCTTGTAAGCAAACAACTAGCACAGTTACGAACATGATTCTAGGTGAAATTGTTTCACTGCTATGTTAACGTTACTCTCTAATGCTTCATTTTTTTTTGTTCTTTTAGTTAAATTCATGGTGGAAGAGAAGTTAGAGCTTACAATTGTTCAGGAAATTGTTTTTCGATCAGTGCCAATCTAAGCATTGACTTCAGTGGACTTAGAAAGGTTTAAATCTGCTTAGGATTGCTCTGTATATGGTACAGATATCTACTACTATGATATCAGGTCTTGTGAGCAGATGTCCTCCATGCAGAAAAACATCAGAGGGCTAAAGGCAGTAACTACTGTATAACTCCGTCTTATCTATATAAAAGGCAAGGTGTATTGGTGACTGCTCCCTTTTTAAAGACCTGTGCAGACATGCAAGCAGAAGAGGGTCCACATCTCTTGCCCTGGGAGGGTTAGCATCCTGCAAACACTTCTGCATGTTTATTTATTTTATTTTTATATTATATTTGCATTTATGCCCTGCCCTCCCCAGCAGGGCTCAGGGCGGCGACCAACAATGTCAAAGTTAAAACAGTAATAAAAACATCATTAAAACCATTAAAACATGAACATTAAACAGCAATAGATGGTGTTCAATTTTAATGTTACATAAAGAACGGCAGAAAATGACCAGGAACAGTTTTCTAGTGCCCGTTGTATTTTTTCGCACAATAGGCTTTATTGTTAATATTTATACAATCACAAAAGCAAGGCACACACCTGACAAAATTAGATGCTAGAAGACCCCTGCCATATTTGTAAGAGATGTCAGCCACTGTTTTATATTTTAAAAAACTTACTTGGATGGAAAGAAACTGCACTTTGTAGAATCTTTGACGTTGTAGTAGACAGAGAAGCCAAAAATAAAATTGGCTTGGCAATTTCAGTAATAATTTTATTTAACAGAGATTTTTTTCCCTTTTGGCAAATCTGGCATTCAATATTGGGCAATGCTTTCAAAAAATCGGAATTTGCGCTGCATAGTTTAAGTTGTGAAAGAGTTTTCATTTTCATTCCAGTTGTAAACATTTTGAGAAGCACTCCACCTCCCTTTTGAATGGAATGCATTTATCCAGATGTGAATTTGCTTTGAAATATGTAGTTTGTTAGACAGGATATCATTTTACTCATATGGCTCGGGAAAAAATATTAGGTTTGCAGAAAATAGTTATCTCCTTTTAAATGTATTTAAAGACTTTCCAAAGCTCTATTTTTTTCTGCATGAAGCTGCACTTTCCCCAAAATGGCATGTCAAAGTTGAACTTTTGGATGTTCTGATACTGACATCTGGTAACAACAACAACTTCTGTTTAAACTATTAGACGTATTGAAGTATTACAGTGTCTTCTTTTTTGTATGATTACACTCTTAAGAAATATCTGAGCAACCCACAACTTTCAGCATACTTGTATTGCATTCCTGCTCCTACCAGCTTGGCACCAAGCAAAACATTGCTCAGAGAGATTCTAGAAATTTCAGCAATGTCTCTTCCCTTCCCCCACTACCACCATCCCTCCCTAGTAGCAGGGAGCAAAAGCTCAACATTTCATCACTGAAATATGGCTTCCTATTATTCACATAAATACAGAGTTGGCCAGGCTCTCAAAATATAGCCCCTCCCTGCATGTAAAATAGAACCACCCTCTGCCTTTCCTTTCAGAGCAGTTAACTGGGTCTCTGCTTTCTAACGGGCAGCAGTTCATTGCAATAAGGTGCTTGCAAAAGCAGTTAGCATCTCATCTGCTCAACCCTGCTGTCTTGGTAGCTAATGTTCCTTGGCTTCCTGATCTGCAGGTGGCTTTAAACACAGTGCAGCAAGCTACACATGCTCAGTAGGGTTTCCCAAGCTCTTAGGAATCCTGCGAGAAATTGGGAAGTCCTCTTGGGTATTGTGTGGCTTGTGACACTAGAGAATTAGGAGGGAAGAAGTTCCAACTACTCCAACTATGGGGAAGTTCCAACTACTTCCAACTATGGGGAAAGGGATGCGGATGATAAGGTAAGGCATCAATGAGTGGTGTCGAGGCAGGGCAGATAGCCACAGCTGCCCCCTCCTACTCTGCCTGAGGCTGCTGCTTTGCCTTATTATAGAAATGGCCCTGCTTACCAGTGTCACTTGGTAGATAATTCCTGACATTACAGTCAGTCTAATCAAAAGCATGAGCATAACCCACAGGACCAAAGTATATGCAGAGGCCTTTGGGCATATCTGTACTGCATACTTACATTGGTTTAATATCCTTTCAACTATCCTTGTTTTCCATAGGAAGCAACATGAATTAAATGCTTTTTTTCAGAGGACAAAAACTATGTATTCGCAAATAAAATTAGTTATGGGTGGTTGCTGGAATGTTGGCTTCAGCCATCAACAGATCCAGTAAACCCTTCAAGATAGGGACAGCTATGGGTTCAACAATGTATGCCTAAAAGAAGACCAAAAAAACCCCCAGCAGCATTGTCCCTGGCTGCCCCAGGGTCTGAACTGACTTGTTCAGCTCCACAGACTTCAGACTCTATTTTTTGTCTTCTTCAAGCAGAGATTGCTGAACCCACAGCTGTCCCTCTCTTGAAGGGTTTACTGGATATATTGGTGGACCCAGGGCTGAAACCAACTTTCCAGCTACTACCTATAAGCAAGATAGGAGGGGTGCTAGACTTGTTTTTTGCATTCCTGAACTAGTTTGATCATAGGGAATGCTTTCCAAGGAAACCCTAGGGATTCTACTTACTCAGCCTGAGTTGACAGAGAGGACGGGAAGTTAGTTATGCTAGAGTGGAAATGCTTCTTTCGTTTTGTCTTTTAAGATAGCAGATTATGAGGCCATAATGATTCTAATACCATTTGCTCTTGTGGGAATGTGTATCACTTACTTGGATTTGATTCCTGAAAGGATTTTAAAAAAACACACACGCATTAAAGCCATGAAATAATCTAAACAAATTAGCACAAAAAGCAGGGAGCTGATTGCACAGTTTGGAGAGTAGCTGCAGCCATATCTTTGAGATTATGTGTTCAATTTAAGTCTATGGCATTGCATAATGAGGCTAAATTCAGGACAAAAGACTTTTCCTTTCAAGATCTCAAGCTCTTCAGTTGCAAATTTATATCTGAGTTGTTGAGAGTAAAAGCATCTCAGTTAGCTTTTCAAAGAATGAAGACACTTCCAAAGTCTTATACAATATATTATGACACTCAGAGGCGTAGCTGGGCCAGAGTGCGCCCAACGTGCACTCTGTGCCCCCCCCGCCCTTAACTTAGTTCAGCCTGGAAAAGCGGCCTGTTCCCTTCAGGCTGAAAATCCGTGGTGGGAACTACACTTCCCATGAGACCCTGGGGCTTGCAAGGTCTCCTGGGAAGTGTAGTTCCCACCAGGCCATTTTCAACCTGAAGGAAACAGGCTGCTTGTCCAGCCTGCACTGTTTCACTAAGGTAAGGGGGATGTACCGTAGGGGGGGCGTGATTCCTGGGAATGGAGACGACTTCAGTCAGCTTCCACCCAGAGTTTAAAGCCGCAAACACTGTGACCCGGGGCTTGGAGTTTTCCTACCCTTTTGGGTGGCATAACACCATTAAGCGCTATGGAGGGCTTCCAGATGGTGGGCCTTCCCCCCTTTCCTAGCTGCCTTCTTGCACCACCTGGAAGACTTCTGGAGGTGGCATGGTGGTGCGGCAGTGGCACCATCCCTGGCCACCCCGGAACTGGATTGGGCTGCAAGCTAAAACAAATCACAAGAATTAACATGACATATTTACTGATGCAGGAATTACATAGTAGGATAATATATAGCAACAGATTATTTGTTCTGTACAGGGTACTAATCCACAGTCCTTTTCCTTTCATTAAAGGATCTTTCTGAACAACTCCATTATAATATAGCCCTATAACATGTGTAAAAATGCCCTCCTGAACAATTCAGTTTTGCATAGTTTCTGGAATGCCAGGACAGCTGGAGCCCTCCTGGCTTCATCAAACAGGCCACTGTGCACATCTAATTGTTATCTAGGGTGTAATGTGTAATTTGGCTCATCACAATTATAATCCATTATTGACCTCTGGTAAATGAGCTGGCTAATCTCCCATTTGGGACTGCACAGAGACTATGAGGATGGAAAGTGTCAAACATACCTTTAACTGGGTGTTGATTGAGTGATCGTCTATGAAGTCACACATCCCTGTGGCTGGTCTATACATGAGCAGTTTCCCTGTGGGGCGGCACGGAAGATCATTTCATGAACATCTGTCACAAGCAAGTGTATCTTTCTTGTTGTAGTCTAGCAACCTGAAGAATGATCAGTTCCCATCTGTTAAGTGTTGTTGGATACTTTAGAAGATACCAATCATATTTTTGTTTTGGGCACAGATATATCTTCCTGGATCACTTAATTGAAAGATGGGATGGAGTTCTTTCTGTATAGTAACATATAATTGATCCGTCCAGGAACTTGTTGCTAAAGGATATGATGGAAATATATATGGCAAGCTGCATCTGCACAGTATAGTATGGCAGGCACCAAACAATGAGGGGATGTAATTCTGCCACTAGGTCAGTGCTCAGGACACATCCTGTTACCACGTAAGGGTGAGGGCAGAAAATAGGAAGGGTGTTGCTAATGAACCTCCCATCCTTTGACTTATGTAAGAACAGCATAAATCCTCTAGTTTGCTTACGCAACTGGCTTTTGAGTCTGTGTACAATAGTGAGGCTGAAAATCTTCCTCTTATTCAATCACCAATTCTTTTTTTGTTGCTGAATCACCCCTGTTGATAGGATAATATTACCTAGAGTCAGAGAAACTGGCAATGAGCAATAGAAACACATAAACATAAAATCACCCTGATTCCTTACAATCACAGAGTTATGGAAATAAAACTTGCCTTTGACATTTATCATCTATATAAGGCCTTTCACTGTCTGAGAGGAGGGCATTTTCTCGAAGGTTGTAATACACTAGCAATAAATCAACTTTGGTTTTAGGAAGCAATATTTTTAATAAGATGTACTGGGGAGTCAAACACTGAAGCAGATTGTTGTAGTTTCTATGGATTTCATGCAATTTCTTCACTTTCAAAGAAAGGTCTGTACACCTGTTTCAAAAGAAAGATGCAAGGTGCCTGAATTATAGTCCTGGCAAATGTATACTTATTTTTCTGTGCCCAATTATGTAGCTGCTGGTGCTGGACAACATAAAATTCATCTTTGGTAATATCAAACAAAAGCAAATAAGTAACATTTTTAAAAGCAAAGCAAACTTAAAGGACAAGAGCCGATGGTTTATTTAACAGGTCCTTGTGCACAAATTGCTTGGTGTGAAACATTTAAACTACTTCTCTTGATTATTCCCCAGTGCAATGAGATTGGATCACTTATAAATAATTAGTTGGACTTCTACTGCTGGATATGACCTGGCTTTGGATATCTGAACCATAGATATTTTTGAACAATGTTACTTAACTCTCCCCATCTCCATTTGTGACAAAAGAAACTATTTTAGCATTTTCAAGTCCATGCATGACTTCTGGTTTGACACAGGCACTAGATTGCTAGATGGCAATATTTTTAAATGTAGTCTTAATGAGAAATGTGAAGATTATGAACAAATACAAACGTAAATAAATATATATCAGTACAATGAAGTACAATGAAGAATCTGCTCTCAAGCTATTCTGTTTTAAAACCTCTTTTTTGTCCCACTGTAATATATTTTCCAATAATAGTAGCATGTTTTTCTCTATCGAGAGGATACATCCTTCCTCTTACGGTACATTATTTTTTGCTTCCAATTACCAAATTATGTGGGACAAAAATAGATTGGAATTCCATATGGATGACAACCAGTACTTGAAATTGGATCAAATTGTTGTTCTTAGATTAGCCATGTTTTCAAATAATAATTAAATTATTTCTGATGTGGTTTGGACATCTGCTTTGAATGTCTGCTGTTCACCTAGACTAAACTTCTTAAATTATTTCTTTTGATGGTGCCATTCTGCCTTATTTAATAAGTAACAGATATGGAATGGCACCAGTTCCCTTTCTAATTCTGTACTAATTCTCACTTTATGCTTGGCCATCTGGGCAGTTCAGAAATATAGAACTTTCTGGGTTCTTGCCTGTCACTGAACTTTCAGTTGGTGATTCTGTTCTGATGAATGTCCATGTTTCCAGAAGGAAGAATTTCTTGTAATCATTAGTGGTGACAATGAAAAAAGACCATGAACACTGAGCTTCCCATAGGAGCTGACTGGGTTTTCTCAGCACATCTTGATACATGCTATCTCACTTGATATGCATGGCTTAACACACAGTTATCTAGCCAAACTTCTTTGCACTTTGACCCTTCTCGTGAGTGATGAACAGAATAAATTAATTGTTTTATACGAAAGGAATCTACTTAACGAGCAAATGCTTTAATTCAATATATATCTCAAATAAGGTAATAGCTACTTGAGGTTTATACTGTACAGGCCCAGAATGCTGACAAATGAAGGTTAGAAAACTCTTGGGAGTTAAAAAGTCTAAGTATAGCTTGGAAAGTGTTCTTTATATTTCATTTGAGCATGTTTGTGTTTAAATTCATAAACAGTGCTCTTTTAGTGGTATTTATGGTGCTTACAAGAAAGTCCCTTAATGTTTTGATGTTGGGATGAAATGCATTTTAATCTTGTGTAATAGTAATAGTTAGCATTTATGCAACATGTTTATAGGCTCAGAGTGCTTCATTGTGACCACAATTCCTATCAGGTAGGTCAGCATGATTATTCTAGGGTTGAAATATAAACAAGGGACTCCTAGGTTCATAGTCCAGTCTCTTACAGTGTGGTCCTAAACAGAGTTAACTGTCCTCCTCACTCCTGCAGAGAACACAGAAAGCAGAGTGAGGTTGGCTGTACCCTTAACATGTTTTTACCTCACTTGGTGAACTTGCTGAAAATCTGTAGGACAGCCAGAATGAAGACTGTGAATCAGTGAATGTTACCCTGTTTCCCCTAATATAAGACATCCCCGAAAAATAAGACATAGTAGAGGTTTTGCTGAAGTGCGAAATATAAGGCATCCCCCGAAAGTAAGACATAGCAAAGTTTTTGTTTGGAAGCATGCCCGACAAACAGAACACAGGAAAAATTAGACATCCCCTGAAAATAAGACATAGCGCATCTTTGGGAGCAAAAATTAATATAAGACACTGTCTTATATTTGGGGAAACACGGTACTTAAATGATAATGAGTTGGGTTGAATCCTACTGACATTGTCAGAAGCTGAACTTTCCCAGCCTTTCCTTTCTTCCTGTGGCCCCCTGTTGCCCATAAAAAGATGTTATGGGGTTTTGGAGACCCTCACATAGTCAGGAGAATGTGGCAAGATCACCCCTCTTCCTTTTCTCATCTGTTGAATATTTATAGTGTCCAACCCAATGATGTTCAAGTAGCCCAACAGAGCTTGAAGAGTGAAAATGAATTATGGGCGATGATTCTAGGGTGACTAGGGACAGTTCTGTCATGATTCAGTGTATAATGATGCATACAACTTCTGTTCAGATTAATGAGACAAAATAAGTCAGCTGTTCAGTGTCTTGCTTTAGACCTGTTGAAAGGAGATCTTAGTACTCATGAGGACTGGGATTATATGCAATATAGATTATACAGATAATTTAAAAAGACATTGGAAAGAGCAGATGTTGTTAACATTTATGTGAATTCATAATTCCAAGTGTGCAGGGGTTGAGGTTTTTGCATAATGTGTAATTCATTAAAGTTTAAAAACTAATTCTGTTGGTTGAGCTGGGAGTTGGGGCAAAGATCTAGGCAGGAGGTATGGTACACACCACTAACCCTAAATGTTGAAGAATTTGCTCCCTTCTGTGTTTGACAATAAAGTCTTTCTAAAATTCCTTGTGAGAGCCAAACGCAGGGCTGTTTTATACTAAAAGGCATGGTTTATCAACGTCCATATTTATTTTTTTCTCAGGAATGCATGTGCTTGTCCAAAAGCCACCCACATCCTCCTTTCATGCAGAGCATATTGCACTTGCTGCCTCTCCCAGTGAACAGAATGAGAAAGAAAAATCAAGCTTTGTCTCCCAGCTGAGACTGCCTTCCATCCCTTCATAACTGCTTACACATTTGTTCCTCTTCATCAGGATTCTTTCTTGTCCTAATTAAAATTGCATCAATCCTCAATAATAACAAGGATGTTGTAAGGCAAATACTTAAGCCAAAGCTTAAGGGAAAAAGAATAGCTTGGTTTTCTGGCTTTTCCTCTTAGCACCACCCTTGTCTTACACTAATGCACTTCTGGCATTGTGATATCAATTCCCCTTATAAGAGAAGGGATTATACCTTGCTGCACTAGGAATATTCCTGTGCTAGGAATAAAAATACATTTCTTCAGGTGTGTAGACGCAATAGGGACATCCGGGGCAGCTTGTCCCGGGCGACGCCATTGCAGTCACATGGGGAGACGGGGGTGGGGAAGGCGCATGCGGGCAGTTCATGCCCCGCAGTTCCCCCTCCCTTCGTCACTGCTTCAGAAGGCAAAGATTTGCTAATGTTCATTTATCACCACTCCTAAAAATGTTTTCCAGTGTTGGAAAAATAAATATATCGCTTTGTAGACAGATGGTTAAAATCAACACATAGATTCCAGTAAAATGATAACAAAGCATATCAGACTAAGAATCAGAAGCAAATAAATCTTCTCTTCAGTAATTAAAGACCTCTCTTTCAAAATAGGAATGTTTTTAAGTCAAGTAGTCCTACAGTATTTTACTAACTACTGAAAAGGCCCTACTCTCACAAGCACCCACAAAGGATGCTGACCTGAATCTTAAGGTGTGGGTGTCATAGACTGGCCCTCAAGAACCAACAGACAATCCGACATAGTGATTCAGCGGGTGCAGTTGTTCAATGAATACACAAAGGCTAGGAACAGAGACCGTGACCTGCAAACTGGAACACAACGTTGCTACCACAAGATAGCGCAGCTGCAACCTCTCTTTTATAGCCAGCCTCCTATTCCCTAGTGCAATAACCCCCATGGCTACTAACCCCCTACTGCATCTCCTCTACTGTAACCTAGCATGCAGTCTCCTCCTGAGTTGCTCCTGGGGCTCTGGAGACAGTGGGGGTGGGGGTGGGGGGGTGATGGGGCTGGCAGGTATACACCACTCACTCACAATGGGGAGATGTAAGCTGACTGTACGTGTTTCTCTTCTCCCTGAAGGCTTTGGTGCTGGAATTGTTCTGGTCTTGAGCAGCTTTACTGTATCATAGGGATCTGACAAGTGGCATCCATTATGTTGTGTTGTGCTGTGTGCAGATTGCAATAGCCTATCTAATGGAGCCAGTGAAATGGGAGACTATTCAACCCGTCCTCTTCTCATGCCTTGAATTTGTTGTCATTTTTGGAGGAAAAGATTCCTCGGGTTTTTGACCTTTTGATCTTTTTGAAGTCTCCTTCAGAAGAGTCATGGTTAACTCAGGGACCTCACTGTCATAACTGCCCCAGTCCAACCTCTTACTCTTCATCTAGCAGCACAGAAGTTATTTGATGTCTCAAAATAACCAGAATAGATGGTCACTACATTTTTCTTAACGGTGTTTGGTTTGATTTCCAACCTGTCACTGTTTTATATGGACTATAGTTACAGTTTTATGTATTGTCGAAGGCTTTCACGGCCGGAATCACTTGGGTGCTGTGTGGTTTCCGGGCTGTATGTTTTCCGGGCTGTATGTTTTCCGGGCTGTATGTTTTCCGGGCTGTAAGTTACAGTTTTGTTTGGCCGTAAGAGCTTTGAAGAACCATCAGAAAATAGTAACCATGAAACAAATAGAAAGGTGTATTATGGGAAACAAGCATTTCACCCATCTATTTTAAGTGTTATAATTCTATCAAAACATTTTTGTGACATTATTTTGGCTATTTCTATAAATGATGCTGGTTTTTGTAATTCTCAATTGTACACATACATTATTCATTTATTTCATTTATACCCTGCATTTCCCCAATGGGGACCCAAAGTGCCTTTCATCATCATCCTTTACTCTACTTGGTCTTCACCCTTATCTGTAAGGTGAGGTAGGCTGAAATGTTGTGACTGGCACAAGATCATCTAGAATAATCTCGCCATGCCACAGAGGGGATTCAAACCTGGATCTTGTAAATTCTAGTCCAACACTCTAACCACGACACCACACTAGTTGTCTTACCTGACTATAATTTTACTTGACTGGAATGCACAAGTAATTTTAAAATGCCTCTCTTGGGGCCAAATTAGACTTGACAGCGTACTTGGATCCAACCATGGACAATGTCACAACTTTAAAGGGGTTTTTCAAATGTTGTAAAGGTATCAGGGCTCCAGCGTGGCAGGCTGAGCTGCTTGTGACCTCCACTACCACCGCTGCACTTTTTCAAGTGCCAAAACGACTGCAGGGGTGTGTGTACGAGCACACACAACCATTTTGACACATGAAAAGGCAGGGGAGGGTAAGTTCTGGATTGGGATCTCACAGTATTTTTAAATCTCTTTAAAATGGTGGCAGTGTCCATGCGTCAGACCCATGGAAGCTGTCATGTCTAGTTAAGCCCTTCTGGTTTCTACATTACACTATAGATCGGTGGTGGTGAACCTTTGGCACTCCAGATGTTATGGACTACAATTCCCATCAGCCCCTACCAGCATGGCCAATTGGCCATGCTGGAAGGGGCTGATGGGAATTGTAGTCCATAACATCTGGAGTGCCAAAGGCTCACCACCACTGCTATAGATGTTCACAGGTAATGCAGCGCAGACCACAAGATATTCCCAACACATCTTATGAAAATTACTCTAGGATGATGGTAGATTTAGGTCACGCAACCCTTTGATTTCATTTGAATCATGAGTAGACCCATTCTGTGCTTTTAAAATGCATTGTGTGTAAAATGAGAGGCGATACGAAAAAGATCTTAAAAGCAGCACTGCCAGCTGGTGCAACTTTGACTGCATTTGTCAGTACCATAAAAGGAAAGGCCTGTGGGTATGTATTTCAAAGTTTGTTTTGTTCATTCTGTGTTTTTCACCATCTAGCATCTGTATTTATTTTATGAATTCTACTAATGGATTGCTTTCATCTGTTCTGTTCCACGAGTAATGATCAATTTCCTGAATTTATAGGTTGCAATAAAATCCATCCGTAAGGACAAAATTAAGGATGAACAAGACATGGTTCACATCAGACGCGAGATTGAGATCATGTCATCTCTCAGCCATCCTCATATCATCACTATATACGAAGGTTAGTGACTGGTGTTCTTTTCATCATCTACACCATTTACTCATTCAGATCCAAATTTATCTGACCCTTTTACGTCAGGGGCTTTCTAAAACTGAATTCCCACCTACTTGTAAGGTATGGTTCTTATTGGAAATATCATTAAAGCTGTGTGTACACTTATAACAATCTAGTTAAAGTCGTTCCCAAGCTGTTTCCAACCCACTGGATTGGTGTGGTAGGATATTCCTATTGTTGTGGACTACGGAAACCACTGGGTATAAAATCAAGTGCTCAAACCGCTTTGCTACCCGAAAGCATTTTTTAAAACAATAAAGAACCAAAAAACAACAAGGTGAGGAGAGCTCACGTTGGGGGCAGCTTTTTTGCCGTTTTGACCTCCAGCAGTTCCCCACTGGAGTTTCATTTTTCCATGGCTGCATTTCTGGTTTGTCATCATAGTAAGATGATTAGTTGGGATGAAAGTGTAACAGGTGGTTGCTGTGGAGACACTTTTATCAGAACTGGGGATGCCAATTTTCCCATCAAGCTTCAGCCAAGCAATAATTCGTCCAAACCTCACTAAGCAGCCTGTTTCAGTGACAAAGCATGTATCAAAATCTAAGTGCTTCCTGGCCATGGGATAGCAGGGTGGTCTTGGCCCAGGTGAGCCATCCTTTAGTAATGTAGTCAGTTGTGGGAAGCCAAGCCCTGTTCTGGGGGTTTTGATCCCAGAGAATGAATTTGGAGGAATTTTGCATCCTTGGTTGAAATGGAAGTAGGCATTGAGTTAAAGAAATGAAGGAGGCGAGCCTCGTGATTTAAAATGCAATCACAGAACCTTCTGCAACTTCCTGTAGGACTCAGCCTCTTTTCTGGCAATGATTCCTCTGGATGAAAAATCCATTCCAAGTGAGGTAGGCCACTAAAATGATTCAGTTGTGCAGTTGTGCAGAGGGACCCATGCGGTTATCTGTTGTTGGCTAAACTTGCTCTAAACGATGGATGGAGAACCTTTGTAGAAGCAGTGGGAAAGAAAGGAGGCCCCTAGAGAAGGAATGTTTCCAAGTAAAGTTCCTCCACCAGGGGTTGTCCCAACTAGGGCTCGGAGTATGGTTTGAAAGTAGCCCCACAAGCAGTTCTTGCATCATGACAGTGGATTCTGTCCATCCTGGGAGTGTGGTGTTAACATACTGTGATGACTGGGCACATGGTATATGGGCTAAAATGTCAGACTAGGATCTGGGAGAGCCAGGTTCAACTCCCCAGACTGCCGTGAAGTTTTCTGGGTGGCCTTGGGACATACTTATCTTGCAGCCTACCTTCTCCGTGGCTTTGTAGTGAGAACAAATGGGGGAAGCTCCTTATAGAAAGGGTGGGACAAAGATGTGCTAGATAGGAGCCTTCTCAAGCATTCACTGGTTTTGTGGAAGCCTATAACAAAAGAGGCTACATCCATTCCATTTGGTAAGTGCTTATATTTCAGGGCAGCCTATTATTTTTTTCTTTATATTTTCATTTATATCCTCCTTTTTCCCTCAGTGAGGACCCAAGTCTCTTCTTCGCCTCCTTGTCATCTGTGAAGTAGGTTAGGTCGCCCAGCAAGCTTCCATGGCAGACTGGGGTTTCCCAGATTGCAGCCTGACGCTCTAACCCCTATACCATATTGGGGATGTTATAGTGTTGATCACTTCAGACAGAGGGGACAAATTATTTGAAAAAAATATTGCCATTCCTAGGGATGCTCTATGTTAGTTTCTGTCTGCCTCCATGGCCAAGTCCAAACCATTGGAGAGCTTAGCATTCCAATGGCATATTCTTGAGCACATCTTTAGTAGTTCCACTTGTCATGATTCCAGTTTAATTGATATCATTAACAGCCCAATCCGGGGAGGGGGGATGCTGGCATGTTTGCCCACCCCGCTGGCATAAGAGGCATCTGTGCTAGTGAAGAAAGCAATGACATCAGTGGCTGGGCACCACACTGCTCTGCAGCACCCAAACCCAGAAGAGCCTGCTGCTCTGAAGCTACACTAGCATAGGTGAGTATGCAGGTGCATCAGGGGGCAGGCTGGGTGTGTTTCAGCTGCAAACTTATACTAGCAGAAAATGTGGCATAAGCCTAATTGGTCTATGGGACTGTTAGGGTGGCAGGAGAGTTTTTGAATTTCCCTCCTTCCAGTGCCACCCAAAACCTCTTTGGGGGCCACAATACAGCTCCCGCCACATCTGGATTGGGCTGTGAAATACATTTGAATATTTGCAAAACCTCAAGATGGCTGCTATTTTGAAAACAGCAAAAGTACAGCATGCTTTCTCTTGTTTTCAGAAAATGTCGTTCTTGATGGGGGGGGGGGGGTATTCCAAAGTGTGAGATATCTGTTAGCTTTCAATACATATTAGAAGTGAAAGTCATCTTCAAGTTTCTTTTTAATCAAATGTGGCATGTGTTGGAAAAAGTTGGCACGTCTGCAAGGCCTCCCTGGAACTGTACCTTTCTGTCTGACTTCCACTGATTAATCAGGGGCATACTTTAATCTGCAATTAAAGCTTTAGCTGATTAACCTACCAATTAAATCAGTTAAAAGATACAGTCTTAATGGAAACCCGATTCTGAGAATCGATGTGACTGATTTAAACAAGAATTGCTCAGAATCGTGTTACAGTATCACATATTGAGTTATTCAAAAGCATGTTCCTTCAGTTGAAAGGAGATGAATATCTGACTCCTTTATTAAATAAACTCTTAACAGGATCTGGAAACAGAGAAGGAGGAGGGGTGCTGTGTCAGCATGTGGGTTGCAAATGGAGCAAATGTTCTCAATACAGGCTGACATTTTTTAAAAAAAATCTGTCTCCTGGAAACCTGCATTTTGGCTTAAAAAAAAAAGAACTTGCACTTCTTCAAAGCAGCCAGATCCTAGGCAGAATTAGGTATGCCCATTAATTTCATTCACCTGTGGTTTGCCTAGCCATGCATAACCTGTAAGTTGAACAACAGGCAAAAATAGAACAGAAGAAGCTTTTCTTGCCACCTTTGCAGCAGCATGTGTGGTTTTCTCGTTGTCCTGATAATCAAGGTTAGAATATCAAAAGTATGAAAGGGACCAGTGTCCAGGCATGGTCAGTGTATATTCAGCGAACAAATACATTATTTGCTTTCAGGATGGCTGCTTTTCAAGCACTGTATGAGAGCCGGCACTGAGACCTTTCTTTGGCTTCTTATTACTTATTATTTAGATGTTTGTATCCCACTTTCCTTTCCAATGAAGGCTCAAAGCAGCTTACATCACCATTGGCCCATCCTTTCATTCTCACTACAATCCAAAGAGGCAGGTTAGGCAGAGAGTGTGAATGGCCAAAGATCAGCAGGTGAGCTTCCCTGGCAGAGCAGGGATTCAAAGCTGGGTCTCCCAAATCTAATTTGATGCTCTAACCTAACCACTACATTGTTCTGATGATTTGTCCATTTGTTTGTTGAACCTGGAGGCATCTGTCTATCCATTATGCTGTCATTTATGTCAGTTCAAATGTATCTCTTTAAATTAAATATTTTTCTATATGTTTTTCTTTCTTAAATGAAGGGAATACATTACTCCCCACCCCCCAAAAAATAACAGTAGTCTACATTGTTCTCCTACCCTGAAATGGCAAACAATGAGAATTCACCCTAGCAATATTTTGTAACAGGAATTAGGAAAAGCAAGGAGCCCAGAGACATGAAAGCCAGGATTGCTATCCTTTTTTGGCAGGGCTACTGTGCCTCTAACAGCTATCATTAAGATAAGATAAGAAACTCTTCAGTCATGCCAACAAAATTATACCATTGACTTTAAATTAGAAAAATCCAGCCAGAGAAAAGGTGGGGATCCAAAGAAAGACATCTCCTTCCTGCCTATCATTGCGGAGGAAGGTGTGGACTTGTATTTGCAGGCACAGCACTATTCCAAACTTACAGGAAGCTCTTTCCTCCCCCTCAACGAACCAATCAGCAGGCATTCTAGTATTGCCTTTAGGAAGTTGGCTTTGCACCTTTCTCCTTCCTAAAGCCAACTCCTGTGTTTGCAGAGGGACCGTTTCTAAAATGTATTGGCTGCCCTCGCTTCAAAATTAGAAACTGTGTTGGTGGAAGAAGAAATGTATCTTCAAATTCTGTTCACAGTGTGTCTGTTTTAATATGCAGTCAGTATGACAAAGAAATAAGGTTGGTAACTACTGTTACAGATTAAGCATCAAGGCATTTTTTTTGGAAAATACTTCTTTTGGCTGAGATAATAGTAAAAAAAAGTTAAAATCCAAAAGCATAGATTAATATTGACCAGCCAGGATCCACCATTGGATTGTGCCCTAGCCTCAGATCAGTTGTATCTGTGCATCACTGCTATTTTCTAAAAAAAAACCCCTTTCTTTTATTGGAGAAGGGACAAAAAAGGCAAGGGGGTACGATAGAAACAAACAATCAAAACAGGCAGAATAAAGGAGAAAAGCAGAACGTGTGCCATTCTGAAGGTATATCCCACACCTGGAACACTGTTATTTAATAGCTGCTCTTCTAGTGTGAGAATTATTCTTTTGCTGGAAGGTCTTAACATCAGAATTTCAAACACATGCTTTTTAAAAACTGGGATCCATGTTATGACATCCTTTGGTCCTTGTTTGGCAATAGGTGATTAACCTCTTTATTTGTCAAATCAGTGTGAGCACAAATCATCCCTTTTCTGTGGTAGCCAAATCTGCATGGATATAAGATTTTTTTTTAGTTTTGTAACTTGATCAAAATGAATTTATATCCACATTATCTGTAAGGGGCAGACCCCCAGTTTGGAGTCTGAAGAAACTTCATCCTCTCCACAGGGCTGTAATTGGCAGTCTTTTGAGACTGCAGCTGGAAGGGAAGTGCTTTCAAGTAATTTTTAAGAATTGAGTAGATTAAGTTGACTTTTCCAGTAGTGTTCTGATTTCAGGACATAAATTTTAACTTAAAAAACAAAGGCCGTGGTTTTTACTCACTGCCCCCACAAGCCTCAACAATTATATATTTTGAGTAGAAATATTATTCTACGGACCTGCTAACTTCAGAAAAATGTCCCATCTGGTGGTACTTTACAAGAGCTTAAAGCCTGGAGAAAATAAGAGTCTTGCAAAGTCATGTACAGGTTTATTAACAGAGTTATATGTATTAAGTACCTATAAGACATTCCACTATATGAAGTATAATTCATTCCCAGCATGTTCTTATTTCATGGTATGAGTGCAGATTTTATATGACAAAGAAAGGGGACTTTTGAGAGTCAGTGTGCTGAGAAATCTAACTAGAGCAGTAGAAATAATTTCAGAAGGATTTCCTGTATTGGATAAATAAATATCCCTGTTCATATGAACCTGCTCCAGGGTCCATTGAAGCAAAGAATATGTGCCCCATTTTGCTGCATTAGAGATGACAAGTGGCGACAACTTCAACTTTACGGTGGTTGGCCCGCCATCCCAAAACCCAGTGCCTGGGGCAAACCCCTTGAGTGCCACAATGGCCAACTTAGCCAATGTCAAACTCCTTGTCTCCCCACCACTGCACAGGGTAGGCAAACGAGCAAGCAAGTGGTGTGGTCTCCCTCTCTCCCGGCTTCCTAGAAAGCAAGGGATTGGAAATGCACCCCAGGGAGGCTTTTTGTGTGTGACAGCGGTGGGAGTTTGATGGGGGGTGGGGGAATTTGAATGGGTGGGCATCAGGGAGTTTAAACAGGGGGTGGGCACAGGGGGAATG
This sequence comes from Sphaerodactylus townsendi, assembly GCF_021028975.2. Classification (NCBI taxonomy): domain Eukaryota; kingdom Metazoa; phylum Chordata; class Lepidosauria; order Squamata; family Sphaerodactylidae; genus Sphaerodactylus; species Sphaerodactylus townsendi. The sequence continues at coordinate 32,857,450 of NC_059430.1, forward strand.
GGGGCCAAACTGTGCCCCCCCCCCACATGATTCAGGCAGATGGCACCTGGGGCTAATGACTCCCCCCCATCATATGCCACTGAATTTATGAGGTATTGTCGTCATCTGTAAGAGCAAAAAAAGAGTATTGCTCCAAATCTCTCAGGTTTTTGCACCTGAAATCTTGTGCTTTGAGCAGAAGTGAGAATACCAGACTGTAAACCATTTAGGGAAGGGGCTGTATTTGGAAGAGACTATTGCTAATGTCACTGAGGCTTACTTTGAGATATGCCTGTTCAGAACTATAATATAAATCATTTAACTCAGCTGTAACAAACTGAAATCTAGTCCAGATAAATGGAATGTAAATGCTGTGTGTATACAAACGTACACAACAAACAAATAATATACCAAATATGATAGTACGTATGGTAATGGCACAATAATTTTACTGCCTAGCATTGCTACTCTATGTTTACCTTGTTATGCCTAATGTATGTAACTTCATTAGATGTGTTTTCATGTACATACTTGTGTCCCTATAAAAGTAGCTAATATCCTGGATACGGAGAGGTATTCAGATTGGTCTCTGTGTACTCAATTCAGAGCGCCACTGCTTGGTTTTGTTACTTTAACATTAGCAACACTGTCAAAACACAGTTATCTAATCTTTTATTTCAACTACCCTATATACTCGCATATAAGTCGAATTTTGAGCACATTTTTTGTGCTGAAAAAGCTCCCTTTGACTTACACGCGAGTCAAGTGTGGTATTACAAAAAATACTTTTTAGGGTTTTTTTTACTTTGACGTTCCAGAACTACAGTTTTAGGCTAGTGGCGCACCAAAATTTCAGAGATTTTTTTCAAGAGACTCTCCTGATGTTCCCAGCCACGTTTGGTAAAGTTTGGGTTTAGGGGGTCCAAAGTTATGGACCCCCAAAGGGTGCCCCATCCCCCATTGTTTCCAATGGAAGCTAATAGTAGATGGAGTACCCTTTTGAGGGTCCATAACGTTAGACCCCCTGAACCAAACTTCACCAAACCTGGGTGGTAATTCAGGAAGGGTCTCCTAAAAGATACTCTGAAATGTTGGCATTTCTGCTAACATAAACATTCCTCCTCCTGACAGGCACCCTCAAAATTTTCCCCAGATTCTCCCCTTTAAATCCACCCCCACCCCTTTCTGAGTGGGATTTAAAGGGAGAATCCAGAGAACTTACAGAGAACTAGTTTACTGTTTTTCTTTGAAATAAATATTCAAAACATTTAACCTACTGATGCCTCAATTATTAGGTAATTTTATTGGGTATCTATTTTATTTTTGGGGAATTTACCAGTAGCTGCTGCATTTCCCACCCTCGACTTATATGCAAGTCAATAAGTTTTCCCAGTTTTTTATGATAAAATTAGGTGCCTCAACTTATATGCGGGTCAACTTATACACGAGTATATATGGTAATAATCTTTGAAAACATTATTTCTATTGTTATTACTTGGTTATGCCCAAGATTATAATATAGATATTCCAACAGACTGGAGATTTGCAATAAAAGTACAAAGTTAATTAACCCCCAGAGTCTCACACTCCATGGTACTTGACTTCCTTGTATTCAGTATAGTTTAATACCTAAATAACACTGCTTTGTTATAGGAAACCAAGATCATGTAGTTGAGGAAAAGCTGGCAATTTGCCTTGTATTCTCAAGATAATTTTTACATCTCATATGCATTGGGCTACCTAGTACGGATCTCCCAGAGGTAATTCTCATTTACACATGTGTCTAGTGCAGGGGTAGGGAACCTGCGGCTCTCCAGATGTTCAGGAACTACAATTCCCATCAGCCTCTGGCAGCATGGCCAATTGGCCATGCTGGTAGGGGCTGATGGGAATTGTAGTTCCTGAACATCTGGAGAGCCGCAGGTTCCCTACCCCTGGTCTAGTGGCATGACAACCTAGGGATTGAGAGACAGTGAAGTAATCATCAGGAAATTTCCATTGTGAATTTCTTCTCTGGCATGAATATGTGAAGTAGCTACAAACATCACACTCTCTTTCATTCTCAATGCTCTTCTGCATCCATGAAGAACTGTACAAGATAGTATAAATGTTTTTAGCATTAAAAGTTTACATGAATGGCAAGAGTTATGATTTCCTATGATGAAATTTTCTGCCTCTGCGGTATATATGTGAGTACCACAACTATGAGGATAGGTCCATTCACAGGAGTCCTTTCCATTTCCTTGTCCCTAGCTCTCTATGCCACAATGGTGTAAACTACTTCCATAGGAAAATGGCGTCTAGGCTACTATATTCTGTTTCACATAAATATGTTAGTTTGGTCAGTTGAGGTGCAGCAGTTGAGGAAACTGTATGCTTCTGCATTAGAACATAGTCCTGAATGAATATGAGAATTATTATTCATTTTTATGCGCTGCCTTTATCAAAATTATTATTTTGTGCATTATTAAACATGGTACTTTGATACAAGAACATTTATAGTTCATTGAACGATTATCATCAGACTCAAACAGATGTGGGGAACAGGGTGAGGTAGGCACTAGGATCCAAGAGGAGCATTCTACGACAAAGAAGGTACAGCATGCTTTGTTCTGTGGTGGAGGAATATACAATCTACTAACATCTTTATGTGAAACACAGAATAGAGGTATGTGCAATGGGCCCCCGGAAAAGGTTGCAGAAGATAACGATTGGTTGATGTATGTGATTTTCACATTCAGATAAGATTTTGACATCTTTTGAGACTTATGTAGAAAGTAATGTTTCTTCCAGCTGCGTTTTCTGTTGTCACTCCCCGACTGTAATAGGAAAAACTTTACCTAGTGAGACTGAACCTTCTGTGGGACTCTTAAATGTAGAAGAACACTCTTCAAGGTTTGACTTGGCAACCCCTACTGTTTAGTGACAGGCGGCTATCCACTATGGAGTTTCTGTCAGATTTTGAACATGAGTAAAATGAATCAATAGAATTTCCTCTAAAGCAATTCATGGTATTTGGTTTGTACTGTTGCCAGGTCCCCCTTGCCACCAGTGCGGGGGTTGGGGGTAGAGTTGTCAGATGCAGGTTGGGAAACTCCTGGAGATCTGGGGATAGAGCCTGGAAAGGACAGGGCCCTCAGTGAGGTACAATGTCACACAGTCCACCCTCCATTTTTTCCTAGGGGAACTGATCTCTGTAGACTGGAGATGAGTTGTAATTCTGGGGGATTGCCCAGTCCCACTTGGCAGCTGGCACATCTGCTGGCATGTTATATTCTAGAGCAGACCTGGGCATTATACAGCCCACGGGCCATATCCGGCCCGCCGGATGACCCTGACTGCCCCCCCTGCCGTGCTGGGGAGCGAGGCGTCTTTGAAAGCCCCGCAGAAGCCTGTTGCCTTGGCTGCCGGCTTCTTCGGGGCTTTCAAAAGCGCCTCGCCCCCCTGCCTTGCTGGGGAGTGAGGCGCCTTTGAAAGCCCCACAGAAGCCGGTTGCCTTGGCTGCCAGCTTCTGCGGGGCTTTCGAAAGTACCTCACCCCCTGTCTTGCTGGGGAGCGAGGCGTCTTTGAAAGCCCCACAGAAGCCGGTTGCCTTGGCTGCCGGCTTCTGCGGGGCTTTCAAAAGCTCCTCGCCCCCCTGCCTTTTGGCCCGGCCCTCCACAATATTTTCTGTTTCTTATGCGGCCCCATGGAAAAAATAATTGCCCACCCCTGTTCTAGAGGCAGTATCTGATAACTAAACTTCATGGGGTGTGGCATCTTTGGATGTGTAACTTTGCTGCGAAAAGCTTCTTCACATGTCGAGAGGAGGATGATATGAACCGAGGCTGCATTTCTGGGGAACCGAGGGGGGTGGCTGGGGAATAACTCTTTCCATCATACAGATTTCCCAGTGGAAAGTGGTTCCTCTGGGCTACTTTAAGTTCTAGTAAGGTAAAAAGCCCTGGCCTGGATATAGCCCAGGCTAGCCTGATCTTGTCAGGTCTCAGAAGCAAATCAGGATTGGCCCTGGCAAGTGTTTGGGTGGGAGATGACCAAGGAAAACCAGGGTATTGATGTGGAGACAGGCAATAATCAACCGCCCCTGAATGGCTCTTGCCTCGAAAACTCAACCAGGGGACACAATAAATCAGATGTGACTTATTGGCAAAAAAAAGGGGGGGGGAACCGTGTCCATTGGATGATTGATAATGTGATTTGACATGGACGTTTGTGGATTTGCGGTATCTATTAATGCACAAACGTTGAATCATTACAGCAAATTTAATAAAGCATCTTCAGCAACTTAAAGCAAAAGCCCAGTCAAGTTTCACGCATGGTTCTGAGTTGAGTGAAAATGTTATTCTGATCAGTGTTCTTCAAATTAAAGACAAAGCCCATTTACTGTTCTGATTTGGCTGACCTTGAATAAAAGAGCACTTTGTATCATTGCAAAGGTACGTCTGTCTGCTGCTGTAAGAAGGGTAATAAAAATACCACCTTATGGAAAGACACCAGATGGAAGGAATGTCAACATGCTGGAACTAATTTAGGAGATTGCTCCAATATACAGCAAAGGCACGAGGAGAATTCAGATGGTTCCAATGTGAAGAGATTGGTTGCCTCTCTTAAAACAACAAACTGAAATTCTTATCCTGGGGTTGCATGTAAACGGAAAGCAAATCAGCCCTCAAGGTGTAAGTCTATCCACTGCTGCCACAATTTCAAGTCCCATGTACGATTTCAGAGATACAGAGTTATAAAGGGATGAGGATTGACTTGTATTTTCATCGGAGACACATACAAATGAACAGGTGATTTAAAAGGATAGCCGAAGTAGTACAGAGCCTTTTTGTTGGCCTCTTTTCATTTGGGTTGCACTTCAATTATTGCAGTACATAAACCATGACCATTGGAGAGGGCAGAATTAACTTGATGGTCTTTTCAGCAAGCCCCACAGGATGCTATGCAGTGGCATTACAGAGCTCTGAACAGGCAGATACGCGGAAGAAGTTCCTGTACTTATAACAAGGTTTACTGCTCTGAATAGAAGCTGAGCTCATCATTTCAAGCCTTCTAAATATAGTTAAGTGGGCAGATTACATTTAGAAGTCATGATAGCAGAACATACTGTGATGGAGAATGATGGGCTGCAGGAGATGATGTTACAAAATGTACTTCAGTTCAGAAACCACTTTGTTAATGAGAATAGAAGTTCTATCCCAGTTTTTCATTTTCATTATCCTTTAGTAAACTTTTCTCTCTCTCTCTCTCTCTCTCTCTCTCTCTCTCTCTCTCTCTCTCTCTCTCTCTCTAAACAAGCAGTTGGTTGTTGTGGGTTTTCTGGGCTGTGTGGTTGTGGTCTGGTAGATCTTGTTCCTAACGTTTTGCCTGCATCTGTGGCTGGCATCTTCAGAGGTGTATCACAGAGAGAAGTCTGTTATAAACTGTGTCCAGTGACTTCTCTCTGTGATACATCTCTGAAGATGCCAGCCACAGATGCAGGCGAAACGTTAGGAACAAGATCTACCAGACCACGGCCACACAGCCCGGAAAACCCACAACAACCAGTGGAATCCGGCCGTGAAAGCCTTCGACAATACAATAGACAAGTAAATTTTCCTTAAACTTAAGATGAAATGAGTAGATCCATTGAATGTTTGGGCCTTTTGGAAAGGCTTCTGACATCCCTGCATTTTATGTGTTCCTTCATATCGTGGGCCTGTGCAGCAATGGTTTTTTTTAAAAAACTAATACCTGGGGACGGGGGGGACACACCCAAGATACTTGCAGGGGGTACCTTCCACTTCTCATTCTTCCCCTGTTGTTGCCCACTGCAGATCCTTAACACTGTTCCACACCATCACTACCGCCATGCTCTCTGTGGCTTTCTTACATGCACCACCATTGCTAGTGGCAAGCTTAACATGACTCTCGGTCTCTGCTGCTGAGCCACTGAAACTTATTTTTCCTCCACATTGCCACCTCTGCCACGGGGTCCAATGCAGCTTCCATCCTCTGCTGCTGGACTTGCTGCAGCTTCATTTCCCTGCACTGCCACCACAGCTGGACCCTGCATGACTTCCAGCTGCTGGCCTGTCTTAGATCCCAGCTACCACCCCCATCGTTGCCACTGCAGAGGAGGAGGTAGGGAGTTGCACTGTCTGTGCACGTGCAGACAACACTTTTGTTTTGGGTGTGGGGGACTTTCACTTCCCCAAAGGATGTAGGGATTTCTGATTGTTTTGCAAACCTGGGAGGTCCCCCAAGTTTGCAGAACTATCCATTTACAGTCAGCGTGACCCCGGCCCAGTCCAAACATTTACAGAGCTGCAGATTAGGCCACACTTGACTATAATATTTAAACACCAGTATTTACAAGCATTCTTTGTTTCCTTTGCAGCAACCTGAATTGCATGTATTCTGCATTTAGGAAAACCAGTTTATGCACTCAGACTAAAGTGAAAATATGTATTTATATGACATGCTTGCAATACATTTTTTGGTGCCAAAGGACCCATAAAGCAATCAACAAGGACAAATAATAAGTCTAAACTATTTTTTTTTAAATGAGCAACATAAAAATTGAAACTAATTAACCAGCAGTATAATTAACTGAGGAAAAAAAACCTGTACAGGCAAAATTCTAGCAGTCAAAACAAAGGAAGATGCAACCAGCAGTTAAATGTGTTGTCCAGATTCCTTCAGAAAAAAGATACTTCTAACCAACACACTGAAAGCCAAGACAAGTAGAGCATCAGTAGCACCTATAAGCAGGGAGTTCCAAATTCCCACTGAACAGGGGCTTCTGATGACAGAGAAGTAGGTAATAGGGTCTCTGATCTAAGTACAGGGATAAATGTATTCATTTATTCCACTTGTACGTTTTTAAAAACTCCATAATAATTTTTTTTAAAATATTCAATTTTTCCCAGGAATTTGGCTGACAACAGGAGTGAAATTGGGTAACTTGCTTTGCAATTCTACAAATTCTTTCCTGGGCATAAGCCCCATAGAAAAGATGTAAGTAAAATCGTAGTAGATTCTTTGCTCCATGGAACTCTCAGGGTTGCAGGTAAAAGCAGCAATGGATAAGGCACTGAATACTTTCAGCTGCTGGAGACCCCCGGCTATCCTTAATTTCTGATCCTTTGCAAGACAGAAAATATGTACTTTTATGCAAATGGTTTTTTTTGGTAGTTAACTGTTAAGTCTGTTAAGCTATACATGAATATTGAATTCATGATGGAAACTATATTAATGCTTCAGTCCTTCCAAGGTCAGTGAAATGAGTACCCAGCCTTCTGGGGGTAAACTGTAGATGACCAGAGAAGGCAATGCCAAACCACCTCATAAACATAGTTTGCCTAGTAAACATCATGATGTGACGTTACCTCATGGGCCAGTAATGACCTGGTGCTTACTCAGGGAACTACCTTGACCCTTTTACCTAATAACCACAAGATTAACTTCTGTTTGTTTGTAGTGATAATGTTTTATTTATTGTAATTGATGTATGTTGGTACTTCTCAAATTTATAACATTGTATACTCTTTTACATACAATAGTTAGTCTATGCTTCCTAAATTTTACTTGGCGTCTCATCCTAGCTCCTCAATAAGATAAGGTATGGATTACTTTCTACTGTCCATAACAAGTAATGCTACATCTAGATAAATTCATTCAGTGATACATATTTGGAAAGTCTGTTCTTACACAAATATTATATTTACATCATGGATTACACTACAGCAGTGTGAATGTACTTAAGACTGAGATTGAGGCTACAGAAAGTATCTTGTTACAATATCATGAATAAAGCACTACACAAGAGCTGAGGAGATCAGGAAGGGTTCCACATGAATGAGCCAAACAGAAATGATCAGGAGGGCATTTTTATAAACAGAATTGTAGTATAATGGATCAGCCCAGGAGGCTGCTTTTGTACAGGAATAGGATTGTAGTTTATTGTATGTATCACTTCACTTTTGCTGCCCTGTCTTCTGCCTTTATAATCAACTCTTTGTATTGTCAGTGGTACGCCTTGCCCTAGACTTTTTTTTTGGCTGGCATTGTTTCTTAATTTCTGTAATCCTATTGCATCATTGTTGGATGTCTTATGATTTGTATTTAACATTCTTAGAATGCCTGTTGGTTGAGTTCTGTTTTAGTTAACTGAAGGCATCATAACAGTTATGCTAAGGCACAGTTTGACATGTCCCAAACGCCAGGACACCATGGTGCCTAGAAATTTTATCAGTCATTTACTGTCAGTGCCTCTTGGTGATTCTCCTAAAAACAAAGCATATTTAGCTGAAAGATAGAGATCAACTTTTTGTTGGGATGAAACCTAGGATGACGCCATATTTATTGAAACACTACAACGTTTTTGTTATAGCTTTAAAAATTCCAATAAATGGTATAGAGTTTAGTGTTTGGCTTTGTGGTAGTGATAATAAGAAAGTATGGTCATTAAAAGTATGGCTTAAAGCAGTGGTGGCAAACCTATGGTACTCCAGATATTCATGGACTACAACTCCCATCTGCTGTAGTGTAATCCATGATGTAAATATAATATTTGTGTAAGAACAGACTTTCCAATTGGTCATGCTGGCAGCAGTTGATGGGAATTGTAGTCCATGAACAACTGGAGTGCCATAGGTTCTCCACCACTGACTTAAAGCCTGAAAAAAGGTCTGGCTCTCAAAGCTATATAAAGTTTGTCCAGGCCTGTCCCAAGATCACTTGTCCACTTAAGATAATTTCATTATCTTTATTTTATTTTACTAAAATGTGCATAACTGCAATTTACAGAGAAACCGAAAGAGTTGTGGAGATGCTGCAAAGGTGCACTGGCACGAGTGCCCTGCTTACTGGCACAAAAGACAAATACACTGGTGGGAGGGATACTAATGCTGGTGGCGGGGTGCCAAGTGGCTCCATGGTGCCTGAATACAGAAGCTGCCACTGTACCAGTTCTCCACTGCCACAGGAGCCTGCACTGGCACCGGGGGGGGGGGGGGGCATTCCCAGGGATGGAACCGATCTCATTCGGCTTCCTGTGGCCTTTTAGCCTGAGAACACTTTCTTTGGCTAGCCTAGACGTATGCCCGCTGAAAGTGTGGTGCAGTCCATTGAGCTGCATAGGAGATTCCACAGTGCTCAGTGATTTCTGCACTCTTTAATCCTTCCCATGCTGCCTGAAACCCCTTCGTTGGCAGTGTGGCTTTACTGTGGCAACGCCATCCCCAGTTGCTCTGAAACTCCCCCCCCCCCCCCCCGGTGGATTGCACTTCCCTTGCCTTTTTCAAAAACAAAACAAAAGGTTCAAGGAAATGTGAAATAGGATTTTATTTATTTAGAAAATTTTATGTTCCCTTTCCAGGAATCTGCCCTTGGTGGCTTGCAAAAGAAAAAGAATAAAAACACTAGAATATATTAATTAAAATCTAGCATTAATTAATTAAGAAAGGCGGGATGTAAATCTTCAAAATAAATAATAATGATGTTGCTAATTGGCAAATGGAGAGCTTCTCTGTTAATGTGGAAGAACTGTCAAACATAGGCTTACCATGTTGAGATAGACGCCCTGTGTCTGAGCATCAAGAACTCCAAGTCCCAGTGAACAGCATTTTATCTCTTTTCAGGAGGGTTACTGTCTAAGTACCCAGTGGATTGTGGACAGAGGAGCAAAAAATATCTCATAGCGACTAAAGCTCTGCTTCAGTTCAAAAATCATCAGATCTCACCTTATAGAAATAAATATTCATTGGAGGTTTACATGTTCTTTATGCAAAAATAGTTTTTCTTGTCTAGTTTTCTAAAAGAGTAAAATGAAGGTTAAACATGTTTTTTAAAAACTTTGATTTCGAATACGTAGTAAGGTTACAAAGGACAATTCTTGAATTTTTGTTTTTCCCTCCACATCTGGGAAAGCATTTACAGGCAAGGCATGACTGGAATATGTGAAATACTTGCCTGTGCGTGTCATAATCAGGGATTTTCATGTTGTGGCTATATATCAAAAGACAAGTGGGCGTGGGTTCAGTTCCTGGTTGGCTTGTGTTAAATACCTCCTTTAATTAGACCAGCCTCTTTCAAGTATATTGAACGTATACCAGACTTGAATGCAGAAGAACCCTGTATTTCAGCAATACCTTCTCAGCCACCAACCTTCTTGCCTGGGTGAGCAGCAGTCATAACCAGTAATTACTTGGGCAGCAAAAGCTGACTTTCTCTCCTTAAGTCTTCCCCTTCCATGGGACTTCTTTCACACGTTGTCTATTTTTTAAAAAGTGAGGCTTCCCTACCCACCTTTGGCAGGATAGTTGAAGACACCTGTCAAAACACAGAGGATTTACGTGCTGCAGCAGGTGAGAAAAATGGAGCAATATTCCAGGCCTTCCCCTCTTAAAGAAAAAAAAAGGGAGGAAGTTCAAATAGCACGTGTTTTCTCCCGAAGGTGGTAGGTGTGCGTTTAATGTTAAATCTCATCAGATAAAAATATAACGTTCTTTTTGTTTGCAGTGTTTGAAAATAAAGATAAAATTGTGATCATTATGGAATATGCAAGCAAAGGAGAATTGTACGATTATATCAGCGAGAGGCGAAGGCTGAACGAGCGGGAGACAAGACACTTCTTCCGGCAAATTGTTTCTGCTGTCCATTATTGCCACAAGGTGAGCTAAGAACTTTTGGATTGCAAACAGAAAGCAAAACCCTTCCCTGGCAGCTAAAGCAAGGTTTCAATTGAAAAAAAGAAAGGTGATCAGCGCTTATAGAGGACAGTTTCACAGGTGCACTCATCACAATGAAGTATGCATTTGTTTGTTCTTGCATGGTGCTCCCACATATCACTGTAAGTGAATTACATTTCAGGGCTCATTATATTATCATGTTGCTTCAAACAATCATTAATGTTGGGGAGCACGTTGCATGCATGTTTGCAGGTGTGCAGTGTAAAAAGTGAACATATGAAACTTCCTCCCATGAACTTCATTGTGAAAAACTGGGATTCTGACAGAACAGTCCTAACCAGAGTTATCCTTTTCTAAATCTGTTCAAGTCAGTGGGCCAGGAAAGGTATAATGCTGCTTAGGATTGCACTATAAATCATTGTTCGTGCTGAAAAGTGCTGCATAGAGTGGCAAAAGAATTAAGCATTTCTGCTTCTTAAAGTGCCATGCTAAGCAGGTGTACTCAGAAACTTAGGTTCTGTTCAGTGGTGTTTACTCCCAGGAAAGTGTTCTTAGGATTGCACTGTTGAAATACGGATGTGTACTTGAAAATGACTGTTCTGTTTGCTTAAGTATTAAAATAGGCCATGCTCTATGTAAAATATGACTCTGGGCCCTCTAGATTTAATAGCATTTTCCCATTTATTCCAATCAGTTAAGAGGCAGAGCTCCACAGCATGGAAAATCTACAGCAGATTTCTGCTTGACTTTTAGCCAGAAAACGTTCTGACACAAGCACAGTTGTTAGATCCTCCATGCTTAAATTTGAAAGGTAAGGAAGTATTTTGGGGGATATAGCTCATCGTACCTAAAAGGCCAGACACTGGAAGGACTAGTCACTAGACCATTTGCAAAGACTGGCATCATTGACAAATATTGTTTACTGGTGCCTGGGAAGAATGTATTGCTTTCACAAAGTGAGGGAAGGATCAGGGTTGGAATTAAGTTCCGAAAACAGCCCCTCTTCTGTTTTACAGGCTTTTTCGGAGGACACGTTCCAGTCATCCTACTCGTAACCATACAGCAAGTGACTACTACAACTCCTGTCACTAGTTACTAGGATGCAAGTGTCATGACTGCAGCGTAAATGCAAAAAACCACCCTGCAGTGTAAATGCAAAAAAACACTTCTTTAATCCATCCAATATAAAGCTCCCCCACAAATTCTCCTTTCTGTTCATCCTTACCTCTTTTCCTTCTTTCCTATTTCAGAATGGTGTTGTCCATAGGGACTTAAAACTGGAAAATATTCTTCTTGATGACAATTGTAATATCAAGGTAAGGATCGTTTTCTATTGTTTATTCTTAATTGAATACTTTTATGCAAGAACTAGTTTTAGAGGAGATAACTGCTAAACCTATTCAATTTCTGTAGAAGTAGGGCATTATTCTTTCTGATTAGCCTTAAGCACTAGATTGAGTCTTTTCTTATTTGGGAGTCTCTTTTACCTCTCAAGAGAAGCAATAGCAGTTTTAACAGTAGAAACAGTAGAATCCCCACACAAGACAATTTACTTTACAGATGTTGTTCTCTGCTGGCTGCTGAGGATGTGAAAAGTTCTTGGCCTGCAAGGTTCAAGTGCCTCCTCTAGTGCATCCTTTTGATCACATCTGAAAAATAAGCAAACACAATTTCAAAATAAACTCAAGCCAAGCACATGTCATTCATTAGGAAATGGCCTTAGAACTTCAGGCACTGTGCTAGCTTTTAGATTGGCTTTTTGTGATGTCATAACTATGTCAAAAATTTTAAGTGAAAGCATGGGAATGACCTTTTCATTCCTCTCTTTTGCAAAAACAAAAAATGACTGTGATGCAAGATATGGGATGCTGCTCTGGGAAATTAGCACGGCTTCCAGGTTCAGCCTTGTGTGGTTTTTTTTAAAAATGGCACATAATTATCTGATGGAGGCTTTCTTACCTTGGTACCAGATTTCAGAACTGCTGTTTAGAGTAATTTGCAGCATGTGGCCACTGTGTTTATGAATCCCCTGTGATTCATAGCATTTTGCTTTCTGTCCTAAATAAATCATAATCCAGTCCACTTATAGATAACAACCTAACCCTGAGCTAGTTGTGGTGGGTTTTCCAGGCTGTGTGGCCATGGTCTGGTAGATCTTGTTCCTAACGTTTCACCTGCATCTGTGGCTGGCATCTTTAGAGGTGTATCACAGAGAAAAGTCTGTTTCACATTGTGTCTAGTGAGAAGGGAAAGTTTAGTGGAGACCTTTGAATAGCAAGTTCCACCCAAACACTTACTGATTGGTTCCCCACCTTGGGACATGGACAATATATCCCACTAAACTTTCCCTTCTCACTAGACACAATGTGAAACAGACTTTTCTCTGTGATACACCTCTGAAGATACCAGCCACAGATCCAGGCGAAACATTAGGAACAAGATCTACCAGACCATGGCCACACAGCCCGGAAAACCCACCACAACCAGTTGAATCCGGCCATGAAAGCCTTCGACAATACACTAATCCTGAACCTTTCCTCAAGATATTCGTACTTTCCCAACTTCTAAGTATTACTGCATATGTCAAAAATAACATATTTAATAATATATCTGGTGAGGAGATACAGATAAATGTGTAAAAACCCAGACATTATATTCATATTGATGTTCTTTACAAGAAGTGAGAGCTGGAAAATGAAGGCAGTTTCCATTGTATTCTTTTCACATTTATCTTTATTCCCTTAGATTTTCTCAAATGAATGCTGAGGCATGTCTATGGAGCTTAATATAGAGCCAAGTTATATTATCAGTCTTGAGATTATAAGGCTCAGAGTTTGTTTGTGTGGTTTCTTTATTAATCACTGAGACTATTCCTCTCCTTGCTGTTTCACTAAACAATAATTGTGGGCAAGGAAACAGATCTGGAATTGTAAATTATTGATGTGAAGTTGTGTAAATCTGGAAGACCTCATTTCCAAAAAAATAATAATTGTATATGCAAATGTTAATAGAGCTGTTTTGGTGTTGTAAGATATCTATCCTCATTCATTTTTTGTATATAATATATTTTATCCAAGGAATGAAGTGCATTCCACATATTACTTGAAAATGTTTAGGCTGGGGCATTCCCAAGAGCCCAAGCAGATATGCAAATGAAAATGTTAGTACCAGATTTTCAAGTCATTAAACAAAGGACCAACCTAGATTTACCTTTCACTGTTATCTGTGGTGGCTCACATCCTTCAGGAAAGTAGTGGCACAAGTAGGATTCTTATACTCTTTGGAACTGATGATTGCTTCATCCATGCTACAATACTAACAGAGACTCTAAAGGAGGCCCGCATCACTGAACTGGCCCTGGCAGATTTTGAGCTTTTGGAAACTAAAATACAGAAATGCTGGCTGTGCTGTGGAGAAAGCAAAGAGAGAGTCCTTGAACTTTAGACATGAGGGTGCTGATGAAATATGATAAGGGTGAATTTAACCAAGAGGTGGAACACAGTGTTTACTTGGAATTGCTGAGGAATTATGTATGTGAACTCAAAAACAGGAGACAGCCAGAAAAATGAGCTACCTGCAAAATCAGTGTGTTTAAGGAACAAGCTAGGCAAGATGCTGGACTATTTATAATTGGATCCTCACAGCAGGTTTTTGGGGGGTTGGATTTTTTCGGGGGAATAGTAGCTGTTGAGCAGGGGTGTAGCTACAGAAAATGGTGCCCAGGGCAAGCAGTGAACCCGCCCCCCCTGCTTCCCAGGCAGGGTAATAAAAGGAGCTGCTCTCCTGGTTATTTTTTAAATTGATGCCCAGTGGGATGGGAAACTACTTTGCTGGGTCACAGTGGCACCCTCAGTTTTCGCTCTTCAGTATTTCTCTCGCACCTCCATGCCACCTCTCTCTCTATCTCACTCACACAAGACAAAGGAATCCAATTCACAGGGAAAAGAGTAAATCTTGGAGAAAGGGAGTGGGGGCCATATTCTTTCAAGGTAAACCAACTTCTTCCATATCTGCCTAGCCTCAAGAAAAAGTCCTTCTTCAAGGTTTGCAAAAGTTTGATTGCATGGGTGGGTGGGGTGGGAGTGGGGGGTAATGTATCTAGTTTGCAGGGCCCCCAGGTGAGCTTCCCCCACCACTCTTTTGTGCAAATTGAACCAGCCCGCTAACAAAAGCCTGGAGGTGAGGCAGCCAAGGTGCTTCAGATGCAAATGCAAAGTTCATTGCAAAGGCAATGCCAATGGGCCAACCTGCCTCCCCACATGGAGAAGCATTCCCAACCTGCTGACAGAGCTGGGGAAGTTCATCAGCCCCACCTGCAGAAGACCTGCCTTTGTTGGAGTGGGGGACCTAGAGTCCTCCCGCATCTGCAGGGGAGCCCGACCCAGCTGGTGCCTCCTGCTCACACAACTTGCTCAGCATGGCAAAGTGGTTAGAGGGAGGGACTCCTGCTTGTGAAGTGGGGTTTGTTACTCATGGGGGCATGCATGTTTGGACACGGATCCCACAGACAGCCTTCAAAGTCCATCCTGCTGGGACAGAGCTGGCAACTATGACTGTGGGAGGGCAGGTGAACCAGCTGAATGTACCCCCATGTGACACCTCAAAGTGGCACCTGGGGTGTCCACCCACTATGTCCCCCCTAAATACGCCATTGCTGTGAAACACTGCAATTCTGGCCAGAGCTGCTTTGTGTGTGGAGGGGGAGGGGGAGGGTATCTTCCCCCAGTACCATTTTCCATATAGCTGGGTAAAATGCCTCGGAGCCCTGATCACAGGTCTTCCTATGTTTCCTCTCCAGGGTTAGTGATGTGCTGCAGCATTTACATGTACAGAATAAGGCAATGCACATTTTAAAGGCAGCATGCCAAATGTTTACATTCACAAATAAATTCCAGCTTTGCCCTTCCCTGTAATAGGACAGAAACATAAGTGCATTGCTAATTTTAGATGTTTAATTTGAAATGTTGATGCTTGTCAGCACTTCATGTTGAAAATAATATAGGATCATTGCTAGGAAAAAGGCATTAATTGGATATTTTATTCCTGTATTTTTTAAATTCACGCCTAAGGCAGCAGTATTGATGTAAACCGAACAAGGTTACATAAAAGCATGTACTAGTCTCTTCTTAGAGCAACTCACTTTCACTGATTAGTTAAAATGACTGCTGGCTGCATTCTCAAAAGTCCTTCCTGTCCTTGTTAATTGGAGGGATGGAACTTTTGACTGAACACTGTGCATGTCCTGGCTCCGATCAACAAACTATCTTATTTTGCATCTTTAATGATGTGCCACCAGTCTTTAACAGCATTTCAAATTTAAGTTCACAATGAGCAGCTAGAAAGGCAGCAAGCCTTAAGGCAATGACAAAGGGCTGACACATTTCCTAAATCAGTTAATTGACCAAATTATAAGAAACAAAACAAAAAACAAGTGAGCAGAGGTGAGGACAGGAAATGCATATTCAGTAGCAAACAGCGGAAGGTTGAGGAAAGGACACAGGATAAATAGAACAACCTATGAAAGAAACCAGCAGGGCTCATCTGTGTTCATAAGTACAGTTCTGTTTTAGAACTATACACCACATATGCAAATCGGAGGTTTTGTGAACAGTGTAGTCTTGTCTGTAATTCCACTATGTTTGAAGGAAGCCAGTAGGAAAATATCCAGTTTCTCAGTTGCTGTAAACTGAAGAAGTGTCAACTTACATTAAACCCAAATAGATTAAGTACAAACTTTATATCTAATGAGTAATTTCCATCACATTTATTGTAGGTAGTGGGAACAGTCGTTTCCTTGAAGGTAAGGAAGTACAAAAAAGTCTGGGTTTCCTGCAACCCTTCCCTATTTTGGAAAGCCTTTTTGAATTAACGCCTTGGCTCCATCTAGGTACTAAGATTATGAAGGAATCTTGGCTACTATTAATTTCTTTCCATAATAGTGGGAGGGGGAAATGACAGCTTTAATGGGGAAAGCTGATAAACATCAGTCTGTCATTATGAGAGTGGGCCAAGATAGAAATTCTCTTTTCCTGAGTTGTAGGAATACAAAAATAATTCCCATATGGAGCTAGTTGTTCTCTGAAACGGTATATGTTCATATATATGCATGCATATAGGATTTTGCACACTGTACAATAAAGGTTGTCCTAAATAGACATGCCATGCTGTATTCAAACAAACATTAACAATTCCTCCAACTAAAATAAATTCCATAGACCAGCCTGCATGCTCTAATACTGAAGCAATTCCATTTGGATTGACAGGCGACTGTTCTTTAGCTTAAGGCAGACTTCCTGCAGGCTAGTCAGAGTGGCTTGATAAGAAAGTGGAATTTATTTAAGGTAATTAACTGCAATCTGAGCCTTGAGAATACATTTGCAGACTGCAATTGTATACTAGCTGCTTACAGTGAGGTTCTTGACATACGGTGAAGATATTACAGGAGACTGTTTTTTTCCCCTGAAAGTTTCCCCCTGATTATTTGCTCCTAAAGGGTTACGAGGACACAGGTTGGAATACTTAGTTTGTTTCACAATGTATACTGTTCAATATACTGGCAATGACATGAAACATCACAATTTGCTTGATGACATTAAGGAACATACAATGCACATGTGTTGAGCAACACAGTGAAGATGAGTAGCTGTGTATGATGGAGTCCAAGATAGGGACAAATGAACAAACAGCAGGACTTACAACATCCTCTTCACCTCTCTTCCTTAAAGCAGAATTTAATCACTTCCATGTCACACTCCCACAATTAATTGTACTATATTGATTACAACATGCTAGAGGTAGGCAAGTTTAAGGTGGCTGTCAGAAATGGAGAGAATAATTTATTAAAACAATACAGATGACTCCAGTGAATGAGCTTATCTAGTGAAGGAGGCAAACTTCTTGGAGATCACTGAATACTCTGACTTGATGGAGAATTCTTTTCTGAGCACAGATACATGGATTAGACCCTGATTGTGGAAACAAAGCTATATCCCTCTGAAGCGTCTATTGAGCTGTAGTAATCTGATAGTCCACAGAAAATTAGGAAAGGCCAAGCCTTCTCAAATGAGCTAAACTGTTTCTAACCCCATAAGATACATTGCAACCTACTATGGGTAAGCTTTTTCTACTTCGCAGCAGTGTATGTTCTTGCTTATTCCTGGTTTAAGCAACATTGATTAAAATGCCAAGGCTCCTGGTTAATTCATAATCCTTATGTTAGCCGATAATTACATTTCCCCTCCTTATATTCTAGTGAGTTGCCCCGAAAACCTTCCTGCTTTTTTCATTACAGATTGCAGACTTTGGGCTGTCAAATCTTTATCAGAAAGATAAATTTCTCCAGACTTTCTGTGGAAGTCCGCTGTATGCTTCTCCTGAAATTGTCAATGGAAGACCTTACCGAGGCCCAGAGGTAAGCAGAACGGGAAACAAAGTAAGAAATGGAATAACATTTTTGCTGTACAAATAGCTTAGCTTCAGTGAAGATGACCATAGGCTTGTCTTGTTAACTAAAATAAATGTTTCGTTTCTGCAGTGGGAAATGCTGAAACTGCCTTCTGTTGCTTTCATCTGTTTTGCACACTGGTGTCTGCATTTTGCACAGAATACTTGTGAGTGTGTGTGTGTGCTCCCTGTTAAACCCAGCTAGATGTTCTGGTCCTGTTGTGGTTTCATAGATTTTAGGAGTCCACTTTTCTAGCCCTTATGTTTCTCGTCTCTGTGTTCTAGGTTGACAGCTGGGCCCTCGGTGTATTGCTTTACACTCTGGTGTATGGAACGATGCCCTTTGATGGCTTTGATCACAAAAATCTAATCAGGCAGATCAGTAGTGGAGAATATCGTGAGCCAACGCAGCCCTCAGGTATGAAAAAGACCTTGCATGCTGCATTAAAATGGTAGGGGTTTGTAATGGTTTGTTTTGTCTTATCTTTGGTTTATGTAAGACTGAGGTGGATGGAACAGAACAAGATGATTGAGAGCAGATAGTTTTTGACGTGTTCAGAAACTGCATGATTGGAGCTTAGGCACTTGGTTCTTTCAGTGCCAGGCCTTAGTTCCTAGAGGGCCAGGTCCTTCACAACATCAAGATACTTCATACTTGAATCTTACAACTTGCAACATTGTCCCCTCCTCCATTTTATCCTCACAACAAACCTGTGAAGTAGTCAGAGGGAGGAGTTGTGGAAGATCAAGCAGGTTACAAATGTATAGGCTTTGGTTTTGGTGCTGTGAGGCAAGTTTTGTGGTGGGCAAACCGATCGTTGAGATCACTGGGGCTGAATTAATCGATAAACAACTAAAATGTATTTATTTACAGGTTGGTTTTTAAAGGAACAAGCCAGCATCACAGGTCTCCAGGTAGACATAGTAGAACCTCAGCTGAGGCACAAAAATTTAAACTGGTTGCAAATTCAGAGAATAGTGAGATTTTTCTATAACGCTTTTAGGCACAAACAGACTTTGGGGTCCTCTGCCTCACACAGGATTCCACCCACATGAGCCTGCCCTTTCCCCGGAGTCAGACTAAGTTGTCCAAGATCTGCTCATCACCAGAGACAGGCCTGACAATCAAGCACCCTGTTCTCTCCCAGAAGCTCAGCTGCTCTGCCAGAGCTCAACTGCTCTGCCACACTATCAGGCAGAGCTATAAGGCAGAGCTATTGTTAACTCTGTCAGCTCTTCTTCCTGAGCCAGGCCTAAGCTGTCACTGCTCCCTCTCTGGGGCAGAACTCGAATCCCTCTTCTCCTGTGTTCCCTTCACCATCCAATGCCCCTTCTCGAAGGTGATTGGGTGCTGGAGCCTATGGGCTCATCTGGGTGGCTGATTTCCTCTTCAGGACAGGACCTCCTCCTACCTATCACAGCTAACATTCAACAGTGGTATGCCCCATCCCACAACTGTATTTAGCAGTATATTTTGACCCAGCCTCAAATACAGAATCCCTACATTTGCATAACCCAGGTGCTCGGGAGTAACAGCCGCAGAAGGCCATTGCTTTCACCTCCTGCATGTGAGCTCCCAAAGGCACCTGGTGGGCCACTGCGAGTAGCAGAGAGCTGGACTAGATGGACTCTGGTCTGATCCAGCTGGCTTGTTCTTATGTTCTTAATCATCATGGTCAGGTTGTGTTGCATTTTAAAAATAAATGTTTTTTTTGGGGGGGAAGGGCATAGTATTGATACAATTCTTCCAATTTTGAAAAAAAAGACCCACTTTTTTGGAAGGTGGGGAGGGTGCCAAGGGGAACAGTGCTCAGAAAACCTAAAGGTGGCATGGCAAAAAGGCACAAAAAAGCAACTGAGTAAAAATAAAAAAGGCACAAAAAAGCAACTGAGTAAATATCCCTGCACTGATCACTAGACTGTGTTGGAACTATGTTAATATCATAAATGTGTACAAATATTTTAAAAGAAAGATTATTGTGCAGTGAAAGGTTGATAGAGGCTATATTAATATCTGCAAAGCCTTAATTGCACCAAGCCTTTGAGATATGGGAGGGTAAAAAGCAAATAAATAAAGAAAACAAGCAAACATTAATATACTAAGCCACAGGTGTCAAACTCGCATGATGCTGGCAGGGGATGATGGGAACTGTTGTCCATAACATCAGGAGGGCTGCGAGTTTGACACCTATGTACTAAGCCAAGATGACCTAGTATAATCAAAATCCTTATCTGGGAAAAGTGCTTATCAAAAACAGTTACTAAAATTAATGTTTTCAAGTTAGATTTTATTGCTTTGGGGAAGCTTTCCAAGATCTGTGATGATTCAAAATGTCTTTTAGCCAGATCTGTCAGGATTAAAATGTGTTAACCTTTGCAAGTAGAATTGCTCGGAAAAGGAGTTATGAATGCAGGGTTGTGATTGGTTTCAGCTCATTTAGATATGTAGAGCTGAAACACAAGGAAATGAGTAATTTCTCTCTCTCTCTCTCTCTCTCTCTCTCTCTCTCTCTCTCTCTCTTTTCCTCACACACACGTTTTGTTAATATTTATTATGCACTTGCCACTAACATTTGTCTATATATATCCATCATCACATTTTAATTGTGCCCTTCATCCAAAAACTTACGACGATGTGCATATCCTGTAGCCAGGGGCAGTTCAAAAGCTATTATGTTTTATGTGCTTTTGGGTTTAGCAGAATTATTGCAGTATGGGAAACCTCCCCAGCATGGAAAGATATCTGTAAATGTTATAAAATATGTACTAATTAGTAGAAACCTCAAGCATTACATATGTTTGGCAAGGGGTTTTTGGCTCATGAAACCTGATCTGATGCCATAGTAAACAGTTAAATACGTCAGTGTATTGTTGAAGGCTTTCACAGCTGGTAACAACTGACTGTTGTGGTGTATGGCTGTGGTCTGATAGTTTTTGTTCCTAATGTTTTGCCTGCATCTGTGGCTGGCATCTTCAGAGGCATGTCACGGTAAGATGTGTTTCTCTCTGTGGCACAGTATATTAGACTTCAGGATGCCACAAGACACTTTATTATTATTATTTGGATTATAACAAACATAACTCTTTCACAATCTGAATTTTTAACATAGGAATAAAAAAACTCTCCTGGTATATTTTGAGAATGTGTGTGTGTGTCGGTGTTAGTCATCATCCAAACTATCTAAAGGGAACTGATCATCCAGAGGAAATTTTACCACGTGAAGATAACAGGGAAATGAGGAAAGTCTCCTGCTTGCCTGAAGCATCTGTGTAACAGGAAACAATTTTATGAATGGAAAAATTCCCTTCCTCATATGTAGGATAGTGAACTTGGGCTTGCTGCAGATCCACAATGCATATAGATCTAGGTGACACTGAGGTGGTAAATCTATGCATAGACTTAAGGCTGCAGATAGATGTTACCAAGGAATCATATGTGCCGCCTTTGTACATTTTGAAATAGTATAGCCCAGACACAGATTTACTACCTCAATGAGAACAAGGGCACAGCAAGAGGAAGAATTAATTTATAAAAAGTTAAATAAATAAAGAACAGATCATGTGCATAATATAAAATGTCCAAGAAAATTATACAATAAAACTCACTAATGCGCGGTAACTGGCATTCAGTTCACAGATGTTTTAGCCAGGGATTGGCAACCTGCGGCTCTCCAGATATTTATGAACTACAATTCCCATCAGCCCCTGCCAGCATGGCCAATTGGTGCTCTAGTTGGAGTTTTTAGTAACATATTTGGATCATAATTTCTTAGCAGCCATGACAAAAAGTGATGCTCTGTGTGAAATAAATGAATCTATATAACTGTGGTTCTCATATTTTTTTTGCATCACTTTGCTGAACCCATTTCCTCTGTCATAACTGTTACAAGCTATGGTTGATACACATTAAATTATTACATGCCAAATTTTTGATTTAGTCATAAAACTAAAAAGGCTAAAGATGGAATTTGTGCTCTTTCATCTGTAGATGCCCGTGGCCTGATCAGGTGGATGCTGATGGTTAATCCTGAGCGCAGAGCAACCATTGAAGACATAGCCAACCACTGGTGGGTGAACTGGGGCTACAAGAGCAGTGTTTGCGATTGTGATGCCTTGCAAGATTGTGAGTCTCCTCTGCTGTCCAGATTTATAGACTGGCATCATCGTTCTAGTGGCCTCCAGCCAGAGACTGATACCAAATTGAAGTGCCTTTCAAAACCAAAAGGATCTGAAGTTATGCTAGAGAGACAGAGGTCCCTGAAAAAATCAAAGAAGGAAAATGACATATCACAGTCTATCCAAGAAGGAGGAGTGGACAGTGCATGCAAACTTAACTCCAAGAGACCAAAAGGTATCTTGAAGAAAAGGAGCAACAGTGAACATCGATCTCACAGTGCAGGATTCATAGAAGGAGTGGTTAGTCCAGTGTTACCCTCCACTTTTAAAATGGAGCAGGAACTGTGTAGGACAAACATGTCTATGAAAAGTGTTGTGGAGGGGGAGGTAACGGGTAAATACAGCACTAAGCAGTCTTCCTTAATGCCAAAAAAAGGAATTCTGAAGAAGACTCAGCAGAGAGAATCCGGTTATTACTCTTCTCCAGAACGGAGTGAATCTTCAGAACTCTTGCACCATAATGAAGAGGCGGGAAACTCTGACACGTCTTCAAGTGTCATTGAGACGTTAAGGATAGAGTCCCACAGCCATTCCTACAGGCGAAAGGGTATTTTGAAACACAGCAGCAAGTATTCCACCAGAAGCACAGATTCAGCTTTGGCAAGCCCTGACACACCAATGCCAGAAGCCATGGAAGAAACCGTCCTGCCCAGAGATGGATTATCTCGAAGTTACAGCCGCCCTTCTAGTGTAATCAGTGATGACAGCATCCTGTCCAATGACTCTTTCGACTTGGTGGATTTGCAAGAGAACCGGCTGAGAATAAGGAGCTGCGTTTCTGCTGAAAATTTCCTACAGATCCAAGATTTCCACGGTCTCCAGAATCGCCCACGGCCACAGTATCTGAAGCGTTATAGGAATCGGGCAGGCGATAGCAGTTTTTCCCTCCTCACGGACATGGATGATGTCACTCAGGTCTACAAGAAAGCTCTGGAGATCTGTAACAAACTTAACTAGCATAGTGGAGAAAGCAGGGCTGGAAGGAAAAAGGGTCTTGGGTACCTTTATGATGGAGTTGGCCTAGTTAACAATTTGATGACTGTTAATTTACTGGCATTGATAAAGAAACATTGAAAAGAGGGATTGGGCAGATATGCTTCTGTTACGGTATGAAAAAAAATCATCTCATGTTCTTTATGCAACCTTTATAGCTCATTCAATCAAAATACTACCTAATGTCCAAAGAAATTACAATAATATATGGAACAAAAACTCTGGAATCTAGCAGACAGAAAAGATCATGATCCAGTGGCTATAATTTGAAGCTAGACAAAAGGTAAACTGGAAAAAAGATGCATGCATTTACACCAGAGAAGATAACTAACCACTAGAAAAACCATAATTCAACCAGCAAAAAAGTCACCTTGTTGTAAAGTTGGCTGTTTACTAAAAGAAAGTTCTATGTAACTGTCCAAAGGTTTAAACGAATGATATTTTCTTTTGTCTGCCCAAACAAGGACGTGATCCAGAGTGCTGTGTGCTGTGTGCAGAACTCTGGTGCAGATACCTCTGTCAGCTGATGAGTGGCGCTGCTCTTGATCAGCTGACAGTGCCACCTTGTGAAACGTATTTCGTACTTGAGTGGAAAGTGCTTTGTATTTATAGAATTTAGGGAAAGGAGTTTGTAGTATGTAGTAAAAGAATGGAGAGCTGAGAAAGAGAAGGAGAAAGAAGATGACCTTTTCTCCTGGAAAAAAAAAGGAAAAGATGCAAGCAGGGCTCTGGAAATCTGCATAGCCAGAATAAAGCCACAACATGGGGCATCTAATTTGCCAAAGTGATAGCTTCGTCAGAATTTTGGCAGCTCCAATGTTCATTTTTGAAAACAACATTCTGGCCTTCTTGGCGGCAAAGAAAGATCTCAAAATGGGTTGGCAGATTTTATTCAAAATAAGTTACCTTGAAATGAGTTGAACTTCACCCTGCAGTTATGCACTTGAGTCGCACTGATTTCATTGGAACTCAGAGATGCCTAATGTTCTCTAACATCTTCTCATGCCTTTCTTCCCTTATAGTTTTCCTGTCTTTTCTTGTCCCAGAAAGGCACTGAGTCAGGTTTAATGTTCAGGATGAGCCCCATGTGGAAAGATTAAACCTTTACAAACTCCAGATATAGAGAAACAGTGGAAGGGGGAAGTTTAGTTTACTCAACTGTTAAATTTCATAGATCTTAACTCAAAACATCTCATTATCAGGAACTCCTGATAATACAAAATTAGATTCAGTGCAAAGAAGATCCAGGCACGTCACAGAGTTGAAACAGCTGTCTCATCCCGTGCCCTTATATCTGGCTACTAGCAGGGCTAGTTCGAAGCACTTTGTCCCCCCAAGCCAGGTTCAACCTTTGCCTCCTTCTGCACTGCCATTGGCTAAGGCTGCTTCTACATATAGGTTTTTCCCTGCATGGAAATTTGGAAGCTCAGAGATTAAAAGGAGACATTCACATGATGTCATGTTCATGCTGAACACGGGTTATGGCATTCTCAGCATTTTTCCTGTAATGTGAAGAAAAACAAAATCTGTCTTTCTCTAGTTTAAAGGGAGAATTGTGATGTGGATCCAAGTGGGGTGGCCATCCAGATTCTCCACTGTGCCTGGGAAGGACAAGAAGAGGTAAAATCACCTTTCAGAATGTCAAAGGACAGCTTTCTATCCCCTTCGAAAGGATTTTTTTGCATTCACTGAGGCCTCTTCTGCACATGCACTTTCAATGTACTTTTCACCTTTGTGTAGTAGCAAATTCCCACTGAAAATTTAATCTAAATACAACCAAGTTTCAAAAGAATCGGCACCTTTTCATCCAGGTTCCAACATCCTCACTGCAGCATGTTTCTAGTGAAGACATTTAGGCCTGCCCCGGGGGGGGGGGTGTGTGTGTGTGCCTGCTGTCAGGGTTGTAATTGTTAAGCTAGCAGCACCAAAATTTCAGAGTATCTTTAGGAGACCCTCCTGATGATACCACCCAGGTTTGGTGAAGTGTGGTTCATGGGGGCCAAAGTTATGGACCCTCAAATTTGTAGCCCCCATCTCCTATTAGCTCCCATTGGAAACAATGGGGGATGGGGGCACCCCCTTTGGGAATCCATAGCTTTGGACCTCCAAGACCAAACTTCACAAAACCTGGGTGGTATCAGTAGGAGACTCTGCTGATGATACCTCCCAGACTTGCTGAAGTTTGGTTTATGGGGGCCAAAGTTATGGACCCTCAAATGTGTAGCCCCCATCTCCTATTAGCTCCCATTGGAGTGTTTTTTCAAAAAGGTGCATATACAAGCAGGTCCAGGAAAATCCTGTGATAAGGGGGGGGGGGGCGCCAGAAACGGGACTGATCTGGGTTCTGCGGTTCGGCAGTGGGGAGATTGTGAGGAAATCTGGATATTTCGGGTGACTATCCCAGGATTAATCGCCCAAAATCCACTTGCAAACAATTGTGAAAGTGGATTGAAAGTGCATAATTCTGCATGTGCAGAAGGGGCTTGAGAGGTGCACAGAGTCCCAGTGAAATTGCTGTAATGCACTTTTTCACAAGTGCAACTGGGAAAGGGGGAATGAATGGCAGGGGCAACAGCAAATGATGAGAGAAAGGGGTAGGGACAGAGGCAGGTGTCATTCCTGCCTGCTTCCATATATCTTGCTGTTGTGGAAGTAACCCGAACCTTGTCCCTGGATCAACACTGCAGGGCCTTGATTTGGAACCAACTGGCAGCAGTGTGGATTCAGGAGGAAAAGCTTATAGACTTGCATGCCACCAATGGCTGTGCCCCAGTGGAGCTTTGGCATCCTCATTGTGCTGCCCCAAGCAGTCCAGCCCTTGGTGAGTAAACACAATAAAGATTGGGATACAAGTGAGGCTAATTCCATAAACGCTGTCTGACTCAGGTCTGAGGGCAAGATCTGCCAATCCTTTCCTGAATGAAAAAAGAAATTGTGAGGCAGGAGGGAAAAAAATATTTTCAAAAAAATTGTTCATGATGCAAATTCTGCCAAATCATGAAGATCAGACAAATTTATAAGGCATATCCTATGTTTGCTAACCCTTATGCAAAACAATACAGTAAGTGTTTTGTTTTGTCCAAGAATTTGAGTGTTGTGGCTGTACAGTCTAAGGGTTCTTAGCACAGAATTCCAGACCCCTTGCCAGAAAGTGATGGAGCGAGCGTTCAGAAGGAACACAGTATTCTTTTAAAGAGATGGTAATTGGAGAGTAGGTTTGATGAGGGATTTGGTGTGAGAATGTATGTGTATTGTAGATGATATTGTAAACCCAGTGGAGAAAAGAAAGAGGTGTGCACCTCATAGGCATAGTTTAAAGTTAAAGGCTTCAACTCCCATAAAGGTACCTCTTGGGTCTACTGGATTATGTGAATGTATGCCTCTTTTAAAATAGGCACTATTTGGTTGACAGGCCTGGGCAATAATCACTTAGCCTGCTTCTAGTCATGGTTTTCACAGCAAGCAGCCTTTCATTTCAGCAGAGTTGTGGTATTAAAGTAACAACGTCTGTTGCGTGCAGCATTCTTATTTCGTACCACAACTACAGGTAACTGGCCACGCCACAGTTCTGTTCTTTTGTTTAACCTGTGCCAACTTCCTGACTTACAGCTGGGAACAGAATTTTGCCCAGTCTAAATCTGGGCTTCAAAAGCCTCAGAAAACTAGTGCCAAATTTGAGATTCCAAAGTAGACATGAAGATATCTAAGTTAAAAACACAACAGTTTAGTCTGTTTCCAAACTGGCTCTTGTGTTGTAACACTATCACTTCTCAATCTGACAAGAAAGCCAATCAGGATGGATTAGTACTAGTTTACCAGAATGGCTCTTCCAATTTCTCAGGATGGCTGTATCCACAAAGAGTTGGACCAAACTAATTATCCTCACTTGCCAAAATTACATTGTTATCCCTCTAATCCATACAAGTATGCTTACAGACATGACAACTAAGGTCCCCTGCCATTTCTGATGAAGAAATATTCTCTTTTTTAAATACTCTGATTCTTGTGGTATCTGGGCCAGTCACCTTCTCAGGACTTGGAGCTACACTTTTAATCCCATGTACTAAATTAATTTAGAGTGGTACAAATGTTTCAAGATCGGCAGGGTCATGTTTGGGTAAATGTAGCATTAGCCGAAAGCTCTGGGGTGTAAAGCCCTGCTCCTTGGCTGCTATGACAGGACCTGTCTCAGATGTCCTCATGGAGTTTCATTTTAGTGGAACTGAACTGACTTACACCGGCTGTTCATCCAGCTCGATTAAATATTGTACTGATGGATGTAGTGAAGGAAAGGGAACTTACAACTGCTGCTGTCAGGGACTTAGAATTGCCCTGAATTCTGAGCTCTGCCTCGGCTGTTGTCCAGGCCTGCCATCTTGTGTACAAATGTGAATGATTGATTGATTGATTGCTGCCAAACTGGAAAATGTTCTGTAGGGACTTACTGGCATGTTATCATTCCTAGGAGAAGAAAAACACTTGACTGCACATTGTTATTGTTAGCGTTGTGTATTTTTTAATTTAATTTGGGATTTTTTTTAATAATTCAAAGTTGACTTTTTTATTTGAATTTGTCTTTTTTTTTAATTTATTGGTCTGAAAGCCATTTCAAAGGTATAATATATTTTGGTGTAATTTAATTGGTGCAGCATTATTTTACAGCTCTGGCCAAAACGTCATCATTTTTAAAAAATACTTTGTTTTTGTTTTGTTTTGCTTATTGGTTGGTTTGATCTCTATGAGGCATGCAGCGGAAAAAAGCTGGATAATCACCCAAAGTGTTTGTATTTTTAATCTGCCTTTTTTATTAAATAAAAAGTCGATGTAAATGTGAATGATCTTGATTCCTACCCTCCCCCATTATTTCAGCAAACCACAGCTTTTGGGAAGTGTTCATGGACCATTTTTAGCAGAATTGCAACACTTCCTCAAACAAATGGGCCACAGAGAAGAGTGACCGCTTTTGTCTCATTTGTGCATTGGGAGATGATGTGAGTGGGTGTTAATTCTTGAGTTTTAGGAAGAGTTTGACACAGTAAAAGAACTAAGATCTTCATCCTTATTATCAGAAAAAAACACATAATTGCCTACTAGGACGTTCTTTTCCTCCACTGGAGAACAGGTGTGCTTCAAGTGAGAGCAATACAGTCTCTCAGGTACAGATACTTCTACCTTATTTATAATCAAGGAACATCTTTATATCCTTCTCTAAATGGGAGAGATGAAATGATACTTTTCTTAAAAAAAACACACCTAAGTGTGTCATTCAAATCGTAGCTGGGCACATACTGGCAACCATCTGCTGTGATCAGATGTGGAATTATTTAAGTGTAGCTTTTAGCTTGCAAATAGGTTGCCTGGGAGAAGACAAACATATACATGGATGAGCATTTCATTTTAATTCATTATAGCTCTCTTTGACAGTTCATTCCCTAGATTCTGAAAGCCTCTGTGTGTGTCTGTGTGTGTGCGTGCTCGCGCTTGTTGAGATAGAATTTATTTGAGAATTTTGTCAGAGATTTATTTTCTGTTTACCTCACAATACAGAGAAGTATGATTGCAGGTAACAAACAACGTGTTTTAAAAAGAGATTGAAATTTTAAATATAAAGCACACTAAAGCACACTTAAGTCTTGCCACAAAATTTCAGTCCAAATAGAAGAAGCTTTTCTGCTTCTGGGAAAAGACTGGGCTGTAACAAGGTGACCCAACCCCTGCATACTTGGAACACTGGAGCATTATTAAAGTGTTCCTTTCAGTTGACTTTGTGGCCTAATCCCTCCATTCATGTTTACTCAGAAGAAAGCCCCAATTCGGTGGGAGTTATTCCTAAGTAAGTGCACGTAATAGGACAGCCCTAAAGTTGATGGTAGGACACAGAGGGGAAAGCAGTTATAAAATTATGGAAGGCTCCTATAACTTACCTATTTTTTTTTTAAAAAAAACATTTTAGCACATTTTCCTTGAAAGCCAACACTGATATGAGTGGCAGATTAGCAGTTCTGATGGGGATGGGATATCAGGCGCCAATAATTTGCTTAGCCATACTGAATGCTTTCTCCAGAAAGTTCAAAGTCACATTCACAGAATTACTTTCTTAAATCCTTTCAGCAATCCCATCAAGTAGGTTGATCAGAGAGAGAGACAGAGTCACCTGCCCCAGTTTACCAAGAGATTTCTGACTGAGTAGTGATTTGAGCACGGCTTTCCCCACATCCAAATCCAACACTTTGTTTACTACATTGGCTCCACTATCTTAGTCCTCCTCATATCGATCCAGAAGTGATGTCCTATTAATTTCAATGAGAATTATTTTCCAAATTACATTTAGAATTGCAGGCTTTGCAGCATAAAACATAATTTACAAAACAAGCCTTAAGCTTGCCTGGTGCTTTTGTAAAGCAGATTTCAATGGGGAAAGAGTCCTACATTGTAATTTTAAAAAAATTTCATGGGACCCCAGAACACAGTTTGGCATGGAACTCCAATATCTATTTTTGACACTTGAGTAAAAAACAAAAACTGGGCACAGAAACCTGTATTCAAATCAGGCCAAATAGTTTCTGTCATTCTTTGACTTTTTAAAAAAGCAACCAATACCTGATATAACTGCATCCTGTCTTTTCAGACATAGGAAATTTTGTGTGGCTGTGGTGACTACAGAAAATTATAGACATGTAAATTCAAGAATGCACTCAGAGTATTTTATATTTTATGGAATGGGACATTGCCATTTAACACAGCAGGGACCCCGAGCTTCCATAAGCCATTAGCCGTGTCTGGGAGGGGACAGTGCTTATTAACTCACCAGGGAAAATAGGGTTTCTCTTGACTGCCTGTCTAAATGTTGACAGAGAAGTAATCAAGGATCTGGGGACCTTGTTCTTTTTCATGCAAAAACGGACTTGCCTTGCCACACACAAATCTCTGGGGGTAATTGTAAGGAGACAAAGTTCGGTTAAATCCTCAGAGCATAGCTATTACATTGAACCCCTTACAAAGAACTGGTGAGCTAATCTTCTCAAACTATAGCCAGGAAACTTGAATGCAGAGAAATATTGATACTTAGGATAAACTAGAAGGCGAATTAGAGATGGTGTCACAGATGAAAGCACCACCCGGACCACACGTTTGAGATGGGGAAAACCTCTGGACATTTTCAAAAGTGATGTTTTAGTGACTGGCATATGTTATTTGTTAACCGTGCACAGCAAAGCCAATGGAAGGGAGCCGTTTTTAGATCAAATGTACATTTGGTCCAATCTTATTTTTATTCTTTAAAGGAGACTGAAGGTCCTTAAGGAAGATAAAGGCTATAGGGTGTGTTTTGAAGACACACCAAACAGTCTCTTGTCTAAGCTGATGACCTGCAGATCTAATTCATATCTGCTGTGAATCTTTTGCATGCTACCTTGGATTTCATGACAGAAGAAGGATGGGATTCTAATATAATAAATACATTGGACATTGGATTTAATATGTATAAAATCAAAATCTCTCCTGATAATTGTAACAACTGTGATGTCCATTCAAACACAGAGATCTACTTTTGTAGAATTTTTGAAGCCATAGAAAAATCTCATTTTTTTCCAGAAGAAAAAACTTCAGAAAAATGTTAAAAGTCCTTGAGCCTCCCTAACCCCAAAACTCTTCCTACGCAGGGCTTAACATCTGTTCACATGAGCAACCCTGTGTGACAATATGTACAACACACACGCACGCACGCATGCACACATATAGTATGATACATGACCATATAAATATGATGGGGGTCACTTAATTTATTGTCTTATACAATAAATGTCAAAAATTTTAACTTTCCCCCCAAAAGTTTGAGTAATAAATTGAAAAATGGAATAACAATGATAACTTAACAAAAGTAAGAAGGCTAGTAAAATTATGAATCACATTCAGTACATTTAATTAAGGAACGGTTCTGTATAATGCAGGAAATATTTAACAAATCTTATTTATGTAAGTGACACATTCTGTCCCTCCTTTTCTTTTTACTTCATTGGGGCCAGATATCTCATTGTCTGTCTTGGGCATCTCTCCATGGTAACTCACAGCAAACCTGAGTGAGAGAGAGTCAGACAGACAGACAGACAGACAGACATTCCAGCAGGGTGTAGAGTGGTCAACTTTAATCTGGAAAACTGGGTTTGGTTCCCCACTCCTAGATATGAAGCTGGGTGTGGACCAGTCACAGTTCTTCAGAACTCTCACAGCCCCACCTACTTCACAAGGGACCTGTTGTGGGGAGGGGAAGGAAAGAAGTTTGCAAGCCATCTTGAATCTCCTTGTAGGAGAGAAAGGTGGGGTATAAATCCAGACTCCTTCGCCTCCTCTTCTTCTTTCCAGAATTACCTTCATGTTTCAGAAGTCAGTTCCTCTAGAGAAAATGTCAGCTTTGGAGGCTGAACTCCCTAATATGACATCCCTGCTGATTCCTGCTTTCCCCCTCCAGCCCAAGTCACCAGCCTCAAATCTCCAAGAGTTTCTCAGGCTGGAAATGGCCATCCTACCCGGTTCTCCCTGTGGTCAAGGATGATCTGCCTGTTTGCTTAATGGGGTGATGCTTAAGTGTACACTTTGCATCCTTTCCTTGTAGCAGGGGAAGGAACAACCCCTTGTTACTGATTAACTTTCAAATATTCAAATCCACACATTACAGGCCAGTATTCTTTGAAGCGCTGCAAGGGTCAGAGTTATCTGATCCCCATGGTACAGTCACTTGGAGGAAGAAAATAATTTTGAGCAGTTCCTGACTGTAGGATTTTTCCTCTCTCACTGCAGCTATCTCTTTCTGACTCCTGCCTGGCATGTTGTTACAAGGTTTAAGCAGGGGTAGCGGCAAGAAAAACTTTCAAATCCCAGTGTAGACAAAAATAGTCCACCATAGCCTAGTTCCCATAAACATCATATAAGGTCAGTTTCTCTTTACAGAAATAAATACCACACACAGGAAACTCGTGCAAGAGAGAAGGCTAGACTGAAATTATTTTCTGTGAAATCTACCTTCCAGGGGCCACTCGAGGTTCTCCAGATAATTACCAGAAACTCAGAAGAAGATTATTATCTTGTTGCCAAATACATGGAATGGAACGTTTCGAACGGGATTCAGGGAGATGAGATCTTCTGTATCAAAATGTTTGGATCCAATTTGTCTATAATATTTGCCCCCCCCCCCCGCCCCGAGTCTTGGAGACTTCCTCATGGAGACCTCTGAGTTTCTCATCCCAAGTCGCTCATATGTCCATGAGGAATGTTGCTACAGTTAAATGATTCTAACTATTAATCTATAGTGCAATCCTAGACAGAGTTGCACCCAAGGCCAATGGCTTTGATGGATTTAGAAGGATGTCATGTTGCTTAGGATGGCAGTCAGGCAGCCCCATCCAATGGGCTTCCTGGTGGTGTGGAGAAGCTGAAAATGCAAAAAAAAAAATGTCCCCACCACCGGGAAGCACCTTTTTGGTGGCATAAGTCCAAAGCCCCTGCCCTTGGTGCAAGAGGGGCAATGACTAGGAGAAAGCCAACTAATGTCAGTTCCTCCCCAGCCATGCTCCCAGACCAGCCCCGCTATACCCAAAGTGGCAGCTGGGGGAGGGGGGTGCAGGGATGCTGATGTGGCAGCCAGCACAGCATTCCATCACAGAATTCACCCTCCTCCCACTTTGGATGGGGCTGTTAAGCTTGTGGTTAATTATCCTTTTCTGGTATCACAGTGATACCAGAATTATCCTTTTCCGGTATTGACCTTACAAAAATAAAATGGAGAAGGGGGGGAGGTCTTGAATGTCATCCTGACACCATTTGGATAAATTAAATTGCCTTTTGGTTTCTTCCAGTTCTATGATTTTACTGTAAAAGATTGATTGACAGTTTTCAGTTTTGCTAGTAATCTGCCCTTGTAAGTCTGAGGCTGCAGTCCCAACAACTCAAAATTCTCAGAGATGCTTGGAACGCTGGAGTAATTTCAATGAAACTTGTGGAATTTGAGTGTTTTGAGGATCAGGATGCTTATTGGATTTTTTTCTGCAATTAGGAAAAAAAGCAATTAGGTCATCCGTTGCAAAGGCTGCTAAAGGGCCTGACCTTTCACCACAGAAGTACCTACAGCTGCACAGACATTCATATGAAATAGAAAGCTTTTGTTCAGACCCAGTGAAGCAGGAATAAACCATTGTTTAAAGGTCATCTTGGTTTGCTTTGGTACTTGAGTGAGGCGAATTGCAAAAAATAACCGATGTTTAAAGATGTTATTGCAAACCTTCCCTTCAAAGAGGGGCATAATTTTCTTCTGCAGAAAAGTTCTTTTATTGGGAGGAAGGCCCCTACCATGTGTGAGAATGGGGTTTCAAAAGTGGTTTACCAGAGTTGTGGCCACTATAAAGTACCACACAAGTTTATATGGATGTGTGCCCTTCCCCTCAGAACCAGTGTCCCAAAACCTGATGCCGGATAGGCACAGCAGCTCTTCCTCACCCATTCTGCCTATTTTTTGTTCTCTATTCCCACAGCCACATCAGTGACCCCTTGCTTAGGTTCCTGACCTCTTCAACTTCCTTCTATGGCCTTTAGTGAATGCAAGTCCCTGAGGAGCTGTTCCTGCTCAGTCATTCATGCCCAGCAATGGAGCCTCTTGACTTCTAACCTATACCTCTGCTACTGCTATGGCTATTCCTTGCCCTTTCTAGCTTTCCCCACCAGGCCTGCCCATCATGTTTTGCTCCCATGCAACCCCTGAAACACAAGAAGCAGACTTCTTTGGGTAAGACCAGCCACATAAGAAAAAGAGGCAGCTTCTTAGGGCTGCAAGTTTTCAGGGGCATTGTCAAAGCTTAGTGACAGGTCAGGACAAAACAAAACACAAAACTTGGGAGTGAATTCTCACTGCCCAGGATAATGAATCACCACCAGTTCCTCTGAGTAACCCTCAGTGAAGAGACCAAGGAACCAAGTCCCTAGCTCAGGTATTAAGAAGTCAGCCCTATGAGGTGGGACACTCGCAAGTTGAGTTTCAAAAACAATTACTTTGGTAGTTGTAGCCAGTGTAGGCCAAGGTTGTAAGTTTAGAGGGGCACCCCAAAACCCAAATAACACTATAGAAGTATAACTAGCCAGGTTTATTAAAAGACATATGCAAAAAGTGTACATATGGAGAAGCAGTGCACAGCAAAGAAGGAAATAGTAAAATCTAAATAGCTAACCTAAAATAGTTAGACAGGCATTTTGATCCTCTGACTAAGATGTTACCTGACCAAACCGGAACACAGAGCCCTAATAAAGTTTCAAAGTCCAAGAGCAGGCATTCTGTCCACTTAAGGCCTAACCAAGTCAAAAGATGACCCAAGTCAAAAGATGACTATGTGACCCACAGGTGGGTACAACCAAAATGGTGCAAATTAGAATAAATGATTTTCCTTTATGCCAGGCTATCAGCAGCCCACATGATTCTGTTTGCCCAATCAGGTGTGTTGCCAAGATGCAACACATGACCATGGCCTGCTACAGCCAGTATATGCTACAACTCAGGGTTTCTTGTTCTAATGAGATGGAATATGAGGGCACAACTCTCTCCCAGTCGCTGGCCTTGAAGCTCCCTGGTACTTGTGTCCATCTCATCCCCTTATCTTTCTTTCTGAACTTTCGAGTCATCATGACGTTAGTTTCCCAGAGAAAAGCCTTCTATAATTTTGCTAGGCCTAAACCCTGAACCAAAATTTTTGAAAAGCCAAGAAATGGCTAGAGAAATACCAGTTTCTTAACAGGTACCAGATTAATGAAGAAAAGAAGAGGGTCACACCAAGGCAAAATGAAGGCAAAGGAAAAAAATGGGGCAGAGGCAAACAATTTTAAAAATAATTTTAACAAATTAAAGGATTTGGTTCTCTCTGCACCATTTGTTTTCTTTGTTTTTCAGGTACCATCTTAAAGAGAAGTGAGTGTCTATTTTTATATTGTACATTTTGAATGCCAAGTAATGGTAGAAGTTCACTCCCATTTATATTAAATGCGGAGGGAGGGGAGTGCACCAAATCTATAGTTTACCAAAGGAAACAAAAACCCACTGGCCAGCCCTGCAAGAAAGACAACTCCTTCCCTCTACAAATGGCCAAAGAATGTAATCCAAAAATATTCATTTTCTCAACTACTTTTTGCATTGTCAGAAACAATGAGTTTGTGCTGGTCTTAAATACAAAGAACCTGCAAGATTCAACATATTTTTTAAAAACTGCTGCCTCTTACAAGTTTGTTTAAAGACAACTGAGGTACATTTATAAAGATAAAATGCAGGATCTTCTTGTTTAAAATCCTTACTAAAATGAATCGGGTTTGTGCAAACTCACCAAAGTAATCTAGAACAAGTTCCATTTGCTTCAGTAGGGACTGTGCAAAAGATGACCCCTCCCCTCGAGCAACACAGATAATCCATTCAGGCCACAGTTTAAACTTTAAGTATAACTTAAACTGGATGTTAACCAGCTTTGAGTTTGATTCAAAGTCCAAGAAAAGCAAAGTAGAAGCAGCCAAATTAAAATGATTTATCTAAAAGAATTTTATTGCCTCTTATGCATTTCACTGAGCTCTGTTGTCTCTGAATGCATCATTCAGCATGTCCCACAAAATCAGCAGTTTTGCTGAAATACTTTCCTTTTCTCAGTTTAATGACTTGATAAAATTCTGTTTTTGCTCCTCTCATAATGCCATGATGCATAGGGGGAAATCCTATATAAGGCTGCCTTCGTGTAAGTAGGATGGATCATACAATCTGCAGTTATAATCATCTCTTCTTGGCAAAGTGCTTCAGTTGGCTGTGTGGGTGTACGTTCTTTAGGAAAATAGGCAAGATATATTTATTTCATTTAAAACATTTTATGCCACCTTTCCAACCAATTCACGGTTTCCACGGTGGCAAAATGACTGTGGGTGTGCAAAACCAAAACCAAACAAAATCCTGTATTCCCCAGATTCTGGTATATAAAAATCAGTTTTGCTCCTGAATACCAAAATTGGTAATGTATTCAGATTCAGGATTTTTCAAGGTTCTGCATTTTTGGGGTCCATCATTCCCTATGGGGAAACTTTCCAGGTGGCTTGGAGTGCGTGTGTTGTTCTAAAAGGTGGAGGCACTAAAATTGCAGCAGAGCTGATAGTGTCTGTCCTTTAAATCGTTCCTAAATTTCAAGTACGTTTGATCAAGGGGTCCAATTGTATGGCTGCCTGAATAGGGTGCCCTCAACCACCCTCTGTTTTCCATTGAAGGAGGAGGGACCTCGAAGCTGCTTCCAGGGCAAAAGCCATGCCTGCAAGCAGTAATCACTCGTCAAATGCCTCCCATGGAAGAACCAATAACAAATTAAACAGAACTACTGCAGATCCAAGTAATCCCAGTACAACCATGAGCCAAAGTCAAACAGCACCAAAATAAAACCAGAGAATCTCTGCAGTGGAAAATCAAGGGAGAGCACTTTTCCAAACCCAGCAGAAACAATGACAGTGTACAGATGCCCAGCAGAACCCAGGGCTACTGTAGTAGTTAGTGCACGCTCAACAGGAGTAATATCAAACCAAAGAGTCACAGCAGAACAACTATAAGTGCAAAGCGGCAGGGTGGAGGGAGTTTGCAAATGTAACACTAAAAACCCGACAAACCTGACACAAAGCAACTCTGGCAAAGAAAAAAGAATTCTTGAAAGTAGCAAACAGACTTGAAACTGAAAGAGCGGCCTGGCAAGCCAATAGAAACCCCTGGGAAACACAGAAACAAAGAAAAATTGGGAGGGCGGGGGTGGGGGGAAAAACCAGTCCCAGAACTCTGCAAATGCTGGTTCCTGATCTTTTAGGTAAATCTGAAATATTTCCAGGACTTTTTGTGAGCCTTCTTTCAGCAACCCAGAAAATTCTTGAATACATTTGAAATGTTGACTACTTGACTATATCCAAAAAATAGCAATACATGATTTTTACATGTATATTTTCACCTCAGTTTTACCCAAATGCACATCGCTAAAAATGACCATTTGTGGAAGCACTGCCCTTACTAATGCAATTACATTTGCCTCAGTTCTATCATTCTGTGTGGTCTCTGATTGGCTACGATCACTAGGACAGTGCAATAGAGCAGGACAGAAGTAAAAATGAGGTCAAACCATCCAGGCCATTAGTCTTCCAAAGGTTATAAGACTTACCCCAAATTCCTATCATTCTGTGTTTGATACTGTCTAGGAAGATCCTCTACCACTACCACCAAATAGGAAGCCAAAACTGCTGTTGAAAGGGGCCCATCTGGAGGAGGACATACCAGCTGTGACCACTGGAGATTCACCACAAGTCCCAACCTGGCAGGGGCCACCACACAAGTTGTTGCAACCCAGTGATGATGGCTTCCATGTAACTTGAGCAGACCTTTCCTGAGGAGAGGCTGCTGGGAGAAGGGATTTAGGGAACACTCAAGACAAGGGAACAGATAAATGTAGATTGGCTGGTGGGTGTAGGAAGTAGAGAGGGAACCAGGAAGAGGCTATACGGGGTGCCAGGGAAGGGAAAGAAGAAATAGTAAATAAGGGGATCCAGGGGAAAATGAAATGTTTCTGCAGATTCTTGTGTTTCCCTGGCTTGTAGCTAGATAATTATAACAAAGCCTATTTTAATTATAAGAAAGACAGATTTATCCTATTAGAATCATATGTGTATCCCATCCTTCACAAGGCACTCACCACAGTCTACATGGGGTCCATTTCAGTTTATCCTCACAAGATCAGAACCTAGTTCTTCCTAGCCAAAGTACAATACTTCATACATTAGACATGACTTGTGTCCTTACTTTGTACTTTGGCAGCACAAAAAAGAAAAGAAAAACAAAACAAAACCAGGGGTTGCTTGGATTTTTATTCCTATTCAGAATTCTTTTGATGCACTGATTGGGCCCAGTCCAGCAGTGCATGTGTTTGTGGTACAAGGATAACAGGCATAATTGTGTAATACAAAGTGCAACATCTCAGCATTGCAAGGTTGTGCTGTTTTTATCTTTTGGATGACAACCAGAGCAAGCTGGCTTGAATCACATACCAGACCAATTTTGTTCTCCAAGCAAGAGACTTTGGAATGCATCAAAGGAAACAGGGGGTTTCTCTGCTAGTTTCCTCTGAGCAACAATGATTTACTGTAAATCTAAGGCTGAAAGAATGGCATTTGGGGGGAAAAATGTCTGGAGAACATGTGTCAGCTCCAATCCAACAGAGAGGAAATACTGGAAGTATACAAGCCAATGTAATAATTTAAGAGCACTGCTTTCCAGTGCAAAGTTTGCTTCCGTCTAATGTTGTATTTGAGAGGGGGACTTTTTTAGACTGAGGAAGTTTTCCACCTTACAAAGAACACAACGTCCCTTTTAAAGGATATGAGACTCAGGGTTTGCCCAGACGGCCGCTTCCGCACTTGGGAGTACAATATGTTTAATTACTGGGGGGGGGGGGGGGCCCGGCGAGATGTTGAAGCTCATGCCTGTCTGGGGAAAAAAACCCTCTGACCTGGAGGCACTTTTCCAATCCTCAGTCCATGGGTACTGACATTACCGTGCTGTGCTTAGAAGCCCTTGGCACTAAGCAAGCTCTCATTCCAAGAGGTAAGCAAAACCTTATCTGGCTTTTGCATCTAATCAGAAATCCAGGGGAGGTAGGGAATGGTAAGAGTCTCTTTGCCACCTGGCAAGAAAGTTCAGCTTACCCTGTAGTTCAGTGGTTCTCAACCTTCCTAATGCCACAACCCTTTAATACAGTTCCTCATGTTGTGGTGACCCCCAACCCTAACATTTATCCATTTTACAGATGGAGAACACTGATGCAAAGAGTCTTAGGCGACCCCTGTGAAAGGGTCGTTCGATCCCCAAAGGGGTCCCGACCCACAGGATGAGAACCACTGCTGTAGTTACTATCATGGCAAGCTATCCCTCTTAAGCGGCTTTCTATATGTTATTTTTGAACATACTTATTGGTGAGGGAAATACACTGAGATACACTAGGTCGTTTTCAGCATTCCCTGGTGTTGAAAACATAAACCAAAACAAAGCCTATTTTGTTGTGAGTGCAGCAAATGATCTGAGACACCTCTGTGCTGAATTAGGCACTACTTACTGACAAGAATCTTGAAAGATCCAGGGCAAAACTATATAATCAAATAACAAAACTCTTGATCTTATTCCATCTTGTCATCAGCCCTAGCTCAGGGGAACCCAAAGCAAAGCCTCTGAAGTGGATAGGTAGCTGGAGTGGATAGGTAGGCTCATATGGGATTCAGTTATGCTAGTCACATAGAACTTTCACAATCAATACTAGTGCCTTGAATTGGGCCTGAAAGCAAATTGGAAGTCAGCGCTGATGGAGCAAGGCTGGAGCAATATGATCCCAATGATCCATTCTGCATCAACTGTCTGGCTACAGCATTCTGCATCAACTAAGAATTCTGGGCAATATTCAAGGGCAGCCCCACACAGACTGCATCACAGTAATCTATCCTAGACTTTACCAGGGTATGCTGCTCAATGGCAACATTTTTTATGCCCAGGAGGGGCTGCATCTGGCCATTGCTGCCACCTGTTTATCCAACAAGAAATCCTGATCCTACAGCTCCTTTAAGCTTCAAACCTGCTAATTTCCAGGGTTCAACCCCACCCAGAACAAGAGACATTCCAGTTCCTGGGTCAGACCTTCACATAGCACCGCAAAGCAGTTTGAAACCAGTAGTGCTGGCATAAAACTTTCTGCCATAAAGCACAATGTTGAACAACAATGAAGTAAGACTCAGTAGCCTGGTGGTGAGCTCCTGCATTAAGTAAGGCCCGTATGAGATGGATCAGATAGGAAGTCATTTTTTCTCTCTCCCTGATCATTCAGCTCAGAAGAGAAGATAGTGCCATCTTTCCTAGTCAGCTACGTTAGAGATGTAAGTCATCTGGATGACAGGAAATGAGAACAGAAGGCTCCATCGACAGCACAACACATGCATAAAGTAATGAGAAGGGCAGCTGAGAGATGCAGTATGATCCTAGGTCCCAGGTGTCCCAGTGGCTGCCAGAAAGTGTTTGAAGATTTGTCCCTCATTTGGCTGGTGGAGTCGGAACTCCTCCTAGTCTGAAAGTGGAGTGCCACACCAGGGAAGAAAATAGGGATTTTTCAGAACACTCTGAAAATGTGCAAGGCTACAAATGCATTCCTTCTATAGTCTCAAATGGGGCATCTCAAATGTGGCATCTCAAATGTGATTTCTTTATTATTATTATTATTATTATTATTATTTATTAATAATAATTTAGGACATTTATTTATTTTATTTATACACTGCCTTTGTCCCCAATGGGGACCCTAAATAGCTTATGTTGTTCTCCTCTCTGCCATTTTATCCTCACAACAACCCTGTGGGGGTGTGATTGGTCCAAAGTCACCAGCAAGTTTTCATATCAGATCCTGGTCTGACATGGTAGATTTGTTAGATTTGTTAGACCATCTTTCAAGATGGTCTAACAAGATGAGGCTTTTATGTCTTTATGTACACTCATACGTCCTCAAGGATTTTCTCAAAATCTGAAATTCCTTCCTTCCTTCCTTCCTTCCTTCCTTCCTTCCTTCCTTCCTTCCTTCCTTCCTTCCTTCCTTCCTTCCTTCCTTCCTTCCTTCCTTCCTTCCTTCCTTCCTTCCTTCCTTCCTTTCTTTCTTTCTTTCTCTCCCTTCCTTCCTTCCTTCCTTCCTTCCTTCCTTCCTTCCTTCCTTCCTTCCTTCCTTCCTTCCTTCCTTCCTTCCTTCCTTCCTTCCTTCCTTCCCTTCCTTCCTTCCTTCCTTCCTTCCTTCCTTCCTTCCTTCCTTCCTTCCTTCCTTCCTTCCTTCCTTCCTTGAAATGGTTAAGTTCCTTGGGTTTTTACACCTGCAAGTGGTTTAAAGGAAGTATTTACATGGTGTTTGCCTGTTTTTTATGCTTTTTTAAAAATCACAAAATGACTTGACAGACAGTTTTTAGGTATTACCAGGAGCTGGAAAGGAGAGGAGAGGAAAAACAGAAGCTACAAAATGCTTCAAGAGTTTCCTTTCTTGGCAATTCTAAGCAGACATGTATTTAAGTTTTGTATTTTGAAGCTCCTCTGTTACTTTACATGACAGTTTGATGATGCCAGCTCACTGAAGCAGCAGAACAACTGAAAGACATCCATTATTTTTGTCCTTGACTGTCAGAGAAACCAACAGAAGTGTACCTTTCCCTAAAGAAACTTTAAAAAAATCCATACTGCTGTCATCATGGAACAATGGCAAGGGCTTGTGGTATATATAATTACATTGTCTTTGATATACAGGTCCTGGCTCTGAAGAAGCAACAAGGATGAGCTCAGGTTCCAGACAACAGATGCCAAGTCCCTCATTCCGTGCATTTCAATACCCTGCCTATTATTTAGTGTTGTCAGGCTGAGACTGTCAACCCATGGAAGGGTAAAGAGGCAGAAACATGGTGTGGGAGTGTAGCATCACAAATGTGATGACATCATTTCCAAGTGGAAGTGTCAATGGGTAACTCTAGGAGTCATCAAATTTCTGATGATTCCTACAGTGATCCATGGCTATTTCCAGACTGTACTTGGAAGTAACATCATCATGCTCATGATTTTTAAAAAAGCATTTTGTAATTTAAATTTTTAATTTATCCCCCACTCCAAGTAGTGTGGTCCATGGAAACTTGAGGTGGGGGATTCTCTACTGTCCAGTGGCTTGGCCAGTCCTATTAGTATTTCCAACTTATGCAAGGTTGATTTTTCAGGGTTGCCAACAGGCTTAGAGGAAAATGCCCTGTCCCTTTAGTAGAGGTTTAATATATAAAAACAGGTACTTGAGGCTTATCATGGCTTTTCATGACATGGGAGTGAATAATATTGTCTCATAAATAACATTATATTAGGCTAGCTTGATCTTGTAAGATCTCGGAAGCTAAGCAGGATTGACCCTGGAAAGTATTTGGATGGGAGACCTCCCAGGAATATCAGGTAGGCAATGGCAAGCCACCTCTGAACATTTCTTGTCTTGAAAACCCCTCAGAAGTTGCCATAAGTTAGCTGTGACAGTTTAAAGCAAATCAGGCCTCTATTAAAGGGGCAGAACATGTAGTTTTCTTCCAGGTAGTTGGCAAACTAATGGGGCTTGAATTTTGGCATACTGGGCTTGGGGTTGCCTATTCTTGGAAGACACAAATCTGGCAAGGAGCCGAGGCAACTTTGGGGTGGGGGACTTGCCCATGGCCCAGCTATGCAAGTGAGGTTCTCATGTAAAGTCAAGGTAGGAGGGAAGGAAAGGGGGCAGGCCCCATGAAGCCCATAGAAGAAACAAATGTTTTTTTTTCAAACCCCACCTGCTTTTTCCATGTAGTTCGATGACAATCAAAATGACTTGGATCACTTCGGGTGAGAGTGGAGGAGCTCATTCCAGTCTCACTCAAATGTATCCAGTGGGAGGGCCAGTGAGATATAGTGGCTAGAGTTTAGGACTCAGATTCAAATCTCCATTCTGCCATGGAAACTTAATGAATGGTCTTGGGCCAGTCCCACACACTCAGCCTAATCGACCTCACGGTTATTGTGAGGATAAAATGGAAGGGAACTGTGCACATCGTTTAGGATCCCCATTGGGGAGAAAAGGGAGGTATGAATGGAGAAAATAAAAATCCAAAGCTATTTCATGAAGCATACAAATAATAAATAAACCTTTGAAATCACCAACTCCCCAACTCCCTGTGTTACTTTTTAAAAACCCTCATCTGGCAATCAGCCAGAAGGGAAGAAAACCTTTCGCGCCAGTGGAAAACTGGCCAATTGGCAATCATGCCTGTGATGGCAGCTTCAGTTTAGCATTGTGTTGTGAGACTATCACAATAATAGAAGCTTCTGTGTTTAAACTGTAAACTATTTGTTAACAAAAAATACCCACCCGGACTGCAAGGTCTAGGAAAGCACTTTGGAATCCGAACAGAAAACAAACACTTTTCAGTGTCCAGCTTGATGTGTAGCCTAGATGACTCCAACATTCCTTCAGGTTATTGTAGCAACCTGCCAAAAACTGAAAACAGTCTGTCTCTGGAAACTGGGGCCAAGGTACCACAAAGCATGCATTGAAAATGCAGTAAGACAACAATAAATTAGGGTTGTCAAATCTTCAGACTAGGGGTGCTCAACTCAACCATTCCTCTGTTCAGATCCTTGGTTAGATGGGAATAGTGTGATCATCACTGCAGAAAGTTTGGGAAAAAAAGAACGCCTGTTTTATTTTGAACTTTTGTTACCGGTTGGAATTGGATTGTAAATGTTCTGTGCATTCTTACATTGCTTTCCCATTTTCTCCATACCTCTTCTGCCAATTTGTTGCATAATAAAAAAACCAAAATCAAATAAAATGCTTTGATCTTGCTGCGGTGGTGGTGGGAGGAAAGTGCATGGCTTGCATGTCTACTCCCCTTTTCCTTGCGCTTAACTCCATGCCCCCCCATGTTTACCCAATACATTTGCATCCAGTGTGCAAAAACTCTGAGCGTGTATGTTTGCACACAGCCTTGATACTGTGTTCCTTGCCTCCTTTCAACTGACCAAATTACTTGACAGAAATAATATTATGTGATGTGATGAGGGAGGAAGCTATGTGATTTGTCTCTCCAATATTCCTGCTTAGCTTATTCTGCCCTCCAATACTGGGCATATTTGGATCAGAAAGTAGTTCCAGCACTGCTCCCTAGGAACAGTATTTTGATTGTATAAATTCCGAGCAAGCACCAAAATGATGACTACCACTGACTGAAGTGGTCAACTGCACAGATGCAAAAGGAGTGTGTGAATTCAACTAAAACTGATCTTAAAGACAGAAGACCTGTTCAAAATGACTGGGTGTATAAGTAATCCAATCAAATTATGAGTATGCATCCACTGTGGTTTTCCATTGAGCTACAAATGTCCCATGTTGCTAGGGCTCGGAGATCTCCCAGAATTTCAAATGATCTCCAGACAACATAAATCAGCTTCCACAGGGAAAATGGTTGCTATACAGACTGGACTTTATACTATACAGTAGAACCTTGGTTTTCATTCCCCTCGGTTTTCATCTGTTTCGGTTTTTATCGATTTTTTCAGTGAAAAATTTGTCTCGGTTTTCATTGATTTGCCTCG
Source organism: Sphaerodactylus townsendi (assembly GCF_021028975.2). Classification (NCBI taxonomy): domain Eukaryota; kingdom Metazoa; phylum Chordata; class Lepidosauria; order Squamata; family Sphaerodactylidae; genus Sphaerodactylus; species Sphaerodactylus townsendi. Next base: position 32,901,907 of record NC_059430.1, read on the forward strand.
GTTTTCATCGATTTGCAGTAAGGTGCAGGGGTTTGTGAAGAAAAACCACCCAGACAAAGTTGTTGCAGGCCGTGTCTGCAACTTGTTTAATGACAATGTCTTGCCCCATTTCAGACAAATCTTAAAGAGGCATCAGAAACAGACCTCTTTGGACAGCTTTCTGGTGCGACATTGGCCCACTGGCTCTGAAGCTGGTCCTAGTGTCATTGTTTGTTACTGTTTTCAGCATTAAACACTATGTTTATTCACCCAAAAATGTGTTTTTGGAATGTTTTTTGGAGTGCCTAGAATGGATTAATTGGATTTACATTGATTCCTATGGAAACGCTTGCCTCGGTTTTCATCGATTTCAGTTTTCATCGATTCTTTTCGGACGGATTACCAACGAAAATGGAGGTTCCACTGTACTGAGTTCTCTCCTTTCACCAAACTTACCTTTCCCAGGCACCACCCACCCAGACCTCTAGGAATTTTCCAAGGTAGCCTGCCATGGTGAGCATCCTCCTGCCTCCTGCCTCCACTGCTTCAGTCCTTTCCCTCACTCAGTCACTTTCTTTTTCCATCTGCAGAACAAGAAAATGGAGAGGGGAGATATGAATACAAGTATCAGCAACATATTTTGAGAGTTCAGGCTAAAATTGTGATAATCCTGCCTTAGAGATTAGTTGGAAGAAGTTTGAGATCTCTTTTTTTTAAAAGGAATTTAAAATGTATCACCAGGATCTCCTCTGTTAGGATTTCATAAACTCTTTGGCAAATCCAAGTTTAGTTTAGCTACCACCCACTTTTAGTGGCTTTGCAATCCATTCACATGTTGTTCTGATAGTCCTTGGGTTTCTGCCATGGGACCCATGGGCACCATAATGTTGGCCAACACCTTTTCTCTAGGAAGTGATGGGGCCTGCTAGGGCTTTTGTCTAGCAAGGCTTCTGATCGATTATTGTAGATTTGGGGGTGTCGTGTGGTTTCGGGAGAAATGCTACTAGAACACAGCCATACAGCCCGGAAACCACACAACCCCCCAGTGATTCCAGCCATGAAAACCTTTGACAATATATTATAGATTTGATTGGCTATGCAGATTTTTTTTTAAAAAAATGGTTTTTTGGCAGCAGCTGCCACCCCTGTACAAGCATTTACACTGTATTAAAGAAGTTAAGTGGTGGCAATCATTTTGAGGCTGGTTCCACTTCCAGCCATTTTTGGCAGCCATTTTGTTGCTGCACCCACTGTGCCATGTCAGAATAGTCAATGTCCCTGCGAATTGGATTGTTGTGATAGCTCTGTGGTGGATATTGGAAGTCCAAGTAATGGTCGTCCTTTTCTTTTCCTCTACTCTGCAAAGCTGGAATTTGCCATTTTGCAAAATTGCTGAAGCACCTGGATTTCTTTTGTGCCAGGAATTCAACTTTCCACAGGGTGGGAGGTACTCTTCAATTGCCTGGAAATGAAATGTTAATTATTATTAGTATGGCAGCTCTTTAGCGGTGCTTGTAACAGGATAGACTGAGCCCCTGGACCTGGGCTGGCACATGAGCTTGTAAGGAACAACACTATTACTGGTTAACATGTCTGGTTATTTTATAGACCTAGTTAACAAGAAAGTCGGGAGGTGGGAGAATTCCTGTATCATGCAAAGCATTTTTCCGCCTGTCATTTGGAGCCCGGCCACTGTTTAAGTGTAAGTTGATTTGCTGCTCTGCCATCTGCAGTTTGATTATTTGACTATTCCCTGGCTTACAGTCAAACCACTGCAGAACACCCTTGCCTGTGATTTACAACCCAGGCTGTGATTATAATGGTTTTATTTTAGTTGGATCTCTGTTTACAGGCTCACTTGTCTTGGTGCACTGTGTTAGAATAACAATAGGAGAATTATTAGGTCTCATTAGTGGCAATGAGCATGGCGCACAGTACTTAAGTCACAGTGCAAGGCTGCATAAGCGGTCCAGCAGGCTGCTTGCATCTGCTTTCCATTGCAAGGGTGAGGTGTGAGAGGATGCAGTCAAAATGAGGGCTATTAATTCTTTTCTTAGTAAATAGAGAAGACGTGTGTTTCCTGGATTAGCAACTTGAAAACAATTGCTGTGGGGAGGCAATGGGCTAGTTGTTTCCCTCATCAAGGTTATGTAAGGTACCCAGTTCTAGTCTCCCCTGAAGGAAGTCAGCTGTTTGGGAAGCCAGCTGTAAACTCTGCAAAATTATGCTGAAGATAGGAGACAAGTTGTGGGTACCATTTTTTATTTATAAGCTCTGGATGCTACTTTTCTGCCCGGTCAGGGCAGAGACCTGTGTGTTGGCAAACAACAGCAAAAAATCCCCTCAGTTTACCAAGTGTAATTGGGGAAAGGAAACTGCAGTTCTAAGAGGGCATAATAGATTGGGGGGATATGCTTGCACAAGCTCAGCTGAAATCAATCAGAGCTGCGTACGGTAAGTATTTGACTGTCCTGTTCATGTCAATAGAACTTGTGGAAGAGTCTTCTGGCTGGGTTGTGGTCAGGGTCTCCTCTTAAGTAAGTTCAGAATAGACCAAAAACAAGATTGCTGGCTGATTCTCCTCTCAGCACGTTTATTTTTATTTATGTCTCAGATGTCTGCTGAAGATATTTCTTCAAGAGCTGGCTCATGGCCAGTACAAATCTCTAGTCTAGGCCATCGGTTGGCCATTTGAGCAAACTGCACATATGAAATGTACAACTGACAACTGACAACGCAATCGTATTCAAGATCCATCCAGTCTACGTGCACTGATTTCAGTGGACTTAACTGGAGTAACCCTGCACAGTATTGTACTGCACAATATCATGTGAAGACTACACTGGGGCAGATGGTCACAGGGTACAGAGATCCTTCATAAAACCATGTTTATGGGACACCATCCAGGACTCATTGCCAAGCTACACATGCGGGGAAAAAAAAGATGTTGATTTCATTTGTACTCTACCTTTCTTCCATAGAATTCTAGAAATTGGATCCTGCAAAATGTAGCCTGTGCAAAATGCTGATGGCTGTGGGTCTTCCCAGCTCTCTCTCCCCCCGCCCCGAAGACCATATGCAACTGAAGGAAAACTTATTTTCAGGGTCATATGAGCCCGGGTTGCCAATATCCAAGTGGGCCCAGAGAGTTCTCCCAGAATTTCATGCCAAAGGTCATTCCCTTAGAGGAAATGACAGCATTAAGACTATGGAGTAACACACCCATGGAGCTCTCTCCCCTCCCCAAACTCCCCTCTACATGCACTACATTCAAATCTCCTGGCATTTTCCAAGCTGGAGTTGAAAATCCTACACAGCACCCATGTGAATGCTTCAGTGGGCAAAATCTCGATTCTTCCACTCACTAAAGCACTCGGGAAAGCCAATTTGCCCTCTTCCTATGCCAATTTGCCCTCTTCCTATGTAGTCTCCCATCCCACATGACCCTTAAATCTTGCAGGTCTGGCAACCCAGGAATGCATTTTCTGAGGGTCAGAAGTAGATGCCAGCGAGAGGATAAAGTGAAAAAGGTTGGAGATAATTGCATGGACCTCACAGTGTCCTGACTCCTTGCACTGAATACCACCTAGGGCAATCTATCAGCTAGCTAGCCTAGCATAATTCTTGCTCTTAGCTCTACTCTGGTGAGTAAGCTACAGTGCTGAAGCTTATTTTTCTTTAATACTAAAGAGAGCAAGAGCAGCCACATACATGTACCAAGTTAGACTTAAAAATCACCCAGGTTTATTGAGCACAATGGCACATGATAATAACACAAGTAAAAGGAAACAGAACATATTATTACCTCACCCACAGGAATTGAGGATCCCTACCAAATTAAACCACAAGCTTTAGGCACCCCACCACCTAATTTATTTCTGCCCATGGCCAGCATTTTGTTCAACCTCACTGGAATGGTAACATTTATGGTAGAGTGCATGTTTGAATATTTTCTTTGTTTTTTAAAAAAAGATTTCACATAGAAATGTCAGGGAGATAAGTAGACACACTTGCATTGGACCTCAGAGGGTTAACTGGGAAGAGAAGTCTTGGGAACGTCTGCCCTCTGAATGAGTCTAAAGATGAGATGCTACTGATTCCCTTCTTATGAAAGGCATTAAAGATTTGGTGTGTCCAGAGGCTCTTGACTCCCACAGCTTGCAGCCCGTGATCCGGTAGCACCTTTTTCCTTTGTTTAAATTATATTTTTGTGTTTATAAACCATTTTGTGTCCCCAGGCATGAGGAATGCAGGACGGAAATACTTCAGAATGTATTTCAGACACCCTGCCCAACTGATTCTTTGCCTACAGTAACTTTATAATTTCTAGCCATCATCTGCCATGTCAGTGCGACCCTGTTCTGAATCCACAATAGATTCCCCCCCCCCCATCACTTGAATTAAGCCATTAGTGGTATCAAAAGCCTCAATAATAACAATAAAAGTATTTTTAAAAGAATTAAAAAAATTAATATTTAAACCCCCCGTTTCGAAATCTGGAGATATAGTTATATCACAGTGGAGCTAGAGTTGCCAACTACTAGGTGGGACCTGGCATTCTCCTGGAATTACAACTGATCTTCTGACTACAGATATCAGTTCCCCAAGAGAAAATGGCAATTCAGAGGGTAAACTCTATGGTATACCACAAAGTTTAGGCAAAGACTCTCCCCAAATTTCCCCCTCCACCAGCACCACCCCCAGATCTCCAGGAACTTCTCAGGCTGGAGTTGGCAACAGTAGGAAGAGTCAGAGTGGAACCTAGGTGGATTTTTCAGAAGTCAGTACCTCAATGACTGTTGTTTCACTAGCCATATTGTTCAAATACCAGCTGATGATCAACTCTGCTTTTGACCTTCATATAGCATTAAGTAACTCCATATAATTTCCCCACAAATATTTGTATAGAAAATATCCTGCTATACTGTGTGTACAGGTGACATGGAAACTATGCATCCTGCATTCTGCTCATATATGCTGTTCAAGAATGTTATAAAACAATTCCTGGTTTCCAAGTAAAGCCTAACAAGAATTCCCTTGCAATTTTTAGGTGACCACTGACGCCTGTTATATTATAGTGCCAAAGCTTGGCAGTAACATTTCCTTCCTCTCTTTTAATCCTTCATCATATGATTTGCTTAGGCCCAAGGAAATGTAATGAACCTTTCACCTTCCCCTTCTCTTCTTCTTATCACGCAGAAAATGCTGCCCTGGAACAAAGTACTGACAGTCTTTGATGCCAGTTGCCTGGTGTTCAAATGCATTTAAGGATCACAACAGGCCATAAAGCTCTGAAACCTTTTCCTCAAAAATGCTTGTGTCAAAGATGGTGGACAATGTCAAGAATACACAATTGGCTAGCTGCTGAGTTGCCTTTAATAATTCTGACCACAACCTGTGGCAGGTTTTTCAATCTAGCCCTTCCCACATGTCCTCATAAGCCACACCTCTCAGTTCTGTTCCTACAGGGCACTATAGAAATTATTAATTGCCCCCTGGGAATATGGTGAACCAAGTTTATAAGGGCATCTGCCCAACAATCAGGAAAGTGTTTACTACAAACTGTATGAAGACCAAAAACCTCCATCTCCCGGTTAACTACGTGGAAATAAAGTGTATTCTCATGAGCATTACATTTGGATTCTAGTTACCACACATGCACCAAAACTGCAGCATTCCTTCACTTTGTTCTCACTGTGTTTATGAAAGGTATGAACCATAAAGAACATAAGGACATAAAAAAAAGCCTGCTGGATCAGACCAGAGTCCATCTAGTCCACACTCTGCTACTCGCAGTGGCCCACCAGGTGCCTTTGGGAGCTCACCTGCAGGATGTGAAAGGGAAATATGACCCAGTGCTGGACTCAAACCAACCAAGACCCTCCCATGGAAGAAACAGCAATGGAAATATTAGGGTGGATGGTGCAGCATGACCAGGATGCACAGTGGATCATTCCTTTAATTAATAAACTCCGCTTTCAGGGAAATTTCTGCATTCATGACAAAATAATATTCATATAATACTATTCTTCTTGCTCTGGTTACTTTCATTCTCTCGTGCTGTGGGAACACAAAAAGGCCTAAGCATGTCATCTGGCTCATATAGCCCAAATAGACGGAAGCCCCACCTCCTCTGTGAAGTCCCTCCCCTTGTGAAACCCTGCACTCCCCAGGCTCCACCCCCACCCCACCCCCAGTAATGTCCCAACCTAGATCTTGCAACCCTGTCAACAAGCATCCTCTTCTGTTGTCATTTGATTCAGTCAGGGCTCTTGCCGAAGCCCTTTGAAGACCTGTGACCACAGACTAAATTGAAGTAGTAATAGGAGCACAAACCCTAAATGAAACAACTGAGAGCAGGAGGGCACCAGAGAGTTGAGAACACTGTTCCTTGCTTCTCCACTTATTTTCTCACTTCACCACTAGGCGCCTTAGTATTGCTGAGCAGTACGAGCATAAGCCCTGTAACTCTCTGTGTGTTTGAGGGTGAGGGTGGGGAGTGAATCGCGGAGGAGGATTGTGCAGAGAAGGGAAAGATTCCCCTGCCATCTGTTGCCTTCTCCGGCCGTTCCCAGATTTTGAACATCATGGTCATATGTCACTCGGGGGATCAAACACAGTTCTTCAGTTTCTGCAGTGAGTGGGGTGAACAGTGGACAGGGAGTAACCCTGCTTATATTTAAGCTTTCCTTGGCTCAGAAATAGAAATGAAAATAAGCTTCATTCACAGTAGTAGATTCTGCACAGCACAAGTATAATGTCTTTAGGACATTATATATAGCGTTCAGGAGAAGAACTTCATACAGCTCCCTTCCCTAAAATGACTTAGGCCTGTTATACTTCTCTCAACCTGGGTTTTTCACTAAACCAGCAATCTTTTCCCTGCAACCCGGATTGAGGATGATTCCTGCCTGCTGAGCAAATGCCAACAGGCAGAAAACACTTTCTTTCTCCCACCCAAGCCTCATACTGTCATTCCTGCCACGTGGCTAGGGAAGATGCAATATGTGCACATTTGGGTGGCCATAGCTTTGCAGACAGCCCCCTTGAAACAAACAAAAAATGAGGAAAAATGAAACGTGCATGGGATCGCTGGGCTAAACAAACTTTATTCATCTACTTTGCAGAGGAAACCTCCGTGAGGAATGTCCGCAGAGAATCTCCTGCAGCACACACAATGGCTGGCGCACTGTGAAGTTGACAAGAGCTCCGTGCAACCGGCGGGGAAAAATGATCGGTTTTGGCTGACAGTTCTTGTGTTCTCTCGTGCTGTGGGAACACAAAATCCCCAAACGGATCTTTTTATAACATCCTAAAGACGTTATATTTATGTTGCGAGGAATCCACCAATGTTCATAAAATCTCATAATTTTTCATGGCTTTTCAGCCTATAGAAAATGTGGGTTATTGAGGCTGTGCAATAAGCAAGATCTTTATGGCATACAAATAACATATACATTAACTGCAACTTTGAGATCATCATCTATTTCAGCTTGCCTACCCCATAGGGTATGACATTTCATAATATTTCAGTGATATAAAGCATGCGTTTGTTTCCTTCATCTCAAGTCTGATCTTTGCTTTCTTCATAATGCTAATGGAAGTTGTATACACAGAACAAAGGACTTTAATTCCTAACCTTTGAGGGTAGGTTTAAGGTGGGGGTTAGGGACTTACCCAAGACCACCCAGTGAGATTCAAGACTAAAAAAGCGGAGGTTTGCCAAACCTAAGGACCCTAGCTATTTCCCCTTCAATTCACTGATTCCCAAGTCTCAGTATTTTATTAGCTGTAGATACATTAACTCTGTGTGGTCGAGGGTGGTAGAGGAGGTCAAGAAGACCACTTCTTATTTTCTTGCACCTGTTCTCAAATCCAGAGGAAAGATTTCCCCTCACCCTGAAGACACAGTTAAGAAGTGGGTGAATAATTGCATTTATCTTCCCTGAAGCACCATCTAAGCAGCTGATTTGGCAAGTAGGTGGTTTTGTTGTATAGCAACCATACACACATACCAAAATCAGGAAGGGATAGTGGCTCAGTGAAGTGTCTCCAAGAAACAAGGACTGCAGATCCGTTACATATAAGAAAGTCTTAAACACCTCCATGCAGAGTAAGCAAACTTAGAACTGCATCCAAGGTCTCCCAGCTAGTTTTTGGGGGTGAGTGCATTTCACACACCCCTGCAGTTGCTTGTAGCTTTTCAAGAGGAAACAATAGTTTATGATCCTCAGATAATGTCTTCCACGCGAAAGTTCTGTTTCTCTAACTGCTGAATGAAATCAGTTTAGCTTCTGTTAAGGTGTTGTGTAGAAATGGCGGCTATTGCCTTTTGAATACCTCAAGGATGTGATTTGTATGGAAAGTTGTAATGAAACCAATATGTTTCTATTGCATTAATTTGGAAGGTTAAGGAGCTGTGTGAAGAAGAGAGGGCGAGGCCCTGGCAGCAGCCCGGGCAGTGGTGGGATTCAGCAGGTTCGCACCACTTCGGCAGAATCGGTTGTTTAAAAAGTGCTTGTAAACAACCAATTGTTAAATTATTTGAATCCCACCACCGGAACTGGTTGTTAAATTATTTGAATCCCACCACTGAGCCTGGCTATATGAGGGGGGGGGGGCAGGTGGTGGACTGGCACAGAGACCTTGTGACACGGGTCTGCCTGACCCTCCTCCCCATCTGTCCTGTCCAAATGGAGGGGGGAGGACCTCCAGACTGCCCCAGCCCACCGCCGTGGCTCTGCCCCAGAAGCAAGGTTGCCGACCAACCTGGCCAGAAGCCCTCCTCTCCTCACCCCTGGACCTGAGCCGTAAATGCAACTTCTTGGAATTCTCAGTCATTGATTCTACTACATTATTTTGAAAGGTTAAGGGTTTTTTTTTTTAAAAAGCAACAGCCTGGTGTAATTTAAATTGGGTAAAATAACAAAAGCAATTAAAAACTAGCAGTTACTCAATAAACATGATTTGGGCTTACAGCTAGACTGACAGGAGGTAAGGAACCAAAGATTCGTGTATCTTTAAGTAAGGAGGTAAGGAGGATGAGATGTTAAAATTATTTCTGGATCTGCTCCAGATCAAAATGTAGATGGAGGATTTCATGGCTGACGGCTTCCCTGTGGAAAAATGACCTGTACATGCAAAATTAGCACATTAGGGAGAAAGCTGAGTTTGGTAGTTTTCATTCTAACACCTAGATGGGCATACTCACCTCATAAATTAAACAGAGTTGTAGTAAACCAGAATTGTTTAGCAGGTCATTTTTATAGGGTTGTAGTTTTAATGCCTGTGGTTGTTTTAGGCAATTTTATTGTACTGTTTTATTGTGTAACCCACTTTTATGGCATTGCCACTATACTATTTTGATTGCATTTTTGAAAGAACAGTTATGTGCCTTGAGTTTTAGTGAGAAAGATAGACTATGAATCATATAAATAAAGGGCTAGGATCACAGTTTATGGTTGCCGTTAGCTATTGTCCTAGAGGAAGATTGTCCATGATGCAAAGCACTTTCTGTGAACATTATGCATCTGCCGTATACCAAGTCAGATTGACTCATCTAGCTCAGCACTGTCTATTTTGACTGACAGGAGCTCTAGGAGCTCAAGCATAAACTAGTCTTTCCTTACACCCATTTCCTGAGTTGCTGTAACTGGAGATGCCAGAGACTAATAGCTTTAAAAACAGTACAGCCTCCCACTCCTCCGGTAGCAGGCTTCAAACTAACTGCCATGATATCAGAGAAGTGAAAGGAATTTTTCATGGGTACCATTCCTGTTGTGCTACACAACCTTAACCAATCTTAATTGGTTCATTGGCTGCAGCTCTTCCTGGAAAACAAAACAAAACATGAGATGGCTACAATTATCCATTCTCTGATCACATCGAGGTTCGATTACTGCAACAGGTTTTGTGCGGAGATGCTTCTGAAGGCTGTTCAGAAGCTACAGAGAGAATGTACCTGCCAGATGGTTGAGGGCTCAATTAGCAGGGCAACCTTGTTGGTCTGCTATAGAACAGGTGGATTCCACAAGGGTACTTCACAAGGGGAGTTTTGCTTCTCAAAAGCTTATACTCCCAAGATGCTGTTGGTCTTCAGGAAACTACTGGACTTGAATCTAGCTCTTGACTAATCAGAACAGACTGTATTTTGCCCAGAACTGCTTTGTTGGTGAACCACTTTTTCCAGGCACAAGGAAGATGATGGTTTTCATCTGAAAAGCTCTAAATTAGAGGTGGCCAACCTATGGTGCTCCAGATGTTCATGGACTACAATTCCCATCAGCTCATAGTCCATGAACATTTGGAGCACCATAGGTTGGCCACCCCAGCTCTAAATATTCTGAAACTGTGGAATCGTCCAGTCTGCTCAAATATGAACGCCTCCAATTGTTACTTCACTAATCCTAGCGTATGCTCTGTGATACCTTGAACAGTAAGATGGTTGGCTGCAGAGAATCCATTCTCCTGACAGTGAGTTTAGGTAGCTGGTAAAAGCTCTATTTTTCTGGACCTTTGACAGCTTGAAATCAGCTGCTGCTCTCTTCATTTGAGTGTTTTGCTGTTGCATTTTATGGCTTGTTTTACTTGTTCACGCCTTTTACTCTTTATGAAAGTTGTATCTTTCTAAGCCCATTGACTTCAACTCTGATCAGGATTATGCTGCTAGTAATTGTCAGCTATGACATTATATATTTTTTTTAAAGTTACCTTGAGAAGTTATCAGTTGTTCTGTAGGCTATGCATATTTTAAACAATCAAAGGAAGAGCAGGAAGCAGATCAGGTGCACTTTTTCTGTTGGAACATGTGCTTAGATGGGACATGATCTATTTGACAGTTGGACACTCCCTCCTGCTAGTGCCGTGTGTAAATCAGTGCAGTGTGCATAACCAAGTAACGTGTGCAAAGACTGATATGGCATGGGCATCGGATTGGCACCTGGTTTGTATATTAGTAGACACAGTCCACTCAGTGGAAGGAGCTTGGAAACAGCTGTGTCTGGCGGAGCACTTTGGTGGTGGTTAGCAAATAAACGGATCTGAACGGTGACTGTGTGTCTTGCAGTTCTTGTTTGCCTTGCACCCCTCAAGGTGTCCTACTCTCGGTGGTAAGCACAGCTGCTTCGGGACAGGTTATGGAGCCCAGATTCTGCCCTTTACTCGAGGAAGTTAGCTGTTTTTGTTGCTGTTAATGCGAAACAGTTCCCGGCTGCACCATGGCTGCTTCTTTTGCCGGGTTTGCCTTTCCGAAGGACTGACAGAGCACAACTATGTGACCTGGTGTTTTGAAGATGAAAGCCCTCATCTTCTGCGTGAGGATTTGTGGACTTTTGTGTCAGCTCCCTTTGAATTACCCGCGCAGCTCCTCCGCGTTAAGGAGATAAAGAGCTGAGGAGCGGGCAAGAGCATCCATCATCTTGGCAGTAGAAAGCTCCCAACTGCTCTATATTAAAGACGCCAGCTGTCTGCCTCGGAATGCTGGAACTTTTACTCCAGAGGCGTCTTACCAGCGTGGAAGGTCTGTTGGAGTGAAAGTCTTACTAACAAGACAGTTCTGCATCACACCTCAGGCCTACGGAAGGGTGACTCCGATCTCTGAGCACCTTACAGAAAATGCGAACGTTATTTCTCTGAGCTGGCTGATCGCGGGTCTGCCTTTATGAGGGACTCACATAAAGCCTACCTGCTGATTTCGCCGGCTGGACGATTCGCGGGAGTCGTTGGTCAGCAGCCTCCAGACAGTTGCGAATGCCGCCTTAACTTCTGGACTAATACGTCACCTCGAAGTTGCTTTCGGACTACGAAACACAGAGGGAATTCCAGAAGAGCGTTGCCGCAGCCTCAGAGGGAAACAATTCCTGAGAGTTCGGTCAAATTGGCGTGCCTGCTGTTTGTGCGACCAGGCGATGCTACCGATTCGTGGAGAGCTCCTGGCCACTTAGCAAGAGCATGCGTGAAGTGCTGGACCGCCTGAAGCCCAAACAGAGACAGAAGCGGTCCTGGGAGAGGGGACTCTGCCTCTTCTTAGATCTGCTTTTGGCTAATTCACGTGCACTAACAAGGACAGAGATGGAACTTGGCTCATTGACTCTGCCTGTTCTATGCACATGTCGTGAACCCGTGAGCACTTGCTTACAGAGGATCTACGCATCTGAGTGACATCAAACACGTGGTGTGTTTGGCAAACGGGACTCCAGCCTCTGTGGAGAAGCAAGGAACAGCTTACGCGGCCTGCTGCATGGACACATTAAAACGTCCTCTATGCGCCCCTGTTTGATTTCTGTTTGCTCAGGCATTACGCTTAAAATGACAACAGATGGGTATGTTGTTACTTTTGCTGATCAAATATGTACAATATCTAAAAATGATGTTTATTATTGTGCGCGTGAGGGAAATTGTTAAATGGCTTGTATGTATTTAGAACACAGTGATAATGGTACTGTCTGGTATGTCTGAGAAAGGTAGCAAATGTGTCCAATGTCTAATGTTCCTCCTCATGACCAATGCATTCATTATTACCATCGTGTGTTTGGACACATGAACTTCAGAGCACTAGCCAACCTAGTAAAGGTTAATGCGCGTCTGAAGGTAAAACCCTGCAAACAGGTTTTGGAGTGCTCTGTGTGTGGCAGAACGAAAGTGAAGGCGTATCCTTCAACTGCCAGAAGCACCAGAGAGTCTGTCCGTCCCACTCCAACTGGTCCATGTGGATCTTGCAGGACCGTTCCAACTCCAGTCCAGGGAAAAAGCGAAGTACCTAATGGTTCTGTGTGACGAGACTTTTAGTAGGTACACGTGCTCCTTTTTCCTAAAGCTCGAAGGCTGAGAGCATTTCCAAAGTTCAAGAACTGGGTAGGAAAATGATGAGAGAAGGAGCTGGGTCATAAGGTTTGATCATGCGTTGCAGACGGACAGGGGGGGGGAGAATGGACAGGTAATCAATTTCCAGTCTTGGCTGGAAAGAAGGGGAATCCAACACCGCGAAAACGAATCCTTATCAATTTCATGAGAACGGCGACGTATGGAAAGAAAAAATAGCCGCATGCTCAAAAAAATATGAAAAGAAAGCATGCTGTTAGATGCTAATTTGCCAGAATACTTCTGGGCAGAAGCAATAAATACAATCACATATGTGCTGAACAGAATGTGGTCTTCTTGTGAGTGAAACAAACCCCGTTTTTCCTGCTGTATGGGAAAAATCCTGGACTTGTCAAACATGAGGATTTTTTTGGCAGTAAAGGCTCATGTGTTGGTGCCACCACAGCAGAGAAAGACAGGTGACCCCAAGTGGCAAACTCTGACCTTTGTTGGCTTTGAACCACTGTGAAAGGATTTCGCTTTCTTTCATCATTTCCTTTTGGACGGGTTGTCATCTCCCGGAGTGCTAATTTTGTTAAGCATGCGAACTGGGAGAAAATCCACTCAAAACACAGAGGTGTTACTTCCATTTACTGAGCCTCCGAAACAGTTAATGGACAGCAGGCTTTGCCAGCTGCTGTCAAGGTCAGCTCAGAGAGTGTAGAAACGTCCGAGAAATAAACAAACTGTCTCCTCTAGTGAAGAGTCAGAAGGGGAGGAGGTGGAACGAACTATCCCCCGCACATCAAGGATAAACAAGGGTGTACCACCTGACCGGTCTGGTCACAGTCAGGAAATGTTTATGTGTGTCAGACTTCTGTTTTTGAACCGTCCTCCTATGCAGAGATTTTATCTCTTCCCACTGAAGAAAGAGAGAAGTGGGAGGAAGCTATGGAAGCGGAACATAGTACTGCTGTTAAACAAAATGTGTTTATGAAGGTAGCTGCACCCCCGAAACAAAAAGTAATAATGTCGGTTCTAAGTAGGTATTTAAGAAACTGTTGCCCGATAATAGGCTGATTTATAAGGCAAGAATTGTTGCTCGGGGGGCTGCTTGGGAAGGAAAAAACGGAGGAGGAGAAAGGGTATTCCCCCACAGCCAGACCAGAGTCTTTGCGGTCTGTCCTTGCCCTAGCGAGCAAGTATGACATGAGGTTACGCCATTTTGATTTTCAATGTGCTTACCTTAATGCTCCACACTAAGGTAAAAGCATCTATATGGCCCCTGCTGGTTATGGCGATAACCCGTACATGGTTTATAAGCTGCAGCGTTCCCTGTCTGACCTGATTCAATCTGGGAGGAACTGGTACTGCTGCTTAGATGCAAAACTGAAAGAGTGTGGGTTTCATCGTACCTCTACTGATGCCACAATATGTGGCCCATGTGAGAGGTCAAGCATCAGACAGAGAAATCATACTGGTGTATGTTGATGACATTTGTGTATGTACTAAGACTGACCAACTTCAGGCAGAAAACATCTACAAAGAACTCCAATTAGCAAAACCTTTGTGGTGAAAGATCTAGGTGAAATAACCCACTACCTAGGCATAGACATTAAACAAGTAACAAATCAAAGGGAGCTTCTTCATGTGCCAGAAAATAGAAGCCATAGTCAAAGAAAGCTGAGTTAGATACTTGGGAGAACTGCTGCGACACCGATGACTGTAGAGTTTTGTAAAGGATCTGATACAGAACTGTGTAGTGATCCAGAACTATACAGGTCTCTATTAGGAAGCTTTTCTACTTCATATGTCCTTGAACTGGGCCAGCGACCAGACCTGGCTTTTGCCGTAAGCATGCTAATGCGACATGCTGCTAAGCCAACGCAACATGACTGGATAGGTCTGACCCGTGTGATGTCCCGATATCTGAATGGCACTACTGAACTTGGATTACTGGTCCAAAGCAGGAGAAACAGAGTAGCGTGCTTTGTGCAACAACAGATAGCTCTTTAAGCTGGCCAGTTGAGAACCACAAGTCATGCACAGGACTTGTAGTGACTTATGCAAATGTGCGAGTATCCTGGCAGTCCCACAGACCAGACCTCAGTTGATCTCTCAACTGCTGAGGCTGAGTTCTGTACCATCTCACAGAAACATGCAACGAACTGATCTGGTTTGAAAGCTTTGGTATTTGTCAGAGTTAGAAACAGTGCAACAGCCAATCCCCGTGTTAGAGGATTCACAGACAGCCATTCATCTACTTAAGAGACAGAGAGAATCCTAAAGGCTAGAACCAAGTACATAGAAGCGTGAAATATGAACAGATGCGAGAACTTGTACAATGTGGGTTCATTAGAAAGCTGCAGTATGTGGATTCAAAGTCAAATGTAGCTGACGCATATATGAAGCCTACTGCTAAAAAGAAAGTATGTACTTTTATGTGAGCAACTGAATGTACTGTCTGTATCCAATGTATAAAGTGTAAATATGTAATGTCTGTCAAACCGATCATGGAAGGGGTGTTGGAACATGTGCTTAGATGGGACATGATCTATTTGACAGTTGGACACTCCCTCCTGCTAGTGCCGTGTGTAAATCAGTGCAGTGTGCATAACCAAGTAACGTGTGCAAAGACTGATATGGCATGGGCATCGGATTGGCACCTGGTTTGTATATTAGTAGACACAGTCCACTCAGTGGAAGGAGCTTGGAAACAGCTGTGTCTGGCGGAGCACTTTGGTGGTGGTTAGCAAATAAACGGATCTGAACGGTGACTGTGTGTCTTGCAGTTCTTGTTTGCCTTGCACCCCTCAAGGTGTCCTACTCTCGTGTAAGCCGCTGCTTCGACATTTTCTACATAGATTATACTGAGAAACAGTTTCCCAAACCATATTTATGGTAAATTTTGATTGCCATTTGTATGGGGTTTTGATTCCCATGAGCTTCTTCAGAAACCAGTTTTGTCTGAAATGCGAGACAAGGATACAAAAGAAATATAATACTTGGGTGTATCCAATCCAATCCAATCCAATCCAAAAACCTTTATTAGGCATAAAACCAGAAGTACCAGAAGCTGATTCCGCATGGGCCAAAAACAGCTGTGTGAAAATGGTGTGAAAACAGTATAAACCCTTTAACACCGTTTTAAACCCTTTTACACCATTTTCACACTGTTTTCACACTGCTGTTTTTGGCCCATGCGGAATCAGCCATACATTCCAAGTATAATAACAGGATTATTGTTACACATCATGTAGAACACAGATTAAAAATGTGGCAACTGCTTCAGACATTTCTACATGAGGGCTGTTCAATAGCTTAGACATTTTTAGTTTGTCTGAGAAAAACATAAATTCTAGAAGTAGTAAAGCTCCCAGATCGGTTCTAAGATCATTATACCTCGAACAATAAAGCAGGATATGACCAGGGTGTATACATGTATGTTTACACAGGGAGAGAAGCAATTCATCATGTACTACTTCAACAGTTTCTATGTCAAATTGGTGATAGACTTCCATCAGGTGCCTCTTTCTTCACCCCTGGATGAATGAGGTGCACTTGTTGAAACTGGGCACGCTGCACAATTCTTAAAGCTATTAGAGTCCACTGACCTCTTTGCATCAGAGCAATCTATTTAACAACAGTGTCAGGGGAAAAAAGTCATTGGCATTAATCTTTGTGCAGTCCAAGCAGTACTTCCCATTGAGTTCAATAGAGATTATTCCCAATTACGTGTGTATCGGATTGCAGCCTTAGTTTGAATATCCTTTTGAAAATGCTGACAGTTCCAAAAGCTTTCGTTCTTAATGACAGCCAATCTTTTTCATCTGAATGGCAGAATTTTAGTTGGGGATGCAACAGAGAACCTCTTTGCCAACTGTAATTTTAGAAATTGCAATCCACTCATTAAAATGTTAGTACTTTTAGGTTTGCCAACTTTCAAATGGGTCCCTCTAGCTTTCCATTTAATATCTGCTTGATCTTCAATGGTGAAACGCTTCAATTGCCCGTTTTTACTCATTAAACCTTTATTAAAGGGACAGGACATTTCTTCCTTGGTCCAGTTGACATCATTAGTAATGTTATGTAACATGAACAGGAGAACTGAACTAGAACTGGAAAACAGAACTGCTTATGCTAAGAGGTTGGATTCCAGCACTTTGGAGTACGGCAAGCCAGGAGGACCAAAACACTATAATTGAGTAATTACCTCATCTTAATAATTTTTTTGCTTTGGTCATTTTATAGTGATAATTTTTTAGGAAATAAAACTTTGCAACATTTTAAACTCATGCTGTAGCATCTGACTGTATTTGCTATTTTAATCAGTTATTATTTTACAGCAGCTTGCCTAATGTGGGTTAGTGTCTTCATTTCTACGACACCAGATTCTAATGATCTTGAAGCTGCTTTTGATATCCTGTGTTTTGCTGCTGTTAACAAATTCAGTGGTGGCATTAAACTACTACCTGTATATGGAGGGCATGGTTTCCCCCTTGTTCATCTCTTCTCCTACAGTTTTCCCCATACATAAATGATTATATCTGGGGTTGCAGAGGAATGGCCATGAGGATCAGTGGGTTGGAGTGAAGAGGAACCAGGGGACCCCTCTCACAAGATTGTTGCACTTGCAAAAGAGGGAGTAGAGGTTCACCCCCTTGTCTTCCTCCCTCTAACACCCCCCCCCAGCTGGTGCAGCTGTTCTTCCCTTTGGCCCTACAATCTTTCCTGTAGTCAGAAAGGGATGTGAAAGACAGATAGGAACACTGGAAAATGAGGTGTTCCACCATGCAAGGAGTAGTAGGATTCCACTCATCATGAATGATCTTTCCATTCTATTTGTTCCTGCAATTAGTAAAACGAGTTCTTTGTAATTGCACAAAGTGCCACTACACATGTTCAAATCATGCATCATTCACATCACAATTCCAGCATGCAAAGATGCTTGATTTGTAAATCTTCTTCAATCTTTGCAGCGTAAGCTGTTTAATTCATATAATCATTAGTGCACTTCTTTTAGCTTGAGGCCCAAATAAAAAGTTATACCCAGGAACTGTTTTGAATTCTTTAGTGGATTTTAAAAACATTTCTAAGGGATCATCAACTTCACTATGATGTCATTCGCATATAAGGGAATTAATATAAAGTTTCCTCCATGTCCTAATATGTGTTTCAGTGATGAAAACCATCTTTTAAAATTTGAGCAGCAGGGTCTCTGTAGGTGTCTGAACAGAGTCCCAGTAGGTTCTTCAGAGTTCACTTTGCAATATACCAATCTTTGTTTAATATCTCTTGCACTATTTCAGGTTATTGACCTTGATTTACAATATTGCAAATGCTGACATGCAGTTTTTGTTTCTGTAGAAGTGAGACAGGCTGGATTGCACACTTTAGCCAGACAGTTCTTGTGAAGAGGAGCAGATGTTTCACTGTCATCATTTCACCTCCCTGGAGGACTATAAGGGATGTCTGGTCACACCTACAGTTTCCAGCAAGGTTATGAAATCTTCTAAGTGGGAGTTCTTTCCACAGCAGTATGTAGCTTGCAGCCAGAGAAGTATTATGTTAGCTGTGACTTATTTACAACTTCTATGGTAACTTTTTGAACTATACAGATATGAAGTTTGTATGAACAGAAATGTTTGTGTTTCTCGATAGGCTGGGGAAGCTGTTTTTCATTGAACATCTGATTGCCATGCTCAAAACCTAATTATCTTTTTCCTTGGGCTACAGGGACCTCTGGGGATGTGGAATGGTATGGAATGGGCTGATCTTGTCAGATGTCAGAAACTAAGGAGGGTTGATACTTGAATGGAGGACCACCAAAGAACGTTTTGCAGAAGAAGCAGTGGGAAACAACTTCTGCTTCTCACCTGCCTTGAAAGTTCCTTGCTGGAGTTGCAATTAATCAGTTGTGTCTTCATTGCACATATATATATATATATATATACAGAAAATACTGGTCTCTATCCTACACATAGTTATTGGATAGTAAGCTTATCTGAACAGTGGTGTACCTGCAGAACATGGTGCTCGGGCCAGTACTGAAATTGCACACCACCCCCAATTGTGCCCTGATTGAAGCAGAGAGAAAGGATACCCTCAACCTCTTGCTTACCTGTTTGGCGGGTGGGTGGACGGGCAGAAGGCTGTGGGTGGGCGACAGGCAATGCAAAGCAGCTCTCATGGCAGGGGAGGGACTTGTGAAATGTGCCCGAAGGGAAGGATGGGGCATCAGCCTCCTCTGTCCCATACCACATACACCACTGTAACTGAATTCCAGTCAGATTTATTCGTGTGTCGAGATGTTTGGGATCATGCCTTAAAGAGGGATCTGCAGGCTTTTTTTATAGTTGGAGGCAAACTACACTGGGAGCCCCAAGTCATCCGCTATGAGGTGGGCCCACACAGACCTGAGCAGGAAAAAAAAAAAAAAGTGCTGTGTGTGGTGAGCCAGAGTAGGTTGTGACTTGCTGCCCCCCTAACCACCCCTCCTGGTACCCTTGGCAATTACCTATGGATGGTAGGTAAGTACCCTGTACTAGGATGCATCTTGCCAAGAATCAGTGTGGTATAAGTGGTTAAGAGCAGATTGGATTCTAATCTGGAGAACTGGGTTTGATTCTCCACTCCCCTGCCTGAGTGGCAGAGGCTTATCCTGGTGAAACAGATGTGTTTGCGCACTCCTATGTTCCTGCTGGGTGACTTTGGGCTAGTCACAGTTCTTTGGAACTCTCTCAGCCCCACCTACTTTACAAGATGCCTGTTGTGGGGAGAGGAAGGGAAAGGAGCTTGTAAGCCACCTTGGGTCTCTTTGGGAGGGAAAGGTGGGATATAAATCTAAGCTCCTCCTCCTCCTCCTCCTCCTCCTCCTCCCCCTCCTCCTCCTCCGCCTGCCCCTCCTCCTCCTCCTCCTAGGGTGAGAAGGAGGGTTGGTAGAAAACAAAACCACAAAGCGCTGAAGTGTGACTCCCTTACATTACGGCAGTGTCACCACCAGTCCCCTTTAACTAACCCACAATACACCGATCAAGGAACTAAGTCTCTCGTCTTCCCTGAGAATTAAGATCAAAAAGTCCAACCATGCAAGATAGGACATTTACAAGGTGAGTTGCAGAAAACAGTTATTCTTGCTTAGCTAGCTGGCTAATATGGGCTAAAGTACTAGATTTAGATTAAAAGCCCCAAAACCCAAGAACATCACAAAATATAATTAGGTATATTCTTATCCAGGTGATTCAACCCTGACGGGTGAAGTGCCCTAATGAACCTATATACTCTGCAGCTGTATAGGGTTCAATTAAGCAAGCATCTTCCCGCACTCATGAGTTCTTTTACTATCGAGATGGAATGCATTGGCCAAACTCCCTCCCAGATTCTTTGGCGTTGAAATTCTCATCCTTCCCTTATCTCACTCTTTGAAGCTACAATTAGCTTGACTTTGGGATCTTAGAGAGGGGAAGTTGTGATTTTTGCAAGCCTCATTTAAAACCAGTGCTTTAAAACTGACAAGAGACTGTGAGCTCACCTCTTGATGTCTATCTATGGTTTGCATTTGGATTAATGGCAGCTGCTCAGTTCTATCATTTAACTTTTTGTACAGAATCATTTTCAAAGTCCTTTAGTCCTGTACAAAACTTTGCTTGCCACTCTACTCTAAAGTAAAGATGTCATTTCCTTAAGTAAGAAGATGTCATTTTTCTTTTTTTGAAAAGAGCCTTATTTAGTTCTGTACTCAGCCACATGTGGCTCCAAGGGACATAGATTGTAGACCTTTCCTGTAAAAGGAGTTAGGGAAAAGGAGCTAAGGACTGGAAAATGTCACAGAAAACTATACTTACAAAAAACATTTTAATTTGAGGCTGGACAGTGGTGGTCTGTAGCTTACTCCAGCATAATTGCCAATTACAGAGCCCTATACAAGGAAACTTAATGGGATGAAATAAGGAAGAGATTAATCAACTGTAATATCCCTGAAAGACTTGGACCACAGCAATCTATCCGGCTGAGAAATATCTGGAAAAGAGGTGGTTTCCCTCAAAGCTGAGGCTAATGAAAATATGCAGCCTTCAAAGAGAAGGCAGTCTTGGTTGCTATTGAAGAAGAAAGAATGCAGCCCACCACATGCTTTGTTGTTTTCTCTGTTTGTGGTTTTGGTGTGTATTTGCTGGGGCTGGTACATGAGACAGTCAAATGCTCTGCCTGCTGGGCAGAATAGTGGGGAAGGAGGGTCCAATGTTAAATACTGGCTTCATAATTCTCCCTTTCTTTAAGCCAGTGCATTTCCCCTTAAACTTCTGTAAAATTCCTTCCCATGTTCAAAAATGTCCCTCTGTTGTCTGTAACACTGCAGACCATCCAGCTATAGCTGATCAAGATAACGTGAGGGCTCCAGCATAAAACGATACTCTTTTGTAAGCATGCACGTTCCCTTTGGAAGCTGCAGAGGTGGTGTGCAACTATCTCTGATAGGGGCGCATGCCTTTGAAACTTTCCAGCCACTTTATTTTGAAAACAGTTTTGCTTGGAAAGTCAGCAGAACTCTTCTGGAGACCAAATTGAATATTCTTCGGGTGTCCGTGTTGATTCATCTTCACGCAAAACGCAACGCGCACCGCCAAGTAAAGTCCGCTAAATGCAACAATAGTACAATATCTTGTGGGATGTAGGGACCAAATCAAAATTTTACAAAAGAGCCAGTGAATTTTATAGTGCGGATGGGAAGTGTCGAATGACTAATACAGTGGTTCTCCAGCCTTCCTAATGCTGCAAAACCTTTCTTTGATACAGTTTCTCATGTTGTGGTGACCCTGCAATCCCTAACATTTTATCCATTTTACACATGGAGAACACTGATGGCAGAGAGTCTTAGGGCTGACCCCGTGAAAGGGTCATTTGACCCCCAAAGGGGTCGCTTTTTACCCACAGGTTGAGAACCGCTTTCGACCATAATAGCTGGGAGACCCAAGATTCAAATCTCCATTTGACCCTGAAGCTCAAAAAAAAAAAAAAAAAAAAAAAAAAAAAAAAAAAAAAAAAAATTTGGTTGGTCTTGGTTCCAGCAATGCTGTATGGACTAGAAGAAAAAATATACTATGGATACTATGACAGAATCTCCTTTCATTATAGTATTTTTAAAATGTTGTTCTCACTCACACCAACCCTCGTGATCTCTGTTGAGACTTCTAACTTGTTATGACATCACTGCTGAACTATTGCATATGATGATCCCCTTTGTTTTCTCGGTAAAAGATCGGGGAAATACCACGGGTGACTCGAAGCAGACCCTCGCAACTTTATGGATTTTGCTTTATTTTATTTTAATTGATACCCCATCTTCTCCTTTCTCTCAGTGGGAGACTCAAAGTGGAGTTAACATTACCGGAGTGGCCAACCTATGTAGCGCCTCCAGATGTTCATAGATCTCATAATTCCCCATCAGCCAATTGACCATGCTGGCAGGGGCTGATAGGAATTGTCATGAACATCCTGGAGCACTATAGGTTGGCTACCCCTGGTTCAATACGATATCTCCATTTTAGAAAACACGCTATTCCTGAATCCCCGGAGATCTGCTGCCAGTCAGGAATCTGGAGAAATACTGACCTCCATTGGTAGATCATCAGCAGTCAGGATTCAGTGCATAAGACAGCATCATGCTTTCATGTGAGCCACTTATGAATGAAGTGGTGAACTGGATCAAGATGTTCACTCTTTTTTTGTATTTTTAATCTTCCTTTGCTTAATAAAACCCATGAGTGTGGCTTTAAAAGAATGAGCCTTTATTTTGAGCCTTCATCTAATGGAAATTACAGTTCTCGAAAGCACTGAGAAAATATTAAATGAAATATTAATCATCAGGAGAAAATGTTTAGAAATTCTTTACATGACCTGAAAAAAAACTGGAGAACGTTTAATGACATGGTTATATAAATTATCATTCATTGGCAGAACATATATGTGGTAACTACCATGTAATCACTCGAGCAAACTCCTCATTATTTTTCATCTTACCAAACCAGGAACACGTGGCGTTAAATGATATTTTTGGGAACCTGTTGAATATAATTACCAAGCTCTTTAACTCTGGTAAGGAACACAAAATTCACTATACAGTTACAATTCAGGGCTATATAGTGAAGTACTGGAATGCAGTCCAGCTTCCGCATTTTGTTGGTTTGTAAATGGGTAGCATCTTTATTCCCTAACCTTAATGGCCCATTAAGCTAACTGGCACGTAGTTTTATGTGGGGATTGGCATGCCATTTATTCTTTTCTCTTTGATTCAAACATGCCAATATTCCAATACCAGAAAATGTCATTTGAAAAGTGTTCACAATGTTGTCCTTAAAGAACTGAGATCAAACTTTGTGTAAAATGCCTTGTACTGATATTGGATTGCCAAGATCATGGCAGCTTAGTGAAAAAAGGCAAACACCCTTATAAGAGATTTGGTAAAATGGGTAAGAAATAAAGTACCAGCCAAAATGTAGCTAAACTTTGAATGTATTGTAGCTAAATTCTGGTTGCTGGTACCCTCAAAAAAAAATTTGCAGAGCAAGATAAAAATGCAAGTGGCTAACCAAGATTTATTTATTTGCCTTATTTATAACCCTGAAATGTTCTTGCTGAGACTTCTAATATAATGCAAAGCAATCCTCAGTCGGAGTACAGTTACAGTTCAACGCTCATCCAGAAAGTTTCCCATGGAAGAGTTGCCATGTGCTCAACGGGGGCAGCGGCTGAAGTGCACCAGCAGGGCGGCCCCAGAGCCTGGCAGAGGCCCATCACCTACTTCTGAAGGAAGCAGCAGATTGAATCTGGGAACAGGCTAGAAGAGGATGCGGAAAGTGTCTGTGTCTGTGTTGGCAGGGAAGGTAGAGAAACAGACTCTTAAAACCGTCAGGGGAAGCGGCATGAGAAAGTGAGGGCCCAGCTAGGGGAGGCCAGCTGGCCAGTGGTGAGATCCAAATGCAATTTTAATAACAGGTTCCGATGGTGGTGGGGATCTCAAACAGTGCCGCCACAGACACACGCACTTCCAGTCCCTATTGGGCAGGGAGGTTGCTTTAGTAACCCCTTCTAGGCACTTGCAGAAAAAATTAGTAGTAATCCACTTCTAGCAGAAGTGGCGAGAACTGGTTGAGAAGTGGTGAGAACATTGGCCCAAATTCCCTTCACTCGACCATGGGCCCCGCCTCTGAAGAGAGGTTATTGGCTTGAGGAGTCTGAGATCAGCCCTAGTGACCAGTCCCAGCAGGGAATTCCCTATATTAGGCCAGCCCAAGGAGAGACCAGGGAAGAAGGGCCAGATCTATCTCAAAAAGTTACTGAGAGAAGAACCTGAAGGGAAGAGGGAGTCACCTGGCTGAAGAGAAAACCCTCTTCCTTGCCCTATTTTAAGGCCCTTCTCAGGGTTTTGAGTTCAGGATTTAAAAAGGGGGACACGGGAGGACCCTAAAGTTTTAGATTCTGGCCCAAGTCTTGCAGAAAGAATAGCAGTCTCCATGTAAAATTTGGAGATGTTCTAGAATTTTAGCTCGTTCCCAGATTACATACAGAGATCAGTTTCCCTGGAGAAAAGGGATACTTTGGAAGAATACTCTGTGACATTATACTCCACTCAAGTCCCTGTATTTTGAGGCTGCCTCTAATCTAGAGACTGGCCGACCTTATCCAGGAGAAATTGACAATATTGTAGTCCTTTCGGTCTTCTCTAATAGAAACCAAATGGGCAAACAGACACAAAATGTGAGCTTCAACGTGTTGCTAGGCAGGGCATGCCCACTTTGGGGAACTGTCTGCAATGAGTGTGTACAGGAATTAACAAAAACAGCCAACCCCTGCCAAGACTGCCTTGTTCCTGCAGAGTATGTTTGGCATGACTGTCGTCAACAGGTCTCCAACTTAGTCAATGCAGCAAAAGCCATGGGATGCTATACAAGAAGCCTGGCGTGTGTGCAAACAGAGACCTACGTGATAGCTTTCTCTGTTCAGAAAGGCCAAGAAGCCAATCAGACATATGGCCTTGCTACATCATTAGGCCTGTGATTTCTTTTCCTGTGAATCTTGTGCATTAGACATGCTGCTTAAAAAAAAACATGTAATCAGCCATCACCCATGTTGTCTTCAAAGAAAGCCAGCTGTTCAATAGAAGATGTTTTCCTTACAAAGTTTTTAAAAAGAGAGACTCTTGGTCTTGTATCTTTTAAGGGGGGCTCCATTTGCATAGACCCCTCAGCATTAGACCTGAGTATTCAGTAAAGATGTCCATTTATCTGGCTCAAGAACCCAATTTATTTGGTGCTGTATTTGATAAATGGGAGGGCAAGTGAGCAGTTCAACTCAAGGGACATTAAGAAAGATTGTTGCAGAGAAGATCTAGGGACACAGCTGAGGCCCACTATTTATGCACATAGATCAGTTGAGGAAATAAGGTGCCTGTTGCATTACACTTCTTAGGAACGTACATATATAATCAGGGTGTTTAACTGGAGCTGAGAGACGTCCAGTTTTATTTTGCAGGATTATGGTAAAGTCTCCTTCCTGGAGTTTGCTTTTTTGTGGATTCAAATTCCCTGAATTGACATTGGGTTTCAAACTGAAATGGGAAGCTCTCCATTTCAAACAATATGCTTGCCATGTTTTCCACCAGAAATCATCAGACTCTACGGTGGGCACCACCCTGTCCAACAACAGCAGTTTTCACTCAGGTGGACCATGCCAACAATTGGCTCCAGTGAGCAGGCCATAATAATCTTGGAATAAATGGACTCTGGAGTCCATCATTTTGCTGGTTTTGGGTTTCGCTAGGTATATACTTCACATGATTTTTTAAAATTATCTACTGCTTGCTGTTACTTTCATCTGTAAAGGAAGACACTTCATCAAACCCTCTTTGCTCCACATGTCCAAAAGATCATTTAAATGAAAGACTGTCTTGGTCGATTAGTTGAGATGTTTACAGTACCATCTTTAAGCAGTGTAAAAGCCTTTTACATCCACCACAGTCACTTTAGTGGTTCTATTCCCCCAGTAACGATGGGGTCTCCCCACCTACTGCTCCCATTGCCTCGCCACCACACACTGAGTGGCAATGGATGAAAATTTTTAAAAAAACTTTCAGCATTGTGTTATGCCACATCACTTCTGGTTAGAAAACTATGAGAAAGTGACAGAGTGGGCAGCTCTTGTGATTTCATTACAAGAAATTTCTGTGAGGTGATTCCTAGAGTTATCTAAACAACAAGATAATGGTGTGCCCCGTACCCATTATCCCCACTCACAACCTTTCCTACTGGTTTGTCAGCCATTGCCTGGATCTTAGAAGTATGTGCCCATAGAGAAGTGAATCTTTGTTTTTGGTGCTCTGTACTTGGCTAGGACAGAGTGGGGAGACACAAGCCAGGTTCAACAGCTCTTACAATAGGTTTATTACTGAAGAGAATCAAGACCCTAATTCCTCCCTTGGGTCTATCTAACCAGACTACTTGCTTGTCTTGAGCAGGTTTGAAGCTGTAGACTGTGTCTTCTCTTCGCCAAGCTTTCAGGAAAGTCCACTGTGTCTTGCTTCCCTTTCCAGTTCCTTCAGTCTTTGGCTAGTTCTAACTGCTGTTAAACTAACTTGTGCTCTATGGACCACCATATACTACTATGTACATCACAAATAATCCAATCTTCAACTACCCTTAACTCCTCACTCTGACTCACTGGCGTAATGCCCATCATTAGGCAAGGTGGGCAGCTGCCCAGGGCATCACCTTGTGGGGGGCATCAAAATGCTGGGTCTAAGCTTTTGGCGGTATTTTAGTGGTTTTCAATTGTTCGTACCAGGGGGCACAGTTTTTAGGCTAGCGGCACCACAATTTCAGCATTAATCATCAGGAGACTGTCCTTATGATACACCCCCCCCAAGTTTGGTGAGAGTTTGGTTCCAGGGGAGTCCAAAGTTATGGACCCCAAAGTTGGGTGCCCCTATCCCCCATTGTTTCCAATGGGTTTCTAATAGGAGATGGGGGCTACAGTATTGAGGGTCCATAACTTTGGCCCCCCCCCGAAACAAACTTCACCAAAACTAGAGGGAGTTATCATTAGAGCAAGTCTCCTGATGAGACCCTGAAAGTGTTGAGACTGTGCCCTTCAGAAATGTACCCCCAGCCTGCAACCTTCATTGACAGCAATGAAAACTCAATGCAGAACAAAGATTCTTGGGCAAATTTCTAGGATGTTCCCTGCAGGGTGCATTTTTGATGTATCGGCACCAAAGATTCTCAGGGTAAGTATCATCTGGAGATGATGGCAATTCCCAAGTTTGCGTGCGAAAGTTTGGTTCAGGGGTCCAAAGTTATGGGGCTACCGCTCAAAGGGCAGCCTCCCCATCTCCTTATCCAAAGAATGGGGATGGGGCACCTTCGAGGGTCTATAACTTTGGACCCCCTAAACCAAACTGCACCAAAACATTGGGCGTTACCATAAGGACAGTTTCCCGATGATACCCTGAAATTTTGGTGCCGATATTATCAAAAAATGCGCCCCCTGCAGGAACATCCTTCCAGAAATTTTGCCCAAGAATCTTTGTTCTGCATTGAAGTTTTCTGTATTAAGCTGTCCATGGGGAGATTACAGGCTGGGGATGGACATTTCTGAAGGCACAGTCTCAAAACTTTCAGAGTCTCATCAGGAGACTGCCCTGATGATACCCCCCAGGCTCGGTGCAGTTTGGTTCAGGGGGGCCAAAGTTATGGACCCTCAAAACTGTAGCCCCCCATCTCCTATTAGCTCCCATTGGAAACAATGGGGGATGGGGCACCCCCTTTGGGAGTCCATAACTTTGGACTCCTTGAACCAAACCTCACCAAACTTGGGGAGTAGCATAAGGACAGACTCCTGATGATATGCTGAAATTGTGGTGCTGATATGTCTAAAAATGCACCCCCTGCAGGCACCAATGTCCTGGTGCAAAAAATTTTTTTGTCGTGGTGGAGTGGCCGCCCGGGGCGCGGGGCATCCAACTCAGGTTTTGCCCAGGGCTACAGATTGCCCAGGGCTGCCTCGTTATGCCCCTGCTCTGACTGGCTAGAACTAAAACTGGGGATTGCTAGGTAAAGAAAAGAAACTGCCTATTGGGAACTGTCTTAAAAGGACAGGGGCTAACTAAAATACCCTCCCTTAGAAGACTTAACAATGAACTAAAACCATGCTAACTATGGGGAAACTGAAGCTTAATGGGGAAATAATAAAGGCCTCTGTGGGGGCATGACAGTGATGCAACTTAGGTGGAACTAATGATATGCCCATTTTCTTCAACTAGCAAAGGATTTCAGGTAATCTTTGGGACGGTGGATTAATTTGTTAAGGATGTTTTGGTTCTGATATGTTATTGTGACAAATAATGAAAGAAAATAAATACTATATTTTCCTTCAACACTGAGAATAGTTGTTGTTTTATTATGAAATTTAAGTCATGTTAAACATCCTTTAATATTTGCGAGTTAAAGTTTTGGCAATAGCAAAATTACTTTCTCAATTAGTTAATCAGATAATCCATTTACATTTTGGATGATTAATCAACAATAGATATTTAATTAGTTTAGCAGTAGATCTGGTGATATGCCATGCTGTATTAGTAAGGTGGTACTGAGGCAGAAGTATTAGAAATCCATCTTTCTAGGAGGCCTTTTTTCCTTTTCCATTGCTATGGACAAAGAAGAATGTTAGAAAATGGCTGCCAGAGGAATTGTTATCTGTGGCTCATTTGGCGAGAAAAGGTGATAACAGAATCCCACAAAGTTGCTCACACCATGGCGTCCCGAAATTCATGTTTATTTTTGACATGCTGAAATAACCACAAGCTGGACTTTCACCAGCTACTTCTGTGTAGTGAGCTTGAAAAAAAAATCCACATATGGTGATATCTGAATTTTTTCCAGTCTAGGGTAATGATCACACATTAGGTATGTTTAAAAGAGATGATCACCAATAGAAAAATAAGGCTGTGATATTTTTAGTGACTTAAAAACTGACTGGGGGCTGCTGAATCTCTTGCAGATTAAACTGCTAGGAGCTATTGATTTAATTGGGATTCTAGCCCAGAATTTTATCAGGAACAGCAAACTTGCTGAAATGTGAACTGCTATAGGACAATCTCCTTTTTTTATGTTAAACAAGGGGGATAAAAGCATTGTAATCCCTGACTAGGCGCCAGGAAGAAGCCGCCATCAATACTGATGCCTACTGGGCTGGAATGCTGGAATGAGACACACAGCAAAGAAAAAACCTACAGAGTGATATACAGTCTGCACAGTGTGTATGGAACTGAAAGCTAAAATTGGATATGATTTCTTTAGTTGGGTTGCGGCTCTATTAAGCAAGCCCCGCTGGGCAATAGGAGTGGTGACTCAGGGCTTATTCTCAGCTTTTTTCTATTGCACAATACTCAGTGCTAGCACAAAATCTGCAATCTTGAGGGCAATTGCTAAATTTGTTCTAATTGAAAAGGAATAATATGAAATGGGGGAGGGGAAATGAAAATGATTCGAGAACTTAAGAGAAAGAGACTGACAGGAAACAGGAGAGGACAGGAAAATAAGAGGAGAAACAGAAATAATGTGTTCATTACATAAATGGTTGGAGATTCCTCGTAAAATTCAGCATGCACTTCCTTGATTATTAGTCTGAATTCTATATAAGAACATAAGAACAAGCCTGCTGGATCAGACCAGAGTCCATCGAGTCCAGCACTCTGCTACTCGCAGTGGCTCACCAGGTGCCTTTGGGAGCTCACATGCAGGATGTGAAAGCAATGGCCTCCTCCTCTTCCTCCTCCTCCTCCTCCTCCTCCTCCTCCTCCTTCTTCTTCTTCTTCTGCTTCTGCTTCTGCTTCTGCTGCTTCTGCTGCTGCTGCTGCTGCTCCCGAGCACCTGGTCTGCTGAGGTATTTGCAATCTTACATCAAGGAGGATCAAGATTGGTAGCCAAAGATCGACTTCTCCATAAATCTGTCCAAGTCACTTTTAAAGCTATCCAGGTTAGTGGCCATCACCACCTCCTGTGGCAGCATATTCCAAGCACCATTCACGCATTGCATGAAGAAATGTTTCCTTTCATTAGTCCAAATTCTTTCCCCCAGCATTTTCAATGTATGCTCCCTGGTTTTAGTATTGTGAGAAAGAGAGAAAAATTTCTCTCTGTTGACATTTTCTACCCCATGCATACTGTTATAGACTTCAATCATATCCCCCCTCAGACGTCTCCTCTCCAAACTAGAGTCCTAAATGCTGCTGCCTCTGCTCATAAGGAAGGTGCTCCATTCCCGCAATAATCCTCGTTGCCCTTCTCTGCACTTTTTCTATCTCTTTGATATCCTTTTTGAGATTTGGCGACAAGAAGTGAACACAGTACTTCAAGTGCAGTCTCACCACTGCTTTATATAAGGGCATGACAATCCTTGCAGTTTTATTATCAACTCCTTTCCTAATTATCCCCAGCATAGAGTTTGCTTTTTTCACAGCTGCCATGTATTGAGTCGACATTCTCATGGAACTATCAACTAAGATGCCCAAATCCCTTTCCTGGTCTGTGACTGATAGCACTGACCCCTGTAGTGTGTATGTGAAGTTCAGATTTTTTGCCCCATGTGCATCACTTTACATTTTGCTACATTGAACTGCATTTGCCATTTCTTAGCCCACTCACCTAATTTATAAAGGTCGGCTTGGAGTCTTCGCAATCCTTTGTGGTTCTCACCACCCTACAAAGTTTGGTATCATCCGCAAACTTGGCCACCATGCTACCCTACCCATCCCTACTTCCAGATCATTTATGATATATATGATATACTAGGGATGTGTGTTAAGTGCTGTCAAGTCATGTCTGAGTTATGGTGATCCCATGAATCAGCATCCTCCAAAACATCTTGCAAACCGAGGGCTGAGTCTCCTTTATAGAGTCAATCCATTTCATGTTGTGCCTTCTTCTTTTCCTGCTGCCTTCAACCTTTTCTAGCGTTCTTACCTTTTCCAGTGTCTTCTCATAATGTGACCAAAGTACAAGCCTAAGTTTAGTCATTTTACCTTCTAGGGACAGTTCAGGCTTGATTTGATCTAGAACCTACTTATTTGGGGGCGGGGGCTGGCAGTCCACGGTATCTGTAACACTCTCCTCCACCTCATTTCAAAGGAGTCTCCTTCCTTCCTTCCTTCCTTCCTTCCTTCCTTCCTTCCTTCCTTCCTTCCTTCCTTCCTTCCTTCCTTCCTTCCTTCCTTCCTTCCTTCCTTCCTTCCTTCCTTCCTTCCTTCCTTCCTTCCTTCCTTCCTTCCTTCCTTCCTTCCTTCCTTCCAACTTGATCTTTGTTGTCAGTGACACATCCTTACACTAATATTTTCTAGCTCCTTCATTGGTCCCTTTTCAGTCTCAAGCTCCTTCTGATTTCTTGGTTTGTAGCCTCCCTTTTGGATGATGATAGAGCCAAGGAATAGAAAGTCTGAACTTGCTACAAAATATACAGTCCTCACAAAATGGCTGTTCTGTGTTGTCATTTATTTTATCTGCATATCTGCTGTAAGGATTTGGGAGGAATGGGTTTGAGCAGACCTATCAA